>NC_135138.1:36777237-37085080 GCF_051014445.1 Colletes latitarsis
ATTGTGGCGAATGCTAACCCATTTTGCAACACCGATTTCTTTTGTACCGAAAGCTCTACGATCTCTACAATTCGTAATTCATAGCTTTCTTTCTTTTTGTATTTTGTTTTCTCTTTTTGTACGTTCCTTTGTTTTCCTCTGCTTTATTGTGTTTGTGTATTTTGTTCGTTCTTTTAATCTCTATCGCCCTGTGCGACGAATGAAATTAATCATTTAAAGAAATGAAATTAAAAGTAGCTTGCTTTATAATTGGTACGTATATTAATATTCCTATTCATTGTGATGTTGAGGATCAACGAAGAAACGATTTTCTAGTTCACTATTTTCGAGTACATAGGATCATCGAGGATCAATGAGTATAGGATTTTCAGTCTTGGCGAAAATGTAGTCAACACTGGCGACAGGTACCATGATTCGATCAGAGGAGCTCGCGTCGATCGGTACGCAATTTCCGGTGGACGAGATCGACTGTCGTAACGCGGACATGACACTCGATATTCCGTGGAAAATCCAGGAAAATTGATTACCGATAACGGAATTTCGAGTTGGTCGATGGAGTCGCGTCTAACAGCGCGGAAAATAGAGATGAAAAATTTGAAGAGAGGAGAAAGAAGTCACGGAACTCTGTTGTCCGGTCGGTCGCGCGCTGCATATTCGTCTCTGAAAATTCGTATTCTCCAATTAGGAAGCGTGTCCAGAGAGGGGAGGAAGAAAAAACTTTTTCCTCTCCGTTTATTTGTTTTTCGTTTTTTATTTTTTCAAACGCGTTGCTCGCCTCGACTCGCCACGCGCGCGCGTAAATGGCAATTTTCCGCGAGCACGAGAAGCGGGGAATTAGAAAAGTTCGTCGAGCGGGCAGGACCTGTGGCCCGAAAATAATTATCAATTATAAATTAATTTCGAATTAACGAGCGAGAGCCTGCACCGTGGCGCGCGCCGCTCCACAATGAAAACCACCCTCCCCCCGGGGCTAACTCGTTACTACAGTTGTTGTTGCGGCTGGCAGCCGCTGGTGCCGCCACTACCGGTGGCTAATTAACTATTAATTAAGAGCTTAATTCCAATTATACGTGTCCTTCGACTAATTGGACCCCGAAACGCATTGCTGACGTCATGCGCGCGAACCTTCCACCCCGTCATCCTACTTCTTTCGGGAAGTTATTTCCACGAATGTTCCACGCTAGTTCACCGCCTCCCCAGGTGTTTTCCTAAAGGTGCGTTTCCATTTATCGAACCATTCTAACTCTGGGAGAGATTGGTAACCCACAACTTTGCTCCAAACAAATGTTTATATTCACCTCAGTATTAATAAGTGGGACTTCTATGTGGACAATTTTATTATCTTATTTTTGAATCGTGCAATTAGTCAACGAAGCTACTCGTGGAATGGAATGCTTCACAGTACTGAGGAATAAATAGATTTTGTTTATAATCTATGATTCGAAAAAGGATTACCCATCTTTGCGGCACACATTGTGCAGAGTTCGCCCTCCAGCTCGTTCGTTCGCTAAATGGAAACACACCTTAACGTCTGTATGAAACGTTGCTCGCGGTTAGTTGAACGCGAGCGAAAAGCCAGAAGCTCGGCGCTGCTTCTAAACGAACGGGAGACGATTCGGTTCGAAGCCGTTTGAAGGAACGCTTTCAGAAATTTTGAGAATTTACGGCGACTGGTGTGCGTGCAATTAGAGGGATGGCTCTTACGAATTTTTCACGCGTGCTTTTTGTGTTTTTGGGAGAGCAAAGGGTCGAGGATTATGCTGATTCCTCTTTGATGTCTCTTCAAAAACACTTTGAACTTTTTACGTACGTTTCATTGTGTCGCAAAAATAGTCTCGCGTGGGTTGAAACCCGACTGCCAGAAGTTTCCAAGGAAAATCGATTGGGGGGGAAAATATCTTTGACGAGTGAATCAATATGAACATACATAAAAATCAAAACTTCGAAGCTAAAATAATTTGTTGGAAACAAAGATCAGGGTATCGGATAAGTGGTTGCTCGGTGACGCGGAAAAAATGGAGCGAAAGCTAGTTTTCCGAATGCGTGGGCGTCGAAACAAACAGAGAAGCTCGGTAAAGAGAAGCGAAAAGAGGAGCTCCGACGAATTTCGAGTCGAGCAGCGTCGCGGCGGCGACGCAGCTACACGCGGCACGCGAAAATAGCGAAGGCTGCTTTTTAGAAGCATTGTTAATCCTTCCTTATTCTTCTGGGGTTCGCGTTGTGCTGGCTCGCGTTCGTTCGCGTCGCATTTTACAGCTTTCTGAAAAAAACCGCTTCCTCAAAGTCAAAGGAAGAAACGTCGCTGTGGCCATCGGTGAAACGAGGGAAAACGTGAAAAACGCACGGTTCCTAAGCCTAAACAGTGAATACACAGCGCCAGCCAACAGTTTCTGTTTCAAAGAATTTCTGTCTAATTGCCCAAACGAACTATATTAACCCAATGTTCCTCCCCGAAGCTTTCGAGCCGCGAAACACGCTCGTAGTTCGCGGTTATTTAACTAAAACTATCGTTCGCGTTACTCTCGTCTCCGCGAGCTTCACGCCGAGGAAACTGTCTCTCCACGCTCTTCGCCAAGACGAAGAACTTAATGAGCAAGCGTCGCAGGCATTCAGCCGATTCAAGGAAACTCCCTGGCTTAATTTTATCCAACATTTCTTCCCACGACATACACACGGGGCGCCTCTTCGCGCTGACGAGCTCCGTCTTTTCCTACCAGTGCGTCAAATAAATTTTGCTCTATTTACGCTACCCGCGTGCTCTATCAATCCAACCACCGAAAAGCCAACGAATAATTAAAGTCGAATGGGAACCGCGAACGCGAAAAAGATTGACCGGGTGAATACCCTCCAACCAGGCCTTGAACTATTTATCTATTTAATTCCATTTTCAAACGGAGCGGACTTATTATAATTAACCCTTGGAAGAGACTCCATTTAGGTCGCTCGTAACTGTGTTTACAATCGTGTAATACGGTTACTTGTAATCCCAAAATGCTCCACAAACTTTGAAGATCAAAATTATCGAACAACACGTATCGTAAGGGATGATATGTAGATAGACAAAACAACGTGACCAATATTATGCAGGTTTCGAGACTCTCGGAGCTGGTTAACCAGGTCTCTGCATGTATCATGTAATAATAATCTGGTTACGTGAGTTACTATACACCATTAAGGGTCGAATCTCGCGTAGGTTGCGGTTACAATTTCCGACTCGAACAATTCGAACGCTACGCGAATAATTTAATTTTATTTCTGATATCTTCTACTTCTACAAAGGAAAACTAATGTTGCGTCGTCTGAGATCGCGCGGTACAAAAGGCTTTATTTTTCCCTCGGCGTTGAAGGTGGTTATTTTCCGCATAATCAGCGGGAAGAGATTTCTCCGCGCGCCGGTGGCGTGCGAGGGAGAGAAACGATGGAGCCGGTATGGAAAATAAATATTTGAGGCGCGAACACGCGCGGCTCAAGACACCGTGCACGGGTGCTCGCGCGATGCATTGTTTCACAAGATCGTAGAGAGGCCTCTTTAGGCCACCCCGACTCCGCGTTGCTTCCTGCTCCCGACTTTTTAAGTACGCTTATTTACCGCGAACCGTCGAACCAATCGGCGCCGGAGAACGTGGACGCGAATGCCTGGGTCGGCCGTTAACGTGCTAATAACCACGCAAAAACTACCCGATATTCCACGCTACGCCATCAGCCTGAATTATGAAATTGAAACACCCTCGATAAGAAGCGTATTTTGCAGATCAGGAAGATCAGTTCAGAATTTACACAAGAGTCTGACCATTTTCTTAACCGAGAAGACTGTTTCACCCCTTGAACATCCCCCGTATGCTCTGTCGACGCGCGTAATCGCGGCGTAGGAAATCTAGGAGCAATCGCAAAACATCGTAATTCACCGAGGCTTGTTTTCGTCGTCTCGACGCGTCCTGCGCGCTCGAATGATCGATATTACGCGCAGCAGGAAGCGTCACAACGGCTAAGTTGTAGACTGTAACCGAATCGATTAATCAAATCCAGTTAGCTATTACGGGACCAGCGGGAAACGCGTTTGCCCTCTACTAGGATGGATTCGGGGCGCCCGGACGAGGCCCGTCTCTCTCCTCTAATTTGTCCTGGATCTAATCCGTTCGTAGTGCCCTCGAATATCGTGGGATGTCGCGACCTCCCTCGAGACCTTGGCTAGGGAGAGGACGCGACGTATTTGCGCATGCAACCCACTTCAGAACCAATTGTTTTTAATCTCCTCGACGAGAGAGAACCCGTAAGATTATGCCCGCTCGAGCGTGATCGTGTGCGCGTCGCCGTTCCGACGATTCGACGTCGAGAAACGTTTTTATTGGATTTAATGCGGGACATCCGAAGAGGTCGATCGGTCCTGACGAGAAAGGAGTATCTTTTGTGGGCTCTCGAACTGTACCCGTTTCTAACGATTCTGACCTGTCGGGTCTGGGCAAGGGTAGACCTTCGATTATCCCTCTGACGGTGCTGTCTCGACTCTACAGCGTTTGCTCTTTGGCCGCTAGACGGTCCAAGTTTGTTTAACCCCCTCGGATCACCTTATTTTACAGCTAAATAATTTTAGGGCGCGCTGGTATCGAGGGTCGAATAGCAGGAAACGAAGGGAGTTTCTATCTGAGCCTGAACTTGCGTGTAAAAATGATTTGGGGCTATGGAAACTAGCCGTACCACCGATAAAAATATTATCAAATATTCCGAGAGATAAAATGAAAGGTGAGACCTTGGAGGACGGCTCTAAAATTGAAAAGTTTAAAAGCCTCTTGCACGCACGTATCTTCGACCGTCTCCCCATGGCTATCTTGGCGACGAAATTCACGGGCGGGGGAGTGCTCGAATCCCGAAACATCAACCCGCGGGGCGAGATCGAGCAACGGCTCCAAGACTCAAAGGGCCCGCGCACCATCGCGATTACTAGCAGCGGGACGCAATCGTTCGCACAAAGTGTCCCTCGTTCTCTGCCCCGCGCGGCGGTATCGCCGATAAAAGGAAGAAATCCAAAGCAGCTTCAGAGAAAACTTCGCGGTCCACTCGGCCAGGAGCGCAGACTTTCTGCACCCACAGAGGCAGCCGGAGTAGCAGGCGGCTCTCGAAACACCCTCCCGCGCGAAAACAGTGGTAGTTTCCTCGCTAAATATATTCACGCCATGCGTACGTACACTCGTAGACCGTGCAGGGTTGTTTCTCGCCCACGCACACCGTCGAACCCCGGCGATTACACGAAGATTCCATCGCACATCCCCGTAGCGTAGGGACAAGCATCCCGTGTACGCGTGTGCGTGGGCGAGTGTGTGCGCGGCTCGTGGAGGATCGCGGAGAGGGTGGGTGAAGCGAGAGACGGTGCTGGCGGCGGCGGGCGGCGGGTGGTGGTGGTGGTTGCGAGTTGCTGTTCCTAAGCGAGGGTGTGCACGGTGCTGTCGGGTTTCAGGGTGGTTACACGGGGTGGTTGCCATCGGTGTGTGTTGGTGGCAGGCTGGTTACCAGGCAACCGGCAATAAAGGAGCGTGGATAGCCAATGGCGGCTCTCAGTACACCCCTTCGTCTAACACGGCTTGTTTCCCGTGCTTAAGAGCGAGACAGAAGGAGCTTTTGCTTTAGTAGCTGTTAAGACCTTAAACCCGTGGCCTTGCTTGGCTGGCTGCCTTGCGCCAGACTGCTCGCGCCTAATAGAACCTCTTAGAGTACCCGGCGATCCGTGGTTTCTTCGATAATTGATATTCGAATCCTCGATCCCGGCTCGGACATCGCTGAGCTTCGTTTCGTCTCCGTGCAAAGTCTACTCAAGCACATATCATAAACGGGTCAAAAACGACCCGGAATCGACAAGGGTTGCAACCATTAGGATTCTAAAAGAGCAATTTCAGCGGAACGAATAAACGAAAGAGACGTCCAATCGTTTGTAAAGGGGGCTACCGATACCGCGCGAAATCGCATAGCAAATTTTCCGTGTCCCGTTCGTTCCCCCGTCCCCGAGAGTCACTGTATCCGGTCCTGCGACCCGCAACTCGTCGAAATTGCGTCCAGCTGGACACCGGGCACGGGACGAGCTGGAAGACCAGACCCGTAGAAAGGGAGCCAGCGGAACACGAGGAGTTTACGTCGAGCAAATGGAAACGCGCGAAGTGTTACGAGCGGGAGGGTGGGTCGGGACGTCGTCGCGTTGTTACACAGTGGCTCGTGTGTATGGTGTCCCAAGGGGAGGGCGAAGGTAGCACGTAGCACACCCCTGGGACGTCTTCTGCCGTCACTTGTCCGTATTAAACCAGGGTACTAATCCCGAAATTTAATTTGAAAATCTTTTCACGGCGCTCACGGTCTCTCTTCCTCGTCACTTTCTCCTCGAGCAGACTCTCTCTTCGACGACCAGGAGGGGGGCTATGCACCGCGAAGACGTTTCAAACCCGGGGAATTAACCGGGCCTTTGTGTCGCGTAATTGAAAATTCGTGCTCGCCCCCTTCTCGCGACACGGAGAACGAACGGATAAATGCCCTTTCGTGGATTCATCGAGAAATTACCTCATCGCACGGCGAATGAGACGATTCGTCCTGACCCCGCGGGTTTCGTCGTCCCTCGGCTCGGCTGCCATTTTATAAGAACCCACGTAAATGCGAGAAAGCTTGTGAAAGCGGATGATTAACGAGAGGAATGCCAGTTCGCGAACGCGAATAATCGGGATCATTAAAAATTGACGAAGATACCAGGAAAAATCGTGGCTAATCGATTACTCGTAGCGTTCCTCGTGGGTCTAATTGTGTTTAGAAAATTGAATGAACGAAACGATTGATTTTTTAATCGCCCAAACGAGCGTATGCCTCGTTGAACGCAACGAGCTACGAAAACGTGGAACGCACGGGGGTTTCTTGCTCGACGATGACCGTCAGTGGCCCCCTAGGTGCTCCCCCGAATCCCGCGTGAAATGCCGACACACTTGAAAAATGCATCAGGCCGAGAATTATTTATCGAGCGCGTGAAACATGTAACGCGGTCGTTTACATAGTCGAAAGGGCGAATGGAGCGTATCCGAGTGCAGTCGATGCTTGGATACATCCCGAGGGATGTTTCGGTAGATTAGGGACCCTCAACTCTGGGGTAGTTTTGCTGCACCATGTAACACGCTGTAAAACACTTGTAACAAACCGACAGCAGCTTAGGGGTAAGCTGCTAATGCTCCTGCGATGTTCTCGGGGTCGAATTAATTTAGCTGGTCCGATCGTTTGCCCTCTGGAGAGTAGCTCGATTCGCTCTGCGCGTTTCACCCCGAAGTCCTTCTTTTCATCTATCGTTCACGCTCCGTGCCACCGATAAAGCAAATTATCGTTTACATCTGCGCATTTTCAAAAATCTCGATGTATGTAAAATATTTGAAAGAAATATTTTATTTGAGTGCTATTGGAAGATTGGTATTAATTATATACTGTAGATTGTACGCGTACAATTTATAAGACAAGGAATTCTCTTTCATATGTAGTGAAATTATAAAATTGTAAAATATTATTCTCGTAAAAATTTGGAGACCTAGTTTTTGAACTGTTCGTCGATTTTATCGTAGATATCGATAAGGCTGCTCGAAGTTATCGGATCGCGCGATTGAACAGCGGCCGACGATAATTATTTTCGACGCAATCTTCGGCCCCGACAATGATAACGAAGAGGAATAATTAACGCGCGGAGGCGGGCCTTGGCGAGAGGCGGAACGGGATTTCTTCTAAGCAGCAGGAATTACGTTGTTTCTCGAGGCGTCGATTCGTCCATCGAGGTGCTCACATATAATACAGCCAGTAATTAAGTTCTCGAGTGAAACCAGTCCCTGGGACCGGTTATTTCGCGGAAACTCGATGGCTTAATCACGGTTACGCGCGAGACGCGTTTCATCGATCCCGGATCTAACAATCGGAGGCCCCTTGGTCTCCTTGAATGACGATAATTAATGAATAGGACGCGGCCAAAGGAGAGACCTAGAAAGAGTAAGAAACGAGCGAAAAAAATCAAAGAAAAAGACAAAAAGAGAATAACGAATTCGTGGGCGGAATTTCTCGGAAGCGCTTCTCGACTCTTTTACCCTCGACTACCCCGGTTTCTCTGTGCTTCTTCTTTTTGCTCCTGCGAGGCTTCACACCTCGTGGTCAGAAACGTGTTTCCACGCGCGTCTCGAACCATTCACCGGACCCGCGGTGGCCATGCTCGAAATTCGACCCCTCTACGAATGGTGTGAATATTATGATGGCCACGCATTCAGGTGCCAGTCGGGGACAATGAGCGAAGTGTTGATTGCCCGAAAACAACGCGTTTTTTCACCGACGAGTTCGCGCGTACTTTGTTCCACGCTGCGAGTACTCCTCTCGCAGGATGTTCAAGGACTCCTCGTCGCTTCTCCGACGAGCGAAGTTCCATCGATTGCACTAACTCTGGCACCGAGCGTTTTCTAATCCTGTTGGTGTCTCACCGTGTTAGGAAGAAACAGAGCTCGTTTACTATTAGGTCTACGAATTAATTTTGTCACAAAGTAGCCAAGCCATAATACTTGGCTCTGCAAAAAAAAGTAGTGAGTCCAATGAACAGCGCGTCAAGCGTTGCACGCTCCTTGTATTATTTCGGTTTTAAGGGAAGTTTCAGTACCTTTAGTGGCTCGAAAAAGAATCGAACGAGGGAGGTGTCAGGGGTAGAGTAGTAAAGCGGTTCCGCGGAGAGGAAAAAGCGAGGAGCCCCGAGCAAACGAGTCGGATTTAAGAGTTAAAATTAGTGCGAGAGAGTTTCAAGAGCGTAAACGAGTGCGTCTAGTGTACTGTAATCAGTTCCGAGTACGTTCATTGTTATTAGCGAAAGGGAACTCCTTTCTATTTAACCTGTCCGGCCAGCATTCCGGCAACAGAACCCGGGGCTAAGGGTACGCAGCGCTCGGTTCGGCACGGAACGTCGGATGGCGGAGCGTCGCGGTGCCATTCACGCGTCCAATTAATACTGAAATTGCAGCTATCAAGCGGCGCATTAGGCACTTCCGTGTGATTAACGCGAGCGGTGACGGGCGCGCGGGGCTTTCAAAGTTCTCGACGACAGAAAAGCCTCGAATCCGTTGAAAAGGAGAGGCAGTGTCGGCGGCTGGCAAACAAGAGGAGACGAGTCGTGCGACTTCACCCGCCGGACGACACAGCCCGCGTTTCGCGCTGTTTGCCGCCTTTGCTAAATCGCATTAAATACTTTAAACGTGAGAGCGAGCGAGCGAGCGAACGAACCGACCTTCCGTCGCGCACGAAACGCATAATTACGAGTCCTCGGCAGGAAATTCAAGAGGGTTAGGCGGGACGGGCGCGCTCGGTTTTTAGCGAATCGCCTGACGGAAAACGAGGGACCCAGAAATGGAGAGAGACAGAGGGAGGCGCGCGACGCCTTGGCAATTCCCGAAATAAATTCACTTCCAGCACGTGTGGCGGCTGCGACTCCGAACGCGCTACCCTTAGGTAATGTACCGACAGAGAACGAGACGACGGGACACGGATGAACAGAGACGTCCGTGCACCGAGAGATACACCGAGGGAAAGTGTCGCACACACTCGCGTACCAACGCGCAAAAGGCTTAAAAGAGAGAAGGAACCAGGCCCGGACAGACGGACAGAGAGAGAAAGAACACCACCCCATAGCTAGCTACCCCTTTCGGCTGGCCAGTGCCGGCATAAGTCAGGAATTCCTGGCACGCGGTATATTGCGCGGGGGTGGAGGCCCGGCGGTTATAAGCTATAGTCTCCGGCGTGGCATGGCATGCACAGCCATTTACTTCATTATGTCATTAAGCTTAATGGCCCTGGCCCTAACACGGCTCTAGACTATAGCCACTTCTACAGTTCGTCCCCATTAACTCCTCTCTCTCTCTCGAACGAGCGAGCGAGCGCGCGACCTCGCCAGCCCTACAGCCATCCTGTCCACCCACCGACGGTGTCCTCCCTCTTGTCTGCCGGCATCCTCGTGAACCCGCCAGGGCTCACAATGAGCATCGACTTTACGCCGATGACCGGCTGAAATTGCCGCTGGCGTCGTGGAAAATTTAGCGTCGCTACGGCCACGGACGTACCGCGACGTCGATTCACAGAGAACACGTTATTTGAGCTTTATTTTCGCAGACAGATGGGACGTAAAGGGTTTCACCCGGGATCGAGGACCACGACGGAAACTTTCGCGATAAATCGACGCGTCTTTCATCCCCACAGAAACTTCACCCACGAAGCAAGTACACTCTTTGCCAAAAAAATAATAATCTGTATTTTTCGGTGCAGAGCGAGTATTATAATTCCCACTACGCCATGGTGAATGTATTAATTAGTACAAAAAGACAAAAATCTCAAATATTGTCTATTTTTCAACCCTTTTAATTCGACCCTCTCCAGCCGCGACTATTAGTGCGTTACAAAAACCCTGAACGTTCGCTACTGAACCCGCCAACGTAGGCTTTTAATTAGAGAATCGCGAAAGAATCCCAGAAACGATGGAACAAAACTCACTCGTTAACAGAGCGCTTGCGCGCGCTCGGGCTAAGTGGCTAAAGTCGCTGAATAATTGTTCGTCTGTAAATTCGCGTACAGTCTCGTTGCTCGCAGGAAGAATCGGGAAGTCGAGGCGTAAATCCCTAAAACGTGCGATTATGCGACTTATTTTCCTAGTCGAAGACGTTGCTGACGCTTCTAATGCATATTACTTTCATTCGTGATTAATTATGTTCGCGCGTAAAACATCTGTGACCGATTGTTCGAATTTTGCCCACGTTTCCGGGATTCTGTTCCACTGTACTCCGGCGTGAATTCCTCGTTGGCGTACTCCGAGTCTCGTTTTCGACGGGAACGGCCGCGCGACAGGAATAGATTTTATGCTGATGACCGGGCGAAATTGTCGGTAGCATCGCGTAAAATTTACGGTATTCATAAGAGTCGCGCTATCATGCAGTACGCGGCAACGGCACCGTAGCGAGCGTTCGCAGAGCGACCCCTTCCAAATCCGCGCTCGATGGAGACGCGAGGGTCGCAAACTTGTTACAGCACTGCTTGGGGTTCTAATAATTGGAGAGCTCCGAGCCAACGTTCCGTCAATCCTGGACAAAAATACGATAACTTATCGGGAAACGATGCGCTAGTGTCGTCGTTCGTATCTAGTTAGAACCCAAACTAATAGAGACACAACTGTTCGATGAAGAACAATGCAATTTTTACTTTTCAAACAGATAAAATTGGCAATCCTTCTGGCTGGTAGGAGGAACTGCGTTCGAATTGAAGAAAATTAAATTTAAATTAAAGTTACCAGGACCCTGATTCCTGAACTCCAACACCGCGAGCTCGCGAAGACTAATCGGAAAATATGCAGGAACGTCGAAGGGGTGCATTCGTTGACGGCAATCGAACGTCAGTTTTAATAATTTCCATAATTTGGTGTTTAGAGTGGGGCTTTCCCGTTCGAATCGATTCAATGGTGCGGATTAACAGTGTCGCGGAAGCACCCTTTGAAAATAGACCGACTAAACATCGGGAATTAAATGAAAAGCGGGTTGGAATTGTTTCGCGAGTGAATGATTTCATAATTATTCTCCGAGTGGCTGTGTTCGATAATACCGATGATACACAATTCGCTCAATGGCGCAATTAATCGTCCCCTAGGCGTATAGACTTCACCGATCTTCCGCCAATCGATCAAGATAATGGCGGTGGAAAATCTGGGTGATATCAGCTTCGAGAAAATTTTTCATTCGTTGATCGTGGATGAAATTTGCCCCGACTGTGGCTCGTGGGAGTCTCGTTTTAATTCGACCACGACGACCGACAGAGCCAAGCCAGCGAAACACATGCAACGCTTCAGGAAAGTGTTGACTGCCGGCTGTTTTCGAAGTAACCCAATATTTTTGTAGCCGAACTACATATTTTGTTCCTTGGCGCCAGACAAACTCACGTCCGCACATGTCGACCTAAATTTAGTCCTCGAACCACTCTCATCGCCCCTGTCTTGGCTGTCACCGCGAAACTTTTGTTGCCGAGTTCGTTCGATCGAGAACCCGGAATACTCCTGTTGTCTGTTCTTTGCAAAATGCTTTACAAAGATGGCCACGGGTCCACGATACAAGTTTTGGACGTAAACGCGTACCCAAAGTGCTTTGACTTTCGACGCAACTGTTCGTAACTCGATTTTTCTAGGATAGGGAGATGGTATGCGGAGTAAATTATACGTAGACGATAGAAGATAGGAAAGATGATGTCTCGAAGCACCGTGTTGCGCGAAATTCGGCATTATTCGAAGCATCAGGAAATTCTCTAATCTTGACAATGGTTGTCGCTGTAGGGACGAGGTAACTTAACGATCGGTCGGCAAACTCCTCAACGTCTCGTTGACTCCCCTCAAGGTCGACGAGAAGAGTCTAATTGTCCCTTCCAGAAGAGAGACTTGGCAGGCTTTCAAATTTCTTTGCTTACAAATTCATAAGGTACCCGGGAAATACACCTTCTCGAAGGAGATTCATTGAAATTAGTGCAATTAGCGGATCCGGGGGGGATCCAGGGAGGAGACAAGCCGGCGACGGCTCGTAATATCGATCCCTGCATCGATTACGGAAGTACTAACGATGAGATCGAATCCAATATCTGCTCGGTCGAATTAATTTCCCTGTATCGTCGAGCCGAGTCCGTAAGACAAATGTACATAAGCAGTGGTAGTACGTACGTGTACTATAGAGGGGTGGACAATTCTTCGTGGAAAAATAAACGTGCAAAATATAGGTTTTGTACACGAGCTTTCGTCGTAGGAAAAAATTTGCCGACTACAGGTGCACCTGTATTACCTGTTTGCGTTTAACAAGTAATATCCAGCTGGAATAAATTTATTATGAAAGTCGAATAGAGAGAGAAACTTTTTAGAATTATGATAAGAATTACGAACTAGAAGCTAGATGGAAGTAGCTTGATTTGAACATAAAACACAGGCCACTCCGTGTAGAGAATGGGGAATTTAAATCTTGAAAACGTATATGGTCTGATCGTGTCAGCAATACAGGATAGACCATCTCTTTCTTTAATCGAAGGAACGGCCTTGTGAAGCTGTCTTTGAAACCCGGAGCTAGAAGAAATTCAATCCGGAAGAGCTCACATCCTCGACACCCCCGTCTTAAATAGCCACCATTGTTTTTCCCGTTTCAACCGACCCATCGTCGTTGAAAGAAAGCGCGATGAGCAATGAAAGCTTCCATATTTTGTCCGCGCTTGATTCCTTGCGTAAAAGAATCACTGTAAAAATATCTATGATCGGAAGTGAGCGTGCATTTGGAAACTCATCACTGTAAATCCCCACGAGGATCTTACAGGTTTCTTATCCGCTCTCAGGGTCTCTCGATTCGTGGTCCCTTCCACGGGCTGGCTCGCCCTCTTCCGCTCAATGGAACGCGCGCCCATCGTGGAAAATCGCACCGGTGAAAAGGTGTGAATCTCCGGCCCTCGAAAAAGGACGACAATGCCCCGCGCTGGCGTCGTACAATGAGCCTCTAAACCCACAATGTAGCCACTGTATCTGCACGAACGAGCGGACGAACGAACGGCAGCGAGAGGGCCTCTCTTTTCGCGCGCCACCCCCGCGACCTGCCCCCTTTTCATCGGCACAATCCTGCCGCAAGGAGTCGAGGATGCCTGGATGTGCTCGAAAGCACATTTTTCAGCCGCGTAATATTTATTCGTCCGCGAGTCGTGTATCGCTTTAAAGTGGCAACGGTGAAACCGAAAACCCTCTCGCCGAGGGTTGAAAAGAGAAATTTCTCCGACGTTATCGGGGCGAAACGGGAACCACCACCACGCCCATCCCTGTCAAAATATTTCCTGAGAATCGAAACGACCCCCCTCTTTTTCTGTGCTCTTCGTGGACGAGGATGCTTTTTTATTTTCAGGTATGTGCACGATTCAGTCATCCCTCTTCGAAAGGGTTCCAGGTTTCTACGCGCTCGACGGCGTGGCGCGCGTTTCGAGCGTTTCGCGAGCGTGTTAATCGGTGTGACGGGTGTCTGTGTGCGCTTGGTGCGGCACAGATCATTGTCCATTGTATTGCAGAGCTCGCAGGACATGGCGTCCTGCCATTCGAGCAGCTTTTTGTCGGGACCAGCTGAGTCAAAATGGCCTCCGGCCGGTGACGTCACGATTTCACGTGCGGAGCACGCAATAGGTACACGCATCGATCCCCGACTACTTCGAGGGCCGGCCAATGGGTACCCCGAAAGGATTACGAGCCCGAGAACGGCCCTGGATCTTCCTCAACATCCTCGTACCTCACTGGATAGTGATCTATATTGGCTTACGATGACTGAAAGAAAAATCTTTCCTCCAATAATTGCCCCAATTACATCCACGATTTTTAAAAATGGTTTGCGACTTCATGGAACGAGCATACAATGTTACGCTCGTGTAACTTTGATAATTTCTTGAATGTCCACTCGATGTTTGGAAAATACGTTTCAAAGTCCCTGTGTATACGTGTAAAAACCGATTTCGTACCTCGAAAAAGATAATTATGCCCTTAAGGACACAAACGAACGAGAACCCGGATAGAAATTCCTTCTCTGCCAACTACTTTATTCGGAATAGTGGTCCTTTTAGTCGCGGGAAAATTCTGTCGCGAACGCGAGGTAATCGCAAAGGGAACGCGAAGCTAATGACCTCTATTCAGAACGCACTGTTAAAAGTGCGACAGTTTCTGGCTCGCTCGACGCTGTTGAAACTGTTAAATCCATCGAGCGACAGACGGTTGGTCATTATTAACCCTTTCGCGCTCACGGACGGTGTCTGCTCCGTACTTTAATCGTTAATTTATGCGTCAAAATTCTAACCGATAGCAAAATAACATCCCCAAAAACTCTGACGAGTAATCTTCAAGAATTTAAGCCGACTGTAACAAAAATTATGATCCTGTTCTCCTCTATCAACATCCCCGATGCAAGTAAAGTGGAATTTTATCAACGACGCGTGCTTTTCTCGCCGTTGTTTCGCGTAAAGCCGGAAATGTAGGCTACGCAGAATAAGATCCAAAGGATCTTTCCAGCAGAGAGTCTGGAGTGAAATTCTTCTTGATCGAATTACAGCGGTTCTAAGGTATTCCTTCGCTTATGCGCGTTTCACGTTAATTACGGTGCTAATGAGCTCCAGCAAGTAATCAAAGCAAATGTTTCATGACACGAGCGTGAACCGTTTGAAGGCTTTTCCTTTATGCCGTTTGGCCTTCGTTTGGCGGTTCCGCGCGTGCGCTGGCGCGTTTTCCCCGCTATTTCCGTCCCCGGTTCTAAACTTCGTTTAGCGGGTACGCCATCGCGTGCAGGCTCGTTCGATCGGTCGATCGACGGAAAAGCCGGCTCCTCGTTTATATTTCGCGAGTGAATTATTTTTGGTTTTTTATTTTTTTTTAATTTTTACTTTTTTTCTCGACGAATCGGGGCGTTATCCGCTGGCATGTTTTTTGATTACAATTCATTCCCCGTGTTTACCCTGCGCCTGCTGGTACAGGCTCGTGCAGACAAACCGCTGCTCCAGGCACTGACTGTTACTAATTAAGGGCGGTTTCAGTACGCGTGTTAATTCTTAATTAATATCTTTGTCGCCTCCTCCGACGTGGCAACCCTCGGCACCCATTTCTCTCTCGTTCGCCCTCTCTCCCTTCTCTGTCCCTTTCTAACCCTCCCCCCATTTTTTATCGCTCTCTCGGTTCCACCAGCGCCGCTTCGACGCCGTTTTCTCGCTTTTATTTCCGTCTACTCCTCGCGTTCTTCTTCTCCAGCTACCAACCCTACCTCTTCGTCGCTCTTTAACGACACCCCAGCACACCACCGTCCACCCACTTCTCTTCTGGAGTCTCTCGAATGAAAGGAGATGTATGGGAACACACGCGCATCTCGAGCCACTATGATAGGTACAATCGGTCACGAGTGACGAAAGAAGAAGAAGAAAGGATTCCGGCGGAGGAAGCGCGCTCCTCCGATTTACCACTCGCCCGTTTCAACCCGCTGAATCTCTTTCGCGACGAGTCGAGAAATCGAGCTGGTTAACCCCTTTGTCTCCGTTAACCCTCCTGATTCTCTCATGTAATAAACGCTCCTTCTCTCTCTCTCTCTTTGCCTCTGTCTCGTTCCTTCATGATCTGTCAAACTGTCTCTATCCGTTTTCTTTTACCCTAGCCTGCCACCCTAACTTCTCTACAAACTTTTACGTAAAATAACATTGGTGTTCTAACATGCACTGCTTCTTTAAGAGAAAATCGCGTAAGAACGAGTGACGAGTGTCCTCGTCTCGAAGTAAACAATTCACCGGCTCGATTCAGGTATTCGCTTGGAAAACTTTCTTCCGGCCGACAGGGGAATTTCACTCCCAAATATTTCTCGATCGTAATAGCCAGCAGGGGCTCTCGAGATCTTGAACCGAGTCTCGCGTTCACTATTTCGCGAATAGTCAACAAGGTTCGGGTCCGCATTGAGCGGTGGCGGTCTTTGAAACGGAGCCCTTTACGACGAAAATGTCTGTAAAGCACCCCGGCTCGAGCGACTGTATTAATCAACCGCCGGTTCTTTCGTGCTTCAATGCACTTCGGTTTTCACGATGGAAAAATACACTCTTGGATTTCCCTTCTTGCTCTCCAGCTTCGATTTTCACAACCCACCTTTCGCCTTTTGTTCTCCCGCGTCTCTTCCGTTAATCTTTTCTTTCCATCTAGTTCGCGACTTGGCAAACTACCACGGGCTAGATCTGTCTCGTTGATTATTATTTTATCCGTCACTTTCTGTGAGATACGAATGATTTTTCAATGGACTTTCACGACGGAATCGCGAAATTGCTATTTCAGCAGCCATAAAGTAGTATTAACCTTTAAACGACCACACGAGGGCTATCGTGAACCCTTCATTATTTCATTAATAATTCATTGACTTAATTGAATTAATACTTGGAATTTTAGGTGATCCTCTCTATTAAGCTCTCTAATCCTATGTCGTGGTTACGTGTTTCTCTATTATAATAGAACCTTTCCTGTCTGAACACCCATTATCTAAATATCCTAATATCGGAGCACTCTATTATCCCGTTATTAATCTCTATTCGAAACGAAGTTTAATGGCTGTCTATAATCTAATAATAAATAAATAAAAATCATAACCTTTTCAGATTCCTGATTCGGTAGGTCTATTTGGACAATGTCTTTCGCGTTGTACGAGGCATGGTAAATAGGTAGCGGCAATATGCTCGAGCGTAGCGCGATTTAAGGCATTTACAGGAGCCAAGCTCTCTCCTCTTTCCAGCGTCTTCTTCGATTTCGTGATTCCCTCCTGTTTCGTCGTCGACAGGCTTGTCTCGGGCGCTTCTTTTCACAGAGAAGGTTTCCAGCAGGCGGTGAAATCGATACTGCGGGAAATGAGATGATTGGATCGGACATCGGGGATACCTCGTAAAGGCTGAAGGATTCAGAAGGCACGAAAGATTGCAACGACGTCGGGAATCGGTGCTTTGGGGTATTTATGTCGTTTATGTTGGTAATAGATACGCCCTGAGTGACGTTCAGAGCCACCTAGACGTCCGTGAATTTCTCTAACATATCCTTATTTCTGTCCATAATTACTTAAATTCCCCGAAACTATGTTAAACCATTGTAATACATCGTCTAAATGAACGCACTGAATTTGAGATTCTGCTAATGGGGTCACTTTGAGCAAACTTAATTACGAATATTGTTGGTCTGAAAAAGGCGGATCTAATTAACTTTCCAGCAACTCTGAACAAATGATTCTACCGTTGGATTAATAAAAAGCCTGGTCTGAATTTCGCATTGTACATTGCAGAATATCGATTCTTAGTACCGCCATTATAGAATCATAATTGAGATCATTGCAACGCATGCGTCGAAAGATTTTGAATGCAGCGTGTAGTTTCTAGTAATCATTTTGCTTACCTAAGCATTTAAAATACTGTGTGTAATTAATGCTACGTCAAACTCTTTTGGAAACTTTCGAGATCGACAGAGTTTATCGAAACAAACAAGATATCGATAAGTGAAAAGTATTTGGACGTGTTAACGAAATCTGGGCCAAGTATTTCGAAGCGAATCAAACGAATATTTCTTTTTCTCTCGTCCTTTCAAATCCGCCCGTTAATTAGGATCTATTTTCACTTTTCGAGGACACCTTTCGTCGATAATTCGATTCCTAAAGCAGGTAACAGGTCAGATTTTCAGCGAGTAAATTGATTACGTTGATCAATCGGTTCCTTCCTAATTACTCGCTTCTCCGTAATTCAATTCTTGCGATCTCCCAGTAAATTTATAACAAATCCGTCAACCGATGAGGGAAAATTCACGCTGGGCATACCAGTTGGTAATAATTCCTTTGGTGGCGTTTCTTTCGTTAAATATGCATCTTTGACGTAACGGGTGATACGACTCTTTGGACTCCATTTTATCGCCCTTATCCTTAGGGAAACCATCTCTTCCAGAGACACCCTTGTGTAATTGACATCGCGTCAGTCCGTAAACTGAGGCTGAAGGACAGTAGTAGGTACCCTCCTCGCGGAAAACAGCTCTTCCACGGAAAGGCTCCCATGCCCCGTGTTTCGCCGCGTCTCCAATTTTCCAGGCAGCTTTTCTGAGCGTCGCTAGCACCACCCCGGGGGCCATGCCAGTCTCCTTTTGCTCCCAGAATCCTCCGGTATTTTCCTTTGCTGGCAAATTGGACTATTACGGCGGGTGGCTCCGTACCTCGGCAGCCGTGTCCTCGCGAAAACCGCGTATTTTCTCTCTTCCTTCTGTACCCTCCCTGCCCTCGCCGCCCCCGTACCCGTTCGACGGTTCCTTCGTACCCTTTTCCACGTCCCTCGACACAGGTCCTCTTACCTAGCGGCTCAAAGTGGCGCGCAGTTGTTAAAACAACCAATTCTGTCGGAAAGCTGCTCGTTACGGACGCCTCTCGTCCTTGCCCGGGATCCTTCGTAATCCTGATGGCAAACCGTTCGTTTTCCTGCTGACGCAACGAAAACTCCGGCCAATAAAATCGTTCCAAACGCATTTCCCCCGCCGATCCGCACCCCTTATTTCCTACATTCGAGGTTCTCTTATTATTTTTATTACTTTGCGTGGGAAACAAACTCGAACGTACTGAGAAATTAGGCTTGGATAGTTAAATCGGTGATATAGAATCTTCCAAATAAATTGAATTTGTTTGCACGACCAAAGGAATTCCTCTGGCTTTCTTTTACTCGCGATTGTTGTTAGTTTTCGGAGGTTACAGGTAGGAAAAGATTGCGTGTCTCCGAGGAAATATATCACTGTGGGTGATATCTGCTACGCGTTTTAGAGGAATTCTATAGAAACTTGCCCGGGCCAAAGAACAGCAATTTAGAATTTGGCTGTGGGCGTGGAGGCAGAATCGAGTTTCGGGAAAAGAAAGTCTCCCGTTACCGATTAGCGTTCGAATAGGGGAGGGTGTGGTCGGCACCCTCGATTTCACGAAATATTTTGACAAGAAATTTAATATCGCCGTTCGGCTCGCCCCCGGAAAACTCGAGACAACGCGAAATTATACACGATTGCTCGTACCTGAAGCTTCCTGGTTGCCCAAATATTCTTGCTTCTAACTTCTCCATGGAAACTTCCACCGTCCCTTATTCCCCACGAATGGGAAATGATTTTACAAATAATTATTATGCATCATCCCTTTTTCCAAGTAAAACTTTTGGAAATGTCAGTTTGACCCAATAATTATTCGCAGTCTACATCGAAATATTTATACGGCAGATCGATGAAGATGCGAGAGTAGGTAACGAAGTGCAAACCCAGCCCCCATTAGACACGAAGGTCATCCACAGTAATCATTTTCAACCTGTCGTCCCTTGTTTCGAGCGACATCGCTTTGCGAGTCAGACCAGCGGCGCTTAATGGCTCGGAAAAATCAGAATCATCGCAAGCATGAATACGTAATCAGTTTTTCCGCTCATCCTTCGCCGCATGACGTCATCGGGAGACCGATGTAGCTTCGTCATGACCGAATGAACCGCGTTATGAATCGTAATGGGAAATCTGCTTCTACTTTGGCACATTTTTCACCCCCTATCCATATTCATACAATTAACATTTCCAAATCTTCAACGTTCTACCGATGGCCTCGTTTTTAAAAAATGCTGACGAATCGAAGAAGATTTACGACACCCTGAAATTGTTACCATTTTTGAAGAGACTCGTTTAATATTCGACCATAAATATGTTGTTTCACTCTTACACGATTTTCCATCGGTACTTTCGGTTCGAAGAACAATCTGCCGACAACTTTACGCGAATTCTTCCGAAGTGCATGATCGTTCGCGAGAGCACCGAGATTCGCGATAAATATCGAGCATCGCGAGAGTAGACTGCGTCGAAGAACTCAGGCGAGAGGCATCGTAATCCCTTGCACGGTCGTTTGCGCGTCTTTATGGATTTGCTCCGTAAAATTCGAAAAAGTGATCTTTCGTTTCATCGAGAATAGACAGAGAACTAGCGGACGTGAGCACATTTTTGAAGAACCTCGAAACGAATGTTTATAGCATATGTTTCAACGGTAGAATAATCTTGTGTGAGCGCTCGTGTTGTTTAAATTATTGGTAATGTTCGACCATTTCTTACCTGGACTGGGGTTTGAAAACGAACTCTTCGACTGAGAGAACCCTGAAACAGAAAATGCATCGTCCGATGTAATGATTTCCTACGAAAAGAAACCTAATGTTTTAATACATATTTAACAATATAATGAATAAGGTTCAAAGTAGATTCCTTTTCCCGGAAGAAGGGATAAATTAATCCAATAATTATTAGGTATGAAAATCATCCCTGATGAATAAGAGCATTATAATTGCTCTACATCTTCGCGAGGAAATACGCGGCGAGAGTGACGGAAAGTGGACTCATCTCTGAGAGTCTACTCGGAGAGTGAGTGAATCTGATGACCCATATTACGCAGAAAACATTTATACCGCGCTTTCTTCCCTCAGCGAATAAACGAGACTGCTTGTCCAAGCATTGTCAATAATTTTATTCGAGGAATTTGTCAAGAACAGAGTCTAATACATTACAATTGCGTTAGCACAGAGTTATTGAGCGACGATTTAATAGCAATAAATCCTAAAACTCTGTTGCTTCTTTAAAACATTGGCGTACAGGTATTTCGTAAATAGTTTGCTGTTTAATACTTGCGTGGTTTACCGGAAATCCGTTTAATAAACGAATATTTTCAGTGGAATGTCAGCAACGCTCTAAAAAAACGCGCAGGCCCGTGGTTTTCAGGAACAGAAATTTTTAATTGACCACGAAAACATTACAGCTTATGCTTGGTTGGCATTCCGCGGCCGTAAATTACGCGCGCAAATATTCATTGCAATAATTATCCGTCGCGAGTTATAACGAATGCCAGGACCGAAGGACGTCGGAAGAAAAGAGCGAGAAAAAGAAGGAAGAAGAGAGAGAGAGAGAGAGTGAGAGGCAGCATTCGCGAAATGAAATTTCATCTAAAAATTAACTAGAATTCTGTGAAACGCGCTCCGAAGGGGGTGGCATGCAGTGCACGGCCTGCTTCGGCGCTCGACCCTGATTAACGACTCCGCGAAATTAACTCGACGATTATTTCATTAGCGCCTAGTAAGACATTTTTCATCCAGTCTCAATGGCCGTTGGGATCTAGAGAGAGAGACACGTATATATATACGTGGTATAGCGTGGCTCGAATGCGCTACCCTTAATGACTCGACGAGAATTAACTGTAATTTAATTAATTAAAATCTCGCGGAAAAAAAACACACATGGACCTCTTTCGCGCGGGACCAGACGGGAGCCAGGTCACCTCGTTAGAATGATTATCGGAAGAGTTCCCGATCTTTTTGCCCGCGAATCGATACTGGATCGAACCTTCTTCATAAGTAACTTATAAACAACGAAATTTAGATTGGAAACGACGATAGCAGGGACGAGGAAAACGTCGGGAAAATCGAGCTGGCGGATCTTAATAATTGCGTTCCCATAAGTTCCGTTTAACGAGTGACAAGCCTGGCACTCGGCGGCGGCAACAACAGCGATATTCGTAATTAAAGGCAATTTTGAAAAACGGCGCGCGATCCTTGCCGCGCAGACGTTTAGTCGCGCGAGCTCTCACTCGTTAGCTCCGCTGCAGTTCCTGCGGATTTAATTGCCCAACGCGCGACAGAACAAATCCGCCCGTTAATCGCGCGACACTGGATTCTGAATCACTTTGTCGACCAACGACTGGCTGGCTTTTTCCCATTTGTTAAGGATTTCGGTTAATAATTTCGCAACGATTTCGCCGCGTAAACTGCCATCCGAGGCTGACGGTCCGCGAGACTGGAAAAAAATAATTAAAATTCTCATCATCGATCTACGCGACGTTAATTGGTTTGCTTCGCGAGAGATTAACAGGTCAATTTCTCAATTTTTCGTGTAACCCGAATTATTTCAACAAGTTTCATTAGGTGTAGCGCGCGATTTATGCATGACGGTGCACCGTTCCACTTCACCCGAGTAGCTAGACAGCTCTTGAACGAACGATTTTCTAACAGATGGACATACGGCCTGACCTGCTTGTTCCCCAGATTTATCATTTTATTTAGTACCAATTGTTAGGCATCGGCGAGTTACTGCACTTAGAATTTCAGTCGTTGACAGGCGATAATTCGTTTCTAAACTAACGTCTTACTTTATCCGGCTAACAAGCCAGAAGCTTAATAACCAAAACGTCAATGGCTATTCCTGAAAGGCCAACGCGTCTCCATTCGTAGCTCGGTCGCAGAACGAAAATAAGTTCGCCTATTAAGACGTTCCGGCGCGGCCTCTTTCTAATAAAGTCGTCCAACGCGAGGACGCGCCGGCGGCGGGGGCTGAAAAACAGGGGTTGAAAAAGATTCCCGCGTTCCTAAGAAGGAAGTTAGGGGCTCGTTCTCGAGAGAGACAGAGAGAGAGAGAAAGAGAGAGTAGCTACGTGGATCGCGTTTTCAGGAACGACCAGAGGCCCGGCCGCGACGTTGTAGTTGTGGCTGCGCGGCTGACGGCCACCGGGGGCGGCGGAACTCCACCCTCAAACGACTTTAACGAGCCGCCGTCTTAAAATGGGGATGCCGGCTCGCGCCGAGTTTGCGCGTTTGTTTGATAAATTAACCCAGAAAAGTGCGCTCCGACGTCGGAACACTTAACAAGCCTTAGAAGCACCGGGACCGCGGGAAATGTGGAGCAGGGATTCGTTGATACTCCACCGGAGATTAACGGTCGTTCGCGCACACCCACCTCTGCGCAGAAAATGTCACGCGATGCAATTATTTATTTTGACGCTCGAAAATTGTTTTCTCGACTCGTCGTTGGAGCAAATCGATTACCAGAAACGAGAGAAACGGGCGGCTGACGAGGCAGGGGGACGCGGAATCGCGATCGGAGCGCTGTTCACTTGAAGGTGCAAAGGGAACGCGTGTCACAGGGCATTATATTCCGGTATTATTCCGCTTTTCCTGCGGCTCGTTCCGCCCTTCACGGAATTCCCGTGTCCGTCCGCGCGTTGAAACTTAAACCCCAATCGCGCACACGGCTGAAAAGGTTTCAGATTTTTTGAAAACTCCACAATGCGGCCGTTGGCCCGCGCCACTGGTGACAAGACAGGGGCCTCCATTGAGAAAAATCCACTTCCTAGGTCTCGTGTTACCGGGAGTATTTTGACAAGATCTCATTGTCGTCGCGCGGCTAAGCCCTATTGACTCCATTATGGCCCTATTAGTATTATACTAGGATTTGTGGTTACTCCTTCAAAGACGTCCTTGCCTGCCCCCACCCTCGCGGGTCTCTTTCTTGCCGGAATCCGAACGCTCCGCTCGCGTTGGCCCATTCAGGACGCGTTAACGCGACCCGGGCTCCTTCGACGTGCAATTTCCTTCGACGCGGAGTCGAGTCAGCCCCCGAATCCCACCCCTCCTTTGTTTAGACCGCGTACGAACGTTTCTCGATATTCACCCTTTCGGAGAACCACTATTTTTGCCCGATTTGCGTGCCTTGGCCAGCTAAACTCGAGATTTAGCGATGGAAGTAAGTCGTACGCGACGACGTATCCTCTTGCGTTTGCGCGCTTAGGCGTGGATGCGCGCGTAAACGCGCTCGCGTGTAGACGGGGCTCGGTGGCTGGGTGTAAGTGGCGGTGGTGCGTGTGTGCCGTCGGTGGCGTGTACCGTGCTTTCAAGCGAACGACCGTAAGTCGCTCAAATTGGTATGGATTTCCAGTCCAACACCTCGATTGTCCCCTGTGAAGAGTGCTTCGCAAGCATACATGAATTCACGCTTCAAACACACGGTACGCGCGCCGTAGTCCTCCGTTTTCCCTCTCCCTCTGGCTCGATTTCGCGTACCTCGGTTTCTTGCTTTTCTCTCCCTCGACGGAGCGACGCGGCGCGGTGCGGCGCGGCGCGGCTCGGCGTCGCCCCGTGTTTCGCCCCGTCTCTCTCTTCACCGCTTAGCCGGGTATCGCTCGCGCTTTCTCGCCCCGGAGAGGTGTCGCGAAGCAAATCTTTGCCCGTCGCTGTATGAATGGGCACGGGAACCGCGCGGGTTCACACGCGTGTGCACGCGTGTAGGTGCAGAGCGCGCCGGCAGCCCACGAGGAGCCTTGATTGCGTGCCGGTGAATGCGTTTCCACCCGTTCTCTCTAAGTAGCAGCTCATTCCGCGATGCTTGCTCTCGCGACTTGGAAAACCAAGCTAGTAGTAGCTTCTCTCGTGCCCGGAGCTCTTCTCAGAGCCACGAGTGCGTGCGTGGGTGCGTGCGTGCGCGCGACTCGGGTTCCCACACCCACGCACCCCGCCGTTTTACACGAGCATCTTCCTCACCCCGGCCGACGCCGATCTCCGGGACGGAGTTTGTTTTTTAGCCTCCCGTCGACCCGCTCTTTTCACCCAGCCATCGCGAAACTCCTCCTTTTTGCTATTTACGCCGGTAATTATTTGTCGTCGAGCCGACGAGGCCGATTACCGAGTGCTCGTTACCTCGGGCTATCCAGGAACCGCAGCCAGCCACTCTCGCAAAGGCCAATTACTCGTCTCGCGGATTCGTCCAATTTCGAAACTCTACGAAACCCCAACATCTCCTTTCATGTGCTACCAAAATGGAGGCTAAGCTCGAAGTTTAGTAACTAAGGTCCGAATAAAAAATATTTCTAAAGTTCAGGCGCGAACTCATTTTGCAACATATTCACTCACTGTTGAAGACTACTTTTACCACAACCGAGTTCAGCCTAAATTCGCGCGACGTATCCGGACGAATAAACACATTATCGTCATCCTCGAGCAGAACGCGAGCAAAGCCCAGTGTGAGAAAAGGGTGTCGAGGATGCATCAACGTCCCATTCGCGATTCAGACGTCCCATTTACGACTTGGTCACGTTTCTTTACACTTCCATTTACCGTTTGACTCTCAAAGTCTCAATTCGTTATTCGCAGAAAGTTTTAAATTATTACTTGCGATATTACGATGAGAGGCGTCCGAGTCCTGTATTCCGTAAGCCTCGTAGGGATCACAGTGATGTACGATACATTCTTAAATAACATTTTCTACCAATTCTCCGTAGGATAAAGTGAGTTTCGAGTTTGACAAACCCCGTGAATCGATGCTCGAAACCAGCAAAGAATTACAGAGAGCCGCGTGACGTTGCTAGATTTGCACTAGAATCCCTAAAGGGATCTCCGCGGGCGACAAAAGGGGCTCGTCGAGGAGCGCTGTATTCGCCTCCTACTTTCCACCCGGAGTGTGAAATTAGTTGCATGCACGGAGGAGGAAAGGAACGTGATGCAGCATAGAGCGGAGTCCGCGTAAGCGACTCGAAGCTGAAGAGGCCGCACCGTATTTTCAATTTACTCTGACCCACTGACGCGCTGCGTCGTTCGGGCGCAGCCAACGTCGAGCCAGATTCGATACAATCCTGCAATTAACTCTCCAACGCGACTGACATCCGATCTGACTGGAAGTCACTGTCCCGCCGGATCGTCGGCGACTTCGATTACGCTCAATTTCCCTTAATTTTCATCGGCATCGAGCGACCCGTGACGAGGATTCTCCGATCGACACCCACTCGTCACAGATTCCCAGAAACTGCTGAACCTCGCAGGAACAAATGTCTCCCCTAGTTGTTAAAAATTTTACCTATCGAGTCGTTCGAAATTCACAGTACAGTTATATTTTAGAACCAAACGATAATATTTTTAATTGTTACTCAGCACATGTTGGAAATGGTTTGGAATTATTTTGCGCAGAGTTAACACGGTAACGATCAAATTTCGCCTACCTGTCCGTCAAGTTGTACCCGATACCGACCGAGCAGCAGTTCGAAGGACATTACTGCATCGGGGAGAAACTTTCAGGGCTTACTGTACGCACACGGGGCCGCGGTAATGGACATAGTTTGCCGGTAATGTCCGAGACTAATTCCCGTGTTATTTCATTAACGTCCCGCAGGCTCCCGAGGGGTTAGGCAGCCACGTCGACCGCCACCATTGCCGTAACACAGCACCACCGGCTACAGCGAGTTCGAGCATAGCCCTCGAAGGGTCTTCTATTAGGTGCGTGTCAAAGGGTGAAAATTTACGAGGTGAGTAGCAGGCGCGAAAAGGCCGATTGATAGTCGCCTACCTACGCGCCTACGCATGTATGTACGCGCACGCCGCCTTCGACTAATGCCCCGCGAGTTTACGCTATGGTGAAACATGCTTACCCAGCCTGTTAGCGCGCATGACTTCTACCGGGGGAGGTAGATCGATACCGTTTGTCTGTCGATAATCGTACCCGTCGACGGATTTTCCGCTCCTCGCGGACCCGGTGCGCTGCACCGACAAATTAAATAATTGAACAACGATCACACCTACGCGATAGCCGCCTTCGACGGTTCGCTGTCGTTACTCGTCCCTGCGTCGATTCTCGACCGTCCATTCAGCTACATTTGGTTCTTTAACACGGTTACGAGAGGCTCCGTTCGTTAATGCAACTTGAAACTGATGCTCATAACACGAACCAAACGTTAGACACAGTTTAGAAAATTCTTATGTCGAGGCGAGCCACGAATTTTCTTCCAGACGCCTCACACTCGACAGTTTCTTCGCCGAGTTTAGTTTACTCGACCCACTTTCGTCCAATCGGTGGCATTCGTGTTTTATTTTACAAAGTGCGGTCCACGGGCCACTGTTCGGTCGAAACGCGTACGCTCGTGTGACGGAAGAAAGCCGAGACAGCACGAGAGGCAAAGTAGGACGCTCTTAGCCGGCGGGAAACTGTCTTCGACCGACCAATATTCCTGACATCGACTTTAATCGGCTGGGTGGACGCGTTTACGGGCCTTCGCGTCGATTGGGCGAGGAAGTCTAATTTTCTTTGCAATCGAGACCCTTCTCGATACAAAAATACGAAGGTGAAGGTATTTAAGAACGCCTCACGGAGTCCATTTTGACCCGAGGGTTAAAAGCGAGCATTTAGTATTTGTTTCGCTTCGAAGATGGGAAAATATTATTACGGGTATATTTGTAGGGTCGGAAGAGACAAATAGGATAATAGTAATTTCCACTATTACCGATTCCCTGAACTTTCTTATCCGTATCGCGTAATCTATTTCGTATTTTCCATTGGCAATCGGACGAAGGGTAGAGGAGCACGAGCCGGAGATTTTCCTCGTATTCCCGGATTGGTTTGTTCGAGCGGATCACACGATTAGGCGATTAGTCGGTGGAGGGTCGTATGATTGACACCGCGACCAGAGCGTAATGAGAGAAAATCATTTCTGACCGAGCCGGGAAAATTCGTGGTCGACCGATCGATGGGAAGATAGGAACTACCCCTTTCGCACGCCAACGTTTCACGTATATGTTCCGCTAGCTGTCAATATTTGAGTGGTAATTTTATTCATCTCCATAAATAAATCATGGAAACGTGAACTCTTGCCTACCAACCCTAAAAAGTTTTCCCGTAGACTTTTGTTAATAAAACTAGTTTTCCCAAACAGTTGAACAATGTTAGACGGAGTCAACGTAAACGAAGTCAAGATACTGCATGAGAACACTGAGAGAATATTGCTGTGAGCGAGCAAAGCGGGTGAATCGTGACGCTTAAAAAAAAAAACAGGGAAAAAAAATTAGAGTGGCGTCTCTCCGCGCCGAGAGACTGAATTTTCCTACTTCTGACGGCGAGCACGCCCTGGCAGTGTTATCCAATTATTCTAAGTTGTTAAGGCGAGTTAGGGCGCTTAAGGGACTAAATTAAGACATTCCGCGCGACAAATCTCCCAAGAATCTCAATTAACTTCTCCCCGGGGGTGCCGGTACTTTAATTAACTGTTTAATTTCGTTTAATTTGCATTCGCAATTGCATAAGCCGCAGAGCCAGCTAGCCAGCCAGCGATATTTGAGACGACTCAATTAACTGCCGCGGACGCGTAATCGATGCTTCTCGAAATATGTCGTTAGCTTTTCGTCCTGGCTTCGACTTCGCGTCAATTTTTCCCCTTCTTTCAAACTATTTTCTTTCACACCTTTCAGTCTTGTGTATTTACGTGTCGCCGCCTGCTGACGATATTAATTTACCGACTCCCACCGCGATCGTGGAATTTCCACAAACCGGAAATAGCTCCTACCAAACCTGCGTAGGTTGCAATCTCGATTTAATTCCATCGATGGTGGATTAATTTTCTAGAGTTTGCATTCCGTGGTAGCGTTCGAAATGAGTTTCCAGTGTAATATTTACGAAACAATGAAAGATTGACGCAGTAAGACGTTCCTCATTTTTATCAAAACCACCCCTTATCCCAGCCTCCCTTGTATTTGCATTCTCGGAGGTCGTATTTCGCGGAACGCGATTCGATCAGTTTTTCGGCGCGTTCTCGAGTTCCGGTAGCTTCTTCTCGCGCTATCGATGGGCTAATTTGACTTTCAGCGATTCCTGGGGTACGCGTGATCGCGCAAGATCGCGAGGAGCGCGTAAGGCGCAGGAAACGCAGGCGAAACGGAGGGCCTCGGGTGGGTGCGTGTTCGTGTCGCGAGACTCTTACACGCGTCCGCAGCCACTTTCCCGGAAACAAAGCCGGGCGAATGCATAATCCGCTAATTTGTTCAAGATTTCTCGCTCGAGTGCCGGCGCTTGCTTTGTCGCGATTCCATCGTCGAAGCTGAGCGCGCGTGGGGGCTCGCGTTCAAGCCGCTTTGAAGTACTAATCAGTATCGACCTGCGCCTACAGGCCGCACCCCTTATCCGTGCTTCCACCATCGCCTCCCGCCTCCCACACCCCCACCCCCTTCTACCAGTTGCAGGGTAGCGAGCTATTTCTCCCTTTTTTCCCTGTCGTTCCGAGACTTTCCGCCAGAAACCATTCCATCAGGGGCGTGACGAATTAAGGCGCGAATCGTGTCGTTTCCCCGTGCTATCCGCTCCGCTTTAACCCGTTCGCTACTCTCACCGACCATGATCCTTACAACCTTTCGTCCCTCATAGCGACAGACGTTCTTCCACCTTCGATCTCCCCTGATTTACGATTGTTTTCAGACAATCGTCAACACGGATAAATAGAAAAGGAACGGTTCGAGGAAAAGCGTGGATTCCTTTGTATCGAAAACGGTTCGTAGAACGAGCGAACGCGCCGGATGACCGGTCGCCATTGAAGCCTCGAACAGCAGTAGCGTGAAATAATGGTCAACGATCGGGAATCCTGGTGAACGTTTGCTGCAGAGTCTCCAGGATCGCGTGCTCGCATTTTCCCCGTCCCTCCGATGAAAGGAGTACGCGGGAACAATGGCGGGCCGATTGTGGCACGTTTTACGGAATCGTTTGCAGAGATGTGTTACCAGGACGATATCAACGGCGGAGAAAGAAGTGGGAACGGGCGACAGAGGGTGAGAGAAAGTGCGAGAAATAGGAGAGGGACGACAGAATCGTGGGGTTGGTAAGGCGGGAGGCGAACGTACACAAAATCGCTGCGAGAGGAAACGACCACGCAGACGAGGAGGGAATAAACGAGGAACAACGTTGTCGCGTGGCCGTGTGTGAGGGTGTAATAGAGAAGGAGAGGGAGAACGCGGGAGCAAGAAAAGGACTGGACCGACGGGAGTGCGCAAGGAGACTTCTCAGGCGTTGATAGGCAATCTAGTTGATTGCCAACTTCAAACGAACCGAAAAAGCTGCGAGCAAGCGCCGGAGAGAGAGCGAGACGCGCAAACAAGCCGTTGGAAAGCCGAAGACCCCGACACACCGAACCGCACCGAATCTCGGAATTTTTAGACAATGCCATCTCCGCAGTTTCTGCATTCCGACCATCCTCCCTCTCGCCCTCCTGCCGATTAACGAGCTCCCAGCCGAATCGATCATTCGCCATTTACCCTGAGCATTCATTGTCGCCGTTTTTCGCGCGCAGTTCGAATTCAACCCTTCGACTACGATTTACGAATATTTGCAGCACGTCTTTACATTTTCGAATCAAACTTTTACACTCCTCTAACGAGAAGATTGCCCTAGTTTTTGGAGTTCATCGCTTTATGAGTCTCTCGCACGCACAATGGTTAATCCACTTCCTTTTTCACGGTTTGGATATCTCCATAGCCCGAAGAGCGTCTTTTAAAGTTCGCGAAATCAGATTTAATTAGCCTGTGCGCTTGCGATACCCGAAATCTACGGATCCCCGTGAAGTGTGCAAACAAGTTCCGAGCCTCTCGTTCCGAATTTCCGTGCGTTAGGGTCCATTATGCGCTTGGAACAAAAGACCCATGATCGACGAACGACCTAGACAGGCTTCGGGACTCGCTCGACAAGACGGATCCGTCGAATTTTCGCCGCGACAACGCGCCATCGATCTCACGGCGATCGATATAATTTATTATCGGGGAGAAATCGAGCAGTTGGCTGGTCTGTGCCCTCGTCTTTAAGTCTGGCTAAGATTTAAGACAAAAAGGAACGAACGAAGCGCGCCAAATAAATGCTCTACTGTAAGACGAGGTGCCAGAGTGACGTTTGAATGGAAGGGCAGATCCTTTGTGCTGCACCGGGAACCCGACACCCGAAAATCGTTCTCAAAATTCGTTATACGGGACAACACGATCCGCTCGCGATACTACGACGTTAATGCCATTTCACGAAAACTCGATTCGCCTTTTTCTGCACGATTTCGATACCCTACGAGCACCGATTCACCCAAGAATCTCTCCTTTACACGTTCCATTCCATCGATCGCTCCGAAATATTCGCGTAAATTGGACTAATAAACACCTTTCAATAGTATGGTAATTTATGTATAAATAGGGGTAGTTTACGTGTATTAGAAACATGATTACTTGAAACAAAAGAGACATGAATTAACGTGCGTCAAAAGTGACTTCTCTCTTAGACAATTCTGAAAACAAGGATTTACAAAATCTTAGGATAAAGAATTATATAATTAGGAAGACTATTATTTTTTGAGTTTAGCTAAATTTTAAAATCTGCATCGATCGTCGACGTTATAATAATTGAAATCGAGTCGATTGGATTCTCACGAGGCCGGGATCGCGGGGGTAAGTCCGTGCGAGTTGAGAACACTTTGCCGGAGTGCGGCCATTTTTACGTTTTGTCGAGGTTCTTTGTGTTTTGGTGAGACATTGCAGGTCTGCCCAACACTCAACTCATTATACCACTAATTATTCATAACGTTGGGGATTATTCTGACAAAAATATTCAATTCCCACAGTGCACTCACCCCACACAGCTACCCTCTTTCTTTGCCCGATTCGTTTTCTCCGTTCCATCTAACGTATCCGACGCTAAGCACCGCTCGACCAAATCATTCGGCCGATTTTCTACTCTCTACGTCGCGCAAAAGTAAAAAAATTAACGAATAAATCATAAATGTACTTTTTCGGGGGTGCAGTTTCATTGCAATTAATTTTCAAAGTTATTTGGTGTCTCCAAAGTGGCGTAACCCCTTAACGTGCGATTCCCTGGGCCTCTGGAGGCACGATAGATATCGCGTTACAGCCTACCGAGCAAACAGAAATTATTTGCACACAAATCGGACGGACGATTTGACGGGGCTCGAGGCTGGGTCAGCTGGCGTGTACTCCTGTTCGATTTCCCCAAAAACGCTACGATACTCGCCACGGACAATGGAGTTTTCGCGTACAACGTGGTACGCGCGACAAAGGTGCGCGTCGATTTTCGGTAACTCGATCTTGAGTGGCTCTCCGTTAAGCGATAGCCGTAAGTGGCACGTTAAGTGCTCGTTTCACGCCGGGACGACACGATACGCCTATTAATTTACTTCAACGCGTTCCTGACGCCGAGGGTCGTGGGTTCAGCCTCGTCGGAAGATTGAAATGCAATCCCGGTGATTGCCGATCAATGCTTTATTACGATGTATCGGTGTACCGCGAACCTGGCGTCTCGACGTCGTCGTCGTCCGCGCCAGCATATTCGCGAGCATTCATTATGGGGGTAGTCGAGACTCGAAACGTTCAAAAATCTATTTTAACAGACGCTCGTTCATACAGTGGAGCTCCCAGTATCCGAATACTAATTTTTTAGAAAGGAACAAGAAAAGTTGATGCAAGATTGTCGACCACGAGCTATTCTACCCTGTGTCTGGTAACTCGTTTTTCTCGCCAACTAATTGAAATTTTGAAATCTGACTTTAATACCTGTTCAGATCTTTGTGGATGCTACGTAAAATTTCATAGCTTGATATCGAATCAAAAAGTTTCAAAGATTTAAAAATCGATGAAAAGTAGATGGTTTCCCAACGTTTTGAATAAGCAATATGTACCTCATTAGGCTACATTACACTATGTACACGTTAATTCTTGTTCATCCTCGTTCAATTATTCCTCGATAAAAGGGGAGAAATTATAAAGGACCGACAATTTTCGGGCCAAAATATCAGACTACCCTCCTTAATTGGTTTCTCGGGTCTTTCTTAATCTCTGCTCGCGACTTGGCCGAACAAGGAGCGCGACTAAAAGGCCATTGCGACCCATTGCAAAGACCTGGCTATATACAACGGCGTAGTAAGCGAGTTGCCCGCCCGTACAGAAAAGTTCCGGTCACTTTTTAATTGTAAATTTCACGTTTAGATGTAAGCGGCTAACGACTCGCCAGACTGCGATTCTTGTTCGTTTTCTATGACTGTATCCACCCCCTTTACCCCCTGCCCCTCCTAAGATGTAGGTCTTAACGAATGTGTAAGATTGAATGAAGTGGTTGCTCGTTACTTCGCGACAATACCCGGCCGCGGTTTCTGTAAAATTAATTATTAATTCTTCGCACGGCCCCCCGAGTGAAAGAAACAGTTAGAGGCTCCCAGTTCGCGGAATAAATGGTACGGTTATAATTGTTGAAGCACAATGGGTCACGCCTCGCGAGTGGAACGACGTGACGGAGGAAACAATGTCATCTTAATCGTCATCTATAAATATATATACGGGGCCAGGGTTTAATGATAATGACGGCGTTACGTTCAGCGCGTGGCAAAATGCCATTCGTTGGAAATAAGCAATGAGAAATTTCGCGATAGAACCGTTTCGCTATGAAAGGGCCGACCTTTTCTTCCAAGAAGAACGTTAATAACGGTTTAACGCGTTCGCCTTTCATCGGGAAATTTAAGTATGAACGGAATCCGTTGATAGTTTCCGGATGTGTTAATTGCAAGGTACAGAATCGTCGCGACGCTGTTGCATTCCATCGGGCCAAAGGGCACACCGTGGCGAGATTGTGCTTCGAACTATCAGACTTACCGGAGGGACTGTTGATCGATACTTAAAAATTACGATAAAAAATTTAAGATGAACTCTGTAAGAATTGTGAGTAAATATTCGTAAAACCGACGAAGGTTCAGAGCCCTAATTAAAGCGTGGCAAGCATTATGCCTGTTCGGTCAAGCTTGAAATAGTTTTCGTTCAGTTAGTGATTAATAGTTGCTCTAACTACCATTCTAAACTTGCTGATGTGTTCAATAATAGTCTATCGATCGAACAGTTCTTCATTTCTGAGAGATTAAAGACTTAAATCACGTATTTAAAATCGGTACTATTTTATACTAACTTTGTACTAAATTGCTTTTTAGATTTGTATTGCTAGCTAGCTAATCAAGGCTGATAGTAAAACCAGCGACTGGTACAATCATTATTATAACTTTAGATGATAATTTCTGATATATTTAATCAGTTAAATATCGTAAAAGCCATCTTCTGTATCAAATTAGCCATCGAATTACTCTTAAAAGATATTTATAAGTATTCGAAATTTTGATTATGTAAATTTGATTATTTAGCCAGAAATATTGGAAACATTGATTTGTTATTGACTCTTCTAGGAGTGTATGCCTCTTTAAGTGCTACGATTTTCGTAATTCTTCCCTAACAAGGGAAGAACCCAACCTACCCCCTTCTCATTTTAAAGTTCTTTTGCAGAATAATGGAGTACGTATCCCTGTTGGAATGTGTAGAACATTAGATGCACATAGTCAACAATTAATAAGGATATAAGTAATTAATGCATACATACCTTAAGCTACACGTTGTGTATATTAACTCTTTGCGGCACAAGAATTGAAAGAGTACTAAGATACAATAATATAGAGTTTATATTTTTGGAATTGTAAACAAAGAACAGGGGTTAGCAAGCATAAATGTGTTATTATGCTTAAAGAAACATCTAAATAGCCATGGCACTGCAAAGAGTTAATTTCTACCATCGAGGTAAAAGTAAATCCGAGTAACTATTACAATCATAGACTTATATCACTTGCGTTGTAAAGACTACGTGACCATAACTATAAAATTATTAACCCCTTAACGCTCCTGATCAAACTTGACCTAAGGGATGAAAATAATAATTATCCTCCACATTCTACGTTTCAACTTCAACTCTATTATGTTAAAAACGTAATATACAACATAAAAGAGACAGTGTTACGTAGTATAGAAGCAAACCCAATAGAAAATTACGATCATTTTTGGCGGATCGGACCAGAAAAATGTGAGCGTTAAGGGGTGAAGCGTGTACATCGAATGTTTCACGAGTTGCAACGGGTCCCTGACTGTTATTATCCTGAAAAGTGGTGTTAAAATCGACGAGGGGGTGGCATGTTGAGTCGTTTCTCGCAAGTGTCGACTATCTATCAAAGAAATGATGAAGCTATCGACTCACCATGGGGTGGCGTGTGCTGAGTCGGACTGTGCTGATGATGATTCGCGGTGACGGCGGTGCCCGGAAGTACGTGCTGCGCGTGTGCAGCCGGATGCACGTTGACGCCGGCCGGCGAGGCCGGAAGCTGTCCCGGCTGATGTACCTGATGATGGGGTACGTGGTGCGCGGGGTGGGGGTGGGGCGGCGGCAGGAAGGCAGCCGCGACGGCCGCCTGCGCGTTCAGGTAGGCCATCCGCGAGGCCGTGAGGTTGCCCAGATTCCCAAGATTCCCCAGATTGCCCAGATGGTTCGTCAGGCTGGGCATGTAGTCCCATAGCTTGTGATGAGGCGCCGTTGGCGCGTACGAGACCGCCGAGACGCCGGCCGGCGGCGACGCTTGAGGCGAACCGCGATCGGTTCCGCTTCCGTTTCCGGCCCCGTTCAGGCCCAGCAGCTCCTGGATCGCGAACGGCGATCGCTGCGGCATCTTCGTTTTATTTATCGACGATTACGCGTGCTTAAAACGACATCCTCCGGCGAATCCTCGTTAGTGACTTCCTTTTTGTCTCTCGAAACCTCCTCTCTAGCTTTCAGAATATTCTCTACCGACGCATTCAGAGAGAACAGGATTCTGAGTGTATCGTTGCCCTTCGATGGAGAACTTCTTACCGATTCTATCGAAGGTTCGAGCGGTTGTGTCTCGAGATCGCGCCTCGACTCTTAGGAACTTTTGTCGCCATGCTGTCGCTGGGAAACCTCGAGCGATCCTGATTCGTTGGGCCGTCGGTGAAATCGTTTCGATGCACGAATATGTTCTGATGGTAGGGAATACGACGAATAAGAGAGAATCGAGTGGTCGTGTCGCGGCTAGGCCTTGGCGTGACGTGTGCTCGGCGTCCGACGGTTTGCAGCGAGCGTCCGCATCGCCTCCAATATTTCTGTCAATGCGATTTACGGTATAGGCCCGCCACGAAATCGTTAATTGCCAACGATTCGACCGCGCGAAAAGTTCTACCGAATATTCGACGCGACGGTGGTCGAAAATCAGACTGCTGGACCCCGACGGCGGTCCTAAGTGTTTTCATAGATCTCCATCATAGGAAATATCTCGAAAAGGAATTACGTGGTGCGTCGAGTATTAAGTGGGAGCTTACTGTGTGGTGTTTTCGACTTATCTTCGTTGTAAGGAGAGAAATACGTGGTCCGTTGAGCGAATGAACTCCAGGCTGCGTTTGGCGTGCGACGGCAAACTCGAGCGGCGACTCGCGAAACAAACCAGGCTCCTGTTCTTCTAGAAATCGAATATCCCGTGTTCCGTCTCGCACTTTAACACATCTATTGTCTACCAACTACGCGTCTAACGTCACACTATCGCCCTGTCTCTTCGTTGAATGGTTGATTTTCGTTGTGATCAGGTACAGAATTCCCGGGCGTTCTGTCGACGGAGTTACTCGGCCATCGCGGCTCCCCTCGAACTCGTTCAGAAACAATTCGAACCTTATCTTCGTTCCGGGGTTCTATTCAGGGCCTCCGATAGCACGTGACGTGGGCTCGTTCACCGAACAAAACACCTTGGACCTCAGCGATGAGCACGGAGGTTCCTAGAACCGTTTCCTTTCATTCTCGAGGGATTGAATTACAAGGACAACGGAGTCTTCCTCGTCCCCAAACCAGCTGGAAGACCCTTTCTCGCAGATCACGAAACAACGTCCATCGGCTGACCAGAGGCTGAGCGTGCTAGCGATCATTCCTTTATCACTGCTGACTCCCGTGTTCGCGTTCCCACGTCGATCCTCGACACTTTAAAAACTCCTTTTCCTCTGTCGGTTGGCGTTCGTGTCGCGGGCTCCTTCGGGAGCGGACTCGCCGAGGACGTGATCGCGGTTAAATCGAAATTCGGAGCGGTACTGAGAGCGGACACCGCGATCGAACGCGGCCAAGACGGTGCTCCGTAACGAAAAGTGTCAGAAGGGAGCAGCGTGTGGCTGCTCTCTCTCGGGGTAGTGTGTCCCGGTACGGTGACGTGTGCGTCCGTCCGTCTGTCGTCGTGGCGCAACCGCGTCGTCGTCGCGGCGATGGGCAACTGAGCTGTCGAGCAGCACGGGGTTGCTCGACTGCGCGACGACCAACGAAGAAGGGAAACCCCCGGGGGCGGCTGTGCGCCGCACACGCACCCACACACACGATCGCGCCCCGTCGCGGAGGGTGGCGTTTACCAGACCCACACACACCCTCTCCGCGTCCCCTTCCCGCGATACCCCCTCCCCTAAAACCATCTGGATAACCCCCTACCCCTGCGTCACCGCCCGCCGCCCTTTCTGCACGATGCATGCACGCAACCCCACTCTCTGCCCTTCTTTTCCGCACTCGTCGAACCCTCGCGACAAAGGCGCCTCCGCTACTTTGCGCGCCGACAGTGGCCGTCTCGCATCGCGGATTGGTCGGTTTTTTGAGACAGCCAGCCGGGTAGACATAGCCCTAGTTACCAGCTGGAAGGTGGGGTCTGACAACGTCGACGCCTCGACCGGCTACGCCTACGACAGACCGGTTTACCACGGGGAAAAGACCTCGTCTTCTAGAGCCGGATCCTCCGATGCACGAGATGGGACGCTGCACCGTGGGTGCGTGCGTCGTTCGGCGCGATACTCGAGAATTTTGATAACCGCTCCTCTTTCGAACCGTTCCTGCTCTGTTATCCGGTCCGCACGGACAGTTTCGTGCAATTTTCATGCAAATGCACCGGCTGGATTCGCAGAAAATGCCCCTTGGAACCTCGCAATCATCTTTTTCATATAACGCGATAGCTGTGCTCTAGTAGCTTTAATCCGAGGAGCGACGAAACATAATAGAAACGAAGATTCCGCTCGCGAGGGTTGGAATCTTTCGATTTTCCTTGTTAAAAATTTTGACATTGACAACAATCGTATGTCTATAAACAACAGTGATGTTTGCAGTCCAATGTGTGCTAAAAACGAACGCGTCGAGTCGCGTCTTTCGAAAAATGTGCATGGATGGCGCGACGGATGTTTTGAAGTAGTTTTCCCCAAGTTCGAGCGAACGGACCTTTCGCAGGAATTGTGGCGCAGTGAAACCGGCTTTCGCCCAGAACCTTTATTAACGCAGGGGGAGTGGTCTAGCCACGGGCCAATCAGAAAGCGCCACTTTCAACCCTCATTGGCCAGGACGTAAATCGATTTATCACTCAACCCGTCTGCGGCGGACAGGGGAAACACGCCCTTAAGGCCGTCCGGCTTAAGGTCGACTCTCCTCGGATGCCTCTCGCGACGCTCAACACCGCCAATTCCACTTGAGAAGGGTGGTGGCGGCGTCGGTGGCGTCGATGGTGGTGGCGGGCCCAGTGGCGGGGGTGACTCGGGCCGAACGAAGACGGAAAGGGTGTGGAAACTCCTGATCTCCGGCGGCGAGTCTCTCGACAGTGTCGGAGGGAATTTTTTCGAAAGACTCCCGAGCCCCGTGGTCGGATCCACGTTCGAAATTGAGCCAGTTTTCGAAAACGAGGCTTTTCCTTCGCCCCCCTGTCCCGTTCTCTGCCTATCCACCTATTCATCCACGCGGTTCCTTTATCCATTTTCGACACCGTATATCGCTTCGTTTCCACGATCCCTCTTCTTCGAATCCGTTGTCTTCTACGAGGATTCCCAATGGGGGACTTGAACCATCTTGGAGCACCAGGATGCCATAGGTAGCACGAGACGTCTCATTTTTCATTGCAGTTCCACGCTCCAATTTACTGCCCCCTTGTTTAGTTAAAACAAAATAATTTACTTAACGGGAAAGCTCGATCCTCATTTTTTGGATCACCTCCGGTAGATCGTAATATAATTAACTCTAGCGAATTTAGGTTTCGATTCCTTTAGCAGCGTTTATTGAATTAGGAGCTATAGAAGCTTACGTTGAACTTGATCGACGCAATGATATGAATACACGTTCTAATGTTAAAAGAATGCATTTTAATGCACCCGTCTGTGTCACAAATTTCAAAATAAATTGTTATACGATCAATGTTTGTAAATCTATCGTTTGGAACCCCATACATTTGTCAATAACTGACAATACAGAGCCAGTAAAAACAAGATATTTCTGCATCTTCTACTTCCTATGTTTCAAGTGCAATTGTGCATATCGAATCTATATTTTTATATATTAAAATACTTTCATTATTACAGAGACGTTTCCCGGAGCTCTTGATAGTGGTTTCGAGTTTAGGCCTGATTTCGGCCCGACAAGGTTCGCTCGAGGAAAAAGTCTCCCGCGTATCGGACATTGGCCACTAACTCGATCCGAATAAATTTATTGGCACAGGGACGGCGAAAGGAACTGGGATTAAATATGTAAAGTGGAAAAATTCGGAACGCAAAGCAAAGTCGAAATTAAGAACCGAAGCTCGCTCGACGATTTTTCTCCGGAAAAGGAACTGTCTCGTGCATTTATCATTCGCATTTCCAGATGAAAAGCGCCACGATACGTGTACGTTTACGCCTCTCCAACATTTGCCAGCAATAACTCCAAAGAAGCATAATACCGAAGCTGAGATAGTCCTTTTATCGGCAAAAAACTCGCGCACCTTTTCGCCGAAGAAGAAAAAGTAGAGAGAGGGAGGCGGGAGGTTTTGTGCTTCGAGCTTTGTTTCGGTAAAATATCTCGGAATCCCCGCATTCATCTTCTCGGCTAAGGAAAAGTGTAAGGCAGCTCCTTCGTTTCCGACTATCTCTTGTTTGCTACTCGCATCAAGAAATTATTGTACGTTTCCAGGCGTGCTACTTCGCGGAACAAACATCGATCCAATATGTAAAATAATATCATTTTCAGATTACCGTTCGTTTACTTACATCAACGGTACATCAATAGGTTTCAATTTTCCCTAAAACTCTCAAACACTGTAATAATATATTGTTGAATAAACTCTGTATGTAAATTTCTCGTTCGATACAGAGTTACTTCCAGGAAAATTTTGTTGGACCTCTAGTTTGTACAGTACTTAAGTAACTCTTAAAATAATGGTTACCGCGTTCGTGTGGTAGTCAGAAAAATGTTCCAAGCACTTAAAAATGTAAAAAAGTACAATTCATTCCTGGACGGCTTTACGAGCTTTCTCTTAATAAAGAGACTCGGGAATTTATACAACAAAGGTAGTACATGCTATGTAGAAAGACGAAATATAGCTCAGGCACACGCCGACGAATATGCACTCGGTTTGGAAAAGAATAATTTACGACTGAGATCAACTTCTCGAGAGAGCTGCGTTCAAAATTTCTCGACACTATTGTTTTGTATTTCATTCTCTCTGTTATTATTAGTTTAAATTTATTTTAATTCTTTCGCAAAGATCTAAAACAATTTCGCCTGGGAAGAAGACACTGTACGAATCAATCTCGTACAAACACAGTTGCCAGAATCTTTGCAACCCGAAACAATTTGGTCCGAGAAGAGGAGATTTAAGTCGAAGCAGGCCAAAAGAAAGGTGAAAAATAGTGGTAAAAATCGCGTTTCCCGTACGCGAAATGGCACGGGCCGTAAAAACCCGATGGTTCCCTGAAAATGCAATTACTGGTGTCGTGCGGGGAATTGGCAAGGATTCGAAAAAGATGCTTCAGCTTCGAGAATCTCGGGCGCTGAGAGCGAGCAGACGAGAAAGAAACGGGGGGTCTGGAACGGCAACGATCTCGCGAGAGACCAGATTAAGTCCTCGCCAGCTTCTTAACTTAACGGATTATTGTACTTCAGTAAATTCAGAGCATTGTGCCTGGCCGCGGTCGTGTAAGGGCGCGCGTATCAGCCGCGTCACACCGTGTAAGCGCAAATATCTTCATCGGGTCGGATCGCTGCTCTCTGGAGGTTTAAGCCTCCTTCAGCAGGATTCCAGCCGTGGCGACCTGCCATGCTCGTGCTTTTTTGCAAACGCGTCGTGCATGATTTTTTCGACCCTCCGCAGCCGGGAACAGGGTCGCCATAATTTGCAATATTCGCAAGGCGCTCGGGGAACGCGATCAGCTTCCTCGCGAGGAGCTCGTGGATCGCGAGATTGCCGCTCGTTAATGCACGCGAACGCCAAAACTGATTCCGTCGAAAATTTTTTTCCCAACTCACGAAACCTACGGGCAGGATTTAATTGGAAATGCGTGGCTCTGATGCGTTTAATGAAGCGGGCGACGTTAAACGCATGGACGGTGTTTCGCGTGTGAACGTTTCATCTTCGACGCACGTGCACGCTAAAATCGCCATGGAGAAGAATTGCAGCGATTTATCGTACGGAAGAAAATAATTTCTGTTATTTCTGATGGAGGAAACTTGATTTGCAATCTGGAAAATTGCGTGGATGAGTGTAACTCTTCTGATCTATGAAAAGAAGATGACCGATGCTTACAGCTCGGTTTTAAAAAAGTAAATCTTTTGTTGCGTATAAACTTTTCTGATTGATTTTAGCACTGCAATGCAAAACTGTTTAATTCCAATTTTTCTATGAGAATCTGGATGTCAGTACTCGTGTATCAAACGTAGAAAAATGTGAAATAACTGGTAAAATTGCTCTCCGTTCTATTTTAAAATCCATGAAACGTTCTAAATGTAACACACTATGAGAGAGGGTTTTATGCTCGCGAAAATCAAAATATTTTTGCAACTAGTCGCGAAATCGTTCGGTGAGATTTAATTGGAAACGCGGGGTTCTGAGATGGTTAATGCAACGAGTGATGTTAACGTGTAAAGGGGGGATTCTCATTAGGAATGTTAGAAAAAGTTGATCATTATTAGATATTCCGTAAGTACGTATCCTTGAAATTATGTCCTGCGAATTTTGCACCGATCTACGGAAAATTATCGAAATGACAGTATTGTTAGTTTTATTTTCGCTAACTGTTAAAAGTTTTTATCTCCACGCAAGTTGGAATAATTTCTAAATCTTTAAGAAGAAAAACGATCGATCTTCAGGAAACGAAACCAAAGAAATATCGTGTCAACCACGCGTGGGTCGCAAATTGATTAAATTCCTTTTGTTATCGCGCTAACGAGCATTTATTTCGTGGCTAGCGCTATTTACAATTAGTCGATGCACTATGCAGGGATCCTAGTTCCGGATAACTAGACCTCAAACCACTCTCGTACCCGTGCGTGCATGTGTTCCGCGCGCGAACATGCTGCCTCAACTCACGCTCTGTTAATTTATCTAATTACAATAGTAGTCGAGATCATTTATCCTGTACGAGAGGAAATTTGAGACGAGCGCTGCCAGGAAATATGAAATTGGTTGCAATGCTCCAGGTAGCTGGAAATTCAACGATATTACCGTGTAACTACCGTCCGAAACCTCTCCTTTCGATGCTACATTTTCTAAAATAATTCGAGTCTCCCTTTTTCTACCACGAATCCGTACAATGCGTTTCAAAAATAAATTTGCATTGAGTAGAAAAAAATAGATATAAATATGCATAACATGGATAGAGTCTATGGTCTCTGTAGAAACTTCCAGTGGAAACGAAGACTGAATTTAGAAATTCTAATGAAAATATCTATGGTGTCTAGAGAAGTTGTTACGAAATCTAATTGTCGGTGAATGCGTTAAGAGGGGTAAGAAACGCCGTTGCAGCGATACGATTTACGGGTACGTCAGAGGAGATCAACGGAGCAACACGGCGTCCCAAAAATCGCATTCTCCGTCGTCGAAGAAGCAGGAAAGACTCAGCGGTGAGTCCGATCGATGCACAATGCTGGTAAATTAATTTCTCAGACCCGATTTCACCGAAGAGGCCCACTTCCGACGTCGATAAACTTGTGCCCTTCGCCCGTCCGCGTTCTCTGGCTGCAAACTCCGAACGAAAGGATCTCATTGCTCCGGCAATCCTCTTTTCGCGAACATTTTCGCCGAGTCCTGCAAAATTGTTAATCCGAAGCTTTTCCAATTACACGGCCCGTTCTCGTTCTCGTTCTCGGTCGCTCCTTCAACCGTGTCCCCCTCGTCACCAACCCCGTTTCCTTCTCTCTCTTTCTCTTTCGGCTCTTTGTAAGCGAAAATACTCAATTCGGACGTTAAATTCAATTACAGCATTCCTGATTAATCCTAAGTATCCTTTTCCGAAGGAAGAACGACTCTCCTATCGACTACTCCCTCCGCTAGCTTCTCCTTCGAACGAGCTGGATCTCTTTCGGCTTAACCCCGGTCCTTAAGTTGAATAACTGTTGCGAACGATATGACGCCATTAAAATCTGCTGATCCGGATCTTGCTGGCCCGCGATGGACGCTTGAACCTACACGATGGCCAGGATTACCATCGCTGGACACGAAATCTGCCGATCGCTTAGCCAGAAGACCGTTCTCGATTACCAATACCGAACGAATACCAACGAATATTTCATTACAACTTCAAGAAGATAGTGGTGTTTCGTTATTCCTATCGAATATTGGAATCGTCAGACGCGAACAATCTCTTGTAAAGGTACTCGAAATTTAAAAGAATCGCGGAGTTGGAACGAGCAAGTTTCACGTCGGACGAGCTTTTCGTAACCATTGTGCTACGTCTCCACGTGTTTATCAAACAATGACGAATTTCGAGTAGTCGTAACTTCTACGACGCCTCGCGATTAGTTCTCTTCCCGTTCGCGTCGCTTTGCACAACCGTGATGTAACGAAAACTCGATTGCCAGCTGCGGAATTTCGTCGCGATGATCTCGAGCCGACGAAAGTTAAATCAGCGACAAATCTGGCGAAACGAAGCTACCTTCGAGGTCTAAGTTCGATGGAGTACTTGTTATTTGGTATAGTCCCTAACGTCAGTGAAGTTATTCAACAATTAAAAGTTTTGAAGACAGGTCGTCTCACGAAGGAAAAGAACTTTCTTCCAAAGCATCGAAACGATTCTCTCTCGACAGATTTGAAATTTAAATAGAGAAATTGTTATGGAGCTCGAAATATCGCGACTTCGATACTAGATTTCCGCATCACCGAAATAACCAGTATTGAAAGGAGGACCATCGGTCCGCGAGAAAGCAATTAGACCACGGTAAAATGAAACGAGACGGACGGAAACTTCGTCGCACCGTGTCGTTAGTTGACTTCGTTTCCCGTTCGTCCGATTAACTGAAACATCAATTCGGCGAATTCTTTCTCTTCTTTGTTTCGCGCGTAATCAAGACTCGCGCTCGAATTGTTTCGAGAAGCTGCAAGGTAAACGTTGGAAGTAAATGAAACATCGAGTCAAGATGAAACTCCGAACGACGAGATTGCTGGATCGTTCGTGAATCGCGCAAGGATCTCGCAAAAAGTGTATCCGTTAATTCGCGTTTTCGACGCTCGAGCGAAATAACTATATTTCAGGGGCGATTATTTATTAACGGTTAACAGTGTTTCGTGGCGCGCGGGGCCGGGGAACGCGGACCACCCAGGGCTCGTCAGAAAGACGACAAGATAATTTCTGGCTCTCGAAAAAGTCAGCCAGTCATCGCCTCTAACTGGTAGTCCTTCTCTTAATCTTCGTTCCATGAGCTCTTGAGTATCCGCGGCCACTCGAGCTTCTCACAATGCTCTGGCCGGCGCCGTGGTATCTCATTCTATTTAGTTCTCTGGATAGATGCGTCGCATTAAATGTGTCTAAATGACGCGCGGAAGTGCATTCTTTTCTGGGGAGCGAGGAACAAGATGATCCGGGAAGAATACGTATCCGCTTGTCTGCAAGCTTCCAATTCTCCTGAATATCTGCTCAAAGTTTCTTGAATATTTCCATTCATGCAGAATTGGGATTTGCTACTGTCGTTCAACCTACATAATAACTTAATTTTGGGACTCGGGGTGCCAGTGACCCGTGTAAGAGACGACAGGAATTTTCTGTGTTTTAAAATTACATTCGCTTTTTAAGTAGACGAGAACTACATGACACAAGTTAATGAAAATCTGTCATCAGACTCTTCGATAGCTGAAATATTGGCGAAACGTCAAAATCACTTCCCCGCTCATGCTTGGAAGTCTCAAACAATGTCTGTAACATTCTGGGCCGTGACAGTTCAAAAAATTTCGTTTCACCAACCTTCGAGAACAGCAATCTTGGCACTGACATAACGTCGAGTTATTGCAATAGTTTTAAAGTTTATTGATTTCGATTTTTCTCGTTATGGAACCATCTCCAACAATCTTAACGTCGTTATTGTTGCGATTCAAAAATTTCTTCAACGCCAATCGACAGTTTCGTAAAATTTTCTTCGCTATTAAAAATCCTGATCATCGCAATCATTTAGATGAATATCACTAGACACGATTAGCAAGCTTCGAAGAGACCACGAACATGACCCGCGATCAGGCCTATCGTTTCGTAATGGCTATCTATCGATGGCGGGGCTCGGCGTCAAAAATCTAGTTCTTTTTCCCAAAATCTCTAGGGAATTTCAGGGTTCACGAGCCGAGAAACAGATGGCAGCATGAGTCTAGTCGGTAATTCTGAATGTGCTGCCGTCTGCGCGTCCGGAATCGAACTGAATTCTGGTCAATACTTTTTCCATCTTTCATGGGGAAAATAATATTCCCCGATGTCCTCGGGAGCAGGCTCTCCATTTTGCGCACTCCTGTCTGCACTCGTCGCGAATCCGGCGTCGCGACGCCGCTGCACGGGGCTTCGCAATATCAGTAAAATTACAGACACACCTTTTGTACCTTGAAACACTCGTAGGACACGTTCCCCTATCGTTTACGCGAACGAAGATCTTGATCGCGACCCTTCGGTGGCTCGGCGAATGAATACCTTATTTAACTCCATTTATTTCTACGTGCATGAATTTGTTTATGTTAAATACAAGAAAGAGTAAAAGAATGGCGGGGAGACTATATTATGCATAAAGGTACGAGGGAGAAATATACACGGGAAGAAAGTTACAAGTTGTGTATCAGAGATCAGGGAGCGATTACTTCATTACACGAAGATACAGTGATTATTATTCTTTTCTTTCCGTAAAGGAATGTAATTCAGAGTAGTTTCACGACTCTTTTATTGTTGTACGACTACAAGTAGTCTGCTAATGTTGAGGAATCATCTATAAAAAGGAAACACACAATCTATATTGTAAAAATATAAATTATCCGAACTGGTGATTAACAGATTGTCTGATTTTGTGAACGCTGCTTTTGTGGAGTGTACGATAGAAGTTTTTCGTGAAAGATATTGTAGTTCTTTAAATTTTCAGCGTGTATAGCATAAGAACAAGGTACGCTTTGGAACATCGACCATTCGAGGGACGAGACTCTTGTAAAAGCGTAAAAAGGCATAACTCGTTGATCATTGTCGACGCCTCTCCCTGTCACATCGATCATCCGTCACGTTCGCCCGGAATCATCGAGTTATTATAAACACTTTAGCGCACGCTTTTTCGCGAAAATGAATATAAAATTGCTTTAATAGCTCGCTTTTAACAGTTATACGTCGAGATGACCGTGCGCCGAATTTGTTCGTGATTTAAAATATGATTTACCGGGCGGAATACGCTCTGTTAAGTGGAAAAGTACCGAGAATGATTGAAAAGGTGTTCGATGGACTCCAGTTTTCCTTCGCTCGAGATCGTTTCGAGCTGTACTGAACGGAATTGTTAATTTCGAATTGATTGAAGAGGCGTATACAGAATGTATACTAGTTTCTAAACGCTACGTAAAATTTTACTAAACACAAAATGAACAGAGGTCGATTCTTTCAGAGTAACCAGCAATTTTCTATTTTAATAATGCCCATAAGGCATCCATACGAATCTATTTACGATAGGAAAACAGAGGATTATCTTATCCTGTTGCTACAATGTACAAGTGTTTGACTCATTAATCGGAGAATATCAATCACTACTTTGGAAAATAATTGGAACCAAGCGAAATAGTATCTCGAGTACAAAATAGACAGTTTAAACTAAAAAATACGTACGTGGTTGTTTTAAACGTGTAAGGAAATTGCAGAAAAAATTTAAATTACTAGTCGGACCGAGGCAGTCTCTGGACAACGCAAAAATGGGGGTTTCCTCGCCTATTAAGAAACCGTCGTTCCTCGAGGCGCAATAAAACCAGCTCCGCGTCCACCCCCGCGCTCAAAGTTCGTTCCAGGTCGCGGGCGCGCAGTTTTCCTTCCATTTTTCGCTAGAAAAACACGCCTTGGTGCGAAATCGAAGCGAGTTAATCCTTTGATCGCCGAAGCAGGCTCGCGAAGGCTCGCTCGTGGATAGAATCGGTCCGTTAACGCGCCCCCGGGGCTGAATATTCTGGACTTTTATCAAAGTTTGAGGAGATCGCGCTCGCGCGGCTGCCCTTAATGGTGAACCGGATACGCCTTCAAAAGGAATTACGTAATACGACTTTTTCGACGGGTTGATCGCGAGGTAACGCGACCGACGACTACGCCGACGAAAGGAGAGAGCGAGCCCTCGTTAAATATTAAACTTTAAGGATCGCTTTTCCACGGAGGACGGAGCTTCGTCGACTTAGCACACCGACACACGGATAACCGGAGGACACAGAGAGGCGTTCGTGCACGAAGAGGACAGGGAGGTGCACGCGTACAGCCGCGTTAACGCCTCCGCGGCCGCGCGCCGTCTTTCCTTCCAGTTCCTCTCGTAACGACATCGCGCGATCCTTCGAAACGAGACATTTGAGAGATTATGCCAATCCGGCGTGTAAACCACCCCGGGAGGAAATACTTACGAGTTTCCGTAGCGCCCCGTTGTCCTTTTTTCACCCCTGACCAACCCCTCGAAGCCTCCTCCTCGACTTCTCGAACTCGTGAAAGAGAAATTAACGCGTCGAGGGTGTGTCCCGTGGTTTCGCGACGTTTTATCGAGACGCGACGGGGATTTTCGGTCGTCGTGACATTGGCCGATCCTTCGCTTTGTTACTTGTTGCGGAGCACTGCGGGATCCAGCGTGGAATGATTAGAATGGACGATTCTGATCGACAACGTAAACGATTTTCATCGGAAGTACCTGTGGTCTTCCTGGTACAACGAAATAAATTTCTTCAGTGTCCATAAATAGTAGAACGAATTTTAGGGATCAAATTCTGGATATTGCTGGAAACAGGCAAGGCAATAATATTCTTATGGATTCTGTTGTAAGGCCAGGGCGAATTTTCATCGATGATAAATGTTGAATGGGGTTGTGAAATGTTCTATAGCATTTGCCGGCGCGTCGACGCGAGTTGTCCGCTCAACGGGGGGGCGAAAATCTGTCCTGACACGTCCGCGAATTGGCCCGATTTGTCATCCGTGTCAAATCTCGGTCTGAGCACGTCCGGTATTGGCCATAGATCGTCACGTCATTCGCTCATTATACGATCCAATTAAGGCTCGACTGCGATACGGCAACAGTCGCAGTCCTTCTGTCCGTGCGATTGGCCCTATTCGGAGACAACGTGTTCCCGTGAGCGCCTCCGGGCTTGGATGGGTCGAAATCATTCGATGCCCGATTCCTTGACAGTCACGAATCCTCGCTTATTAAACCGTCGCCCTCGTTTATGCGCGAAATCGTCCTGGTGGACTCGCTTCTGTATCAGGAAACACTCTCACGTCTTACTAGGAAACTTTAAGTTGGTTCGAATCTTACAATTAAAAACTAATATAAATTTTATTTCGAAATAAAATTGACTCGGAGATCTATAGGAAACGAAAGCTGGTTGGATCTTTTGATAAACATTTGCGGCACGACGGAACGCCATTAAGGGTGGTTAAGACGACTCTACGAACATAGTAGAAAGAATGCACGTTGAAAATCATTAACGATTAGACATTATTATCTTGCTTGCGTCGACCAAAGTTCATCGATGTTTTATTACAACTGTTCGCTCGCGTTTGGTTACGTTCCCCCGATGGCGATGTGCAACGCGTGACGAAGACGTCATTTTCATTCTGCGAAATCGCTCGTTAGTCCATCGTCGTTTCATTTGTGGTGAACAACCGACGGTAATCGACGTACTCCGTCGCGACCATCGGTGGTCGAAGGGAAAAAGGAAAACGAGGCGGGGAAGAAAAATAGAAAGAAGTAACGCGTTTACCTCTCGTTTCGGGACATTTCACGAGCCGACGAGCGAAAAGGAAAGGAGCCCCGACGTCCCGAAAGCCACGATATTATTCTCATTGCGCCCATCGAACGCACACAGCCGCGTCCGCGCATAAAAAGAACCGGCCATAATGATTCGCGTAACGATTTCGGTTTATTTTCCTGCGGCTACACATCGAAATATCTAATGGGACGTCGCGCGCCACCCCGGAACGCTCTCATTACCGCATCTCGTTCTTTTCTCTTCGGCATTTTAATTGCAGCAATGGGCCCGCGCGCCACCGCTAAGAAATAATTATGCTCGCCCGTACCCGCGAGCAGGTACCAACACCTACGCTCGTCCAGCCACCCGCCGGATCCACCAACACCGGGACGCGTTCTCGCCCCTGTTCACGAAACCATTCCTCCTCTTCAGGGGTGTACAGAACCCCCGAAGAGTCGGCGTTTCTTGTTTGCGCGACCCCCGGTCGTTGCCACGATGGTATCACGCGTGCCACGCCCCCTTAACGACGAAATTACAGCAGCCATGTTTGTCCAAAGATCAAAGTCCCAGGGCCAGGTGCAAACGAACGCGCCTCTCTCGTCCGCAGCTCGCTCGCCGGAGAAAAAGACGCGCGAGTGCACCGAAATGATCCTCGTTCTCCTCGATTCCACCCTCGTTTATCCTCCCTCCTCTCCCACCATCGCTCCGCAACGAGTTTTCGGTGAACGTCGTTTAAGGGTCCATTCTACTTTGTGGGTTTCGAAAAAATCCCTCTTTTTTCTCGATTAATTTCAACGTCTTACGTCTTCAGAAATATATTCTCTGACTTCAATGGCGGAATTCCGAAAATTTCGTGAGACACTGGCCACGATCGCGACGAAACTGCCGAGAAAATGGAGGTAAATGGTCGTCTTGAAATGTTTGCGATCGAGGATAGTGGAAATTTGAAGATACATTCGTGAAAACTCAAAGAATTTGTCGCTTTGTGCGTTCATTATGGAACTGTAACTATCATAAAAATTACGTTCCTATTTCTGTTATATCTATTACGATTTCTAAATCGTAACACCAGATAAATCACCATCAGAATTCGTTAATTGAACCTGTCATTCCATTCCCGATACTAACGAGAAACCTAGTCGGATGATTTTATTATAATTGTAATTTTCGCTGTCGAGGTCACGTCAGTTTCGATGTCGAAGAACGTCTCAGAATCGAGTAGCATTCGACTACGATCGATCCTTAACGCAACGAAGGCGTGAGAGAAGCGCCGATGGCTCGTAACAGGTCTGGCTAGACATAATTACGGCTGACTACTTGATTGGTCATTTAAAGCGAGCAGCAGTTGCCCAGCCTTCCGATGCTCTCTTCCTGTTTTCTCTTCAGAAGATCCGCTCGGTGTCGGGGGGCTCTCGACACGGAGTTAGAAAGTGGTAGACGTTCAAACGATGGACAGAGTGAAATTTCGTGCGTTGTAGGATGATACAGCTTTCTTATTATTCGACCGACGAGCAAATTGTCCGAGGAACTTTGTTCAAAGGCGCCTTTGTACGATGGCGTATTGTTGGAACAATACGAAACTTTCGATACGTTGCGCGCTCGAGGCTGCCAGAAGTTTGTTCAAGGATTCGACAATAAATTCGTGACTTGACTTTCTTTCCCGGAAGTCTTGAAGCTTTCTAGTCATAGAGTTCGTTGAAGCAATACGAACAAATTATGACGTCTCTTAATTATAAGAAGAAACATCCAAACGAGTTATCCCCTTAATTTCATCTCAACTATCAAGTTTTCTCTGTTCATGCGACAATTGCATAATGAAAGAGTGTCGCAACAGTGTATCAGTTTACACGAAGGCACTCGAGGTCGTCCGCCATCCGTTAGTATCGCGGTTTAGAATCTTGGACGACGCGTGTCTCGAGTATCCAGAGTGGAAAAGAAGTAGTCTGTCGCTTTTGGCACTTCTCTGGATTTCCTTCGCCCCTCGCGAGCCCGGCTTTCCAGAGATTTTTCAGCGTGGCCCGAGGCTAGCCGAAGATGCAACAGGCCTCTGCTAACAAACCGGGTGAATCTTCTGGCACTTCTGCTCTAGTGGCCTCGACACGTGTAGTGTCATACATGGAAGCACGCTAGTTAAGCTAGTATCACTCCTTTCGCCCCTGCTTCCCGCTTTCGCGGAGAGCTGCTGTCTGACGAGAAGAATGCAAAGTCGGGAGGGAAGTTTCCGCGAACGCAGACCTCTCACCGTTGTGACTTCGTTGTTTCTTCGGACATCTTCGAACGCCCACGCCCGGAGTCTCAATGCCACTCCAAACTTATCTACTCCACCCTTTTCGGAACTCCGAAGTTCACCCAACGGTTTAAACATTGGGTTTTGTCCAATACTGTTGATATTTCCAAATTTTGTGCCCACTGACAAGTGTTGCAGTAGGTAAAATAAGTGATAATAGGATAGAGTTGTTTTAATCTTTTAAATTTTTAATGGGAGATTCTAGAGGCTGTATAATTCCCGCTTGTACGATATCTCTGGCACCAGTGATTGTTACAACATGTTCTTGTGTTACGTACGAAGGATGAGGTTATCGTTTCCTTTCCAACAAAGGCTTTGTACAAAAGGTCCGCGACTTTCGCGTGTTCGTAGCTCGACTGAAAAGCTGATCCCGACCCGAAGACGACTCTGGATCCTCGAAAGGCGAGAAACGATCGCGGCGGTGCTCGATCCCGTGAGCGTTGGAAGGTCCTCGAGATTCGTCCTCGCGCAGCCCCTATTTTCGACAGAACAGCGATTTTACGATGTATCTCGACTCCGAAGGGAAAACTGTTTGTACACCTCGCGTGATCGACCATCGTGTTCCCCCGAATTTCGAAAAATGCAGTTGCAACGACAGTCGTACGGTCGTGTTTCTCGGGGCGTTGCCGGGGCTGAAGGAAAGAGGAGATCGGAGAGGGTCGCGCGGTCGGGGGAGGATCGGTGCAGGGGACGCAGGGCCGTATGAATATTAATGTGCTGAAACAGCTAAACGCAAGAAGCAAGAGGGCCCTTCGACGCCCGCTATCTATTAATCCTCAGCCTGCAATCTGCATCGACGAAGCCACGTGGTCGAGGTTTCTTCCCCGTTTATCTGGAACGAGATTACATCGCCGGTACTGAAGAGACAGAGCCATCGATGCCGGAAAATTCATTACGATATTACTTCGTTCCCTGTTCGAGTGGTCGATCGTTCGTAAGTTTTTTAACAATAGATTCATGAACTCATTCTTCACTTAGGATATATATTTGTATCTGTACATCGATGAAATTCAAAATAAACTGCTAGGATATCTCGTTGGAGGCACTTGTAAAGTCTATTCTTTTGGTACCCAGCGACGGTTTTGGTAATTTTATATAATTACTGATAAAACTACGTTGTAATGTTACTATTACACACGACAAGGAACAAATAAATACTACTCTGATCGGTGTACCATAGAGCAAATAGTAATTATAGAAAGTAAACAAGAAGACACACCATGACGTAAAACAAAAAGCCTGTTAACCGTGATTTTTGGTCCCTGTTTTTCGTCGAAGATCGCGATCTAGCCCGATCGCGGAAGAGCAGAGTCCGGCGAACCATAAAATCGAAGTCCGTCTGCATGGTCGGCCAAAAAGAACTGACCCTCGGGGCGAGGGGGTGGCGAGTCACGTGTGTTTCCGAGCGCCGGCAAGGAAGCGAGGAGCGCACCATCGCGAGAGTGAAATGGAAAAATATTTTTCCATTTTCCCTCTCGTGACGGTACAGAGGGAGGCTCCCGGTCTTTTCTTCGTCTATTATGCCCGTTACACTCGATTCGAGATGGAGAGAGAGAGAAGGAGTGAAAGAGAGATAGCGGGAGTTCGCACTTACGTGTATTTTATGCATTCGAACGCGGATGCAGCCCGTTTCTCTGTGGCGGGGGGAGGAAGAGTCATGCCGCCGGGGGAGGGGGTGGTCGGGTGTCGGATAGTCAACGGCGGAGAGACAGGAGGGGGTGAGGGAGGGCAGCTGGAGCTATCAAGAGGCTACATATAAAATCATAAGGCACGTCGGCCACGCCCACCACCCCGCGGCTTCACCAATCGCCGCGGACTGCATTTAAATCGCAACCCCTCGGTGCATTGTCGACTTTTTTTCCGCGGGCGGGGTGACTCGCCCCTGAATATATCATCCCGCGGGCTGTGCCAACACCGGGAATATTCATATTCCTATTCCCTATTCCTGCTACAACCCGTCGCACACATCGCGTACAACCCCCTAACCCCCTCTCGCTCTTCTGCTCGCTCTCTTTCCCTCGCCAGGCTTTCACTCTCCCCCTGCCCCTTCGTGTCGTCCTTTCGCGATCTCCCTGCCCCCCTGTTCCTCTTCGTGCATACGTGAAACCCACCCCTTTCCCGAGCGGAGCCGCGCACGTGTGTCATTCACGCGCACTTATCCACCTGTGTACGCGGAACCGTGCGTCGACCATTCGCATTCTCATTTTCCTCTCATGGTAGTTCGTAACTCGGCTAGATAGAGAGGAAGGAAGACGGAGGGGTAGGGAGATGGCTTCTTCCTGACGGTTCTCGATAATACCGTCGACGATGAGAGATGCACACAGGATGCAAGCGAGAGACGCGATAGCCCCGGCCTATCTGACGCCTACGACGGAAGTGAGACGAGAAACGCGCTCCGCGTTAATGGATTAGGAAGGTATTTTGTCCGGGGCTTTTTTTTCGGTCTGTCGCGGAACCGTGACGGATCGTTATTCAACGGATTGCTCCAGGGGGCTCGCATCGATTGTGATCGAGTTCAATGATCGCGGGAGCTTCACTTTTGCCTTTTCTTGATACTCTCTGTCTTGCGTTGGCCCGACTGCCGCGGAAAAGGTAAGTTTCGCGATTGAAACGCCTCTACGCCTCGCCAGATATTATTTATTAACGCTGGAATCTACCGACGGGGGTCTAAACGACTCGTTTTCTCACTTATTATAACGATTATCCCTTTTCCAGTAATTTTGATCGAAGCATGTAAATGATCAACTTTGTAAAGTGTCAATTATAGGTCCAAATTTTTAATAGATCTATTTCTGTATAAAATTGTCCGGTATCGTGTAATAGTCGAAACAGTTATAGTAATGTTTGAACGCATGTAGTTTGTTTTACACAATGTGTTTCACGAAACGAAGTGCCAGAGAGTGCTTTCGCGAAAGAGTATATTGAAAAAATATGGGGACAACTTTTTGCACGAGACTTCGTTTTGCAGGAAATCGATTTTGTAAACCCGTTGGGAACGCGTGCAATTGATTACGACTTGACTAATACGTCTGTGCGTCACTCGCTGTTTCTACTTGTATCAGTGTTCATAATCACGGATGATGCTGCGGATAATTGACTAGTTTTAACAATAGACCGAGCAACACATTTTACAGGATACAGTGTACATTGTGGTTTAGTCAAATATTGCCTGATCCAGTGGTTTCCAAATTTCTTGAAAGGTTCACCGTTAGACGAGAACACTGTGTGATTTACAATATTTCTGTAATATAAGCACAAGATTCTACGAGAAATAAATACAAGTGTCTCGATGATTTACTCGTGCAACGATAGATTAAAACGTTTCACGTTTAATCGTGCCTAAACAGACTTTATTCTTCGCGTCTAATGATATGAACTGGCAGAGGGTTCTCTGCAGATAAATGACACTTGTAGCAAATAAAGCAATTTCGCTCAAACTCCGCGCTACGTGAAGTTCCTTAATTGTATTTAAGCGAAAATAAACGAGGAGCAACTTACTTCGGTCTGCTGTAATGACTTTTATTAAACGCGTTCGCGTGATATTCTCGTTAAAGTTAGTTCAAAGTAGCTTATTCGTAGCTTGTTGTTAGACGAGGATATCCGAGTTGGACAACTATGTTCATATCGCGTTCGACGGAAAACGAGGGAATTACCGAAGCACGTTCCGTTGGAACTTTGGTCAGCAAAAATCTGACGAATCTTGGATTACGTAGTTTCCAATTGTCTTTACATATAAACTGAACTCTTCGAAGACAATTCTGTACTGATTCGAAACTTCAAATTTAAAAATTGCAGATTGTAGGCATGAACTTGCAACGTGATTTCTTTCTTCGCGAGACACATGGAGAACGTCGAGGAGAAAAAGGACGAGACGAAGCCGAGCGTTTATCCTTAACGATCAGGAAAAGGATTTCTCGCTTTACCGGACACGTAACGCATCACGCGGAGGAAGGGCTAAGTGCAAAAGCAAGGGAAGAAGAAAAAGAAGAGACGGAGGGAGCAGAAACGGTGAAACATTCTCTAAAATTATTGGAAGGGTACAGTAAGAGCGCCAAAGGGGACCCTTATCCCTTCCTTCGGGCCTATCTTTTTAGTACATCACCCTAACACCCCCTTCCCAATACCCGGCGGGTTCCATCGTTCGCTCATTTGATTTCTTCTTCGTGCGGAAATGGCTGAGCAGCCATTCGCGCGAGACTTCCGGTCGACTGGAGATAGAAATGGAGTCCCCCGGTTGAAAAAGGGTGGGAATCGTTGGCAACCACCGTGGGCTTCGTTGCCGCGGGAAATTGCCGTTCCCCGAAAATTGATAATAAATTCGATAATGCTGCGAATCCGCGTGCCGATAATCGAATGAGATAAAATACCAGGATATCTTGTTGGTAGCTGCAGAATCGTCGACGTCTTGCAGCATTTCGCTCTATTTCGTGACACCTCCACCCCCTCCTAGTGTTATCATTCACTTTATTAACAATCACTGATCGACTTCCTTATTAAATTCGAGAATTACTCGAAACTCGATTACTCGCCAGCGGGACAAGAATCCAAGAATATATTAAACTAATTCGTGATCTTACTTTTAACAAATCTCACTGAGAAAAGCTGGAGAAAAATACTCGCTAAAGTGTAGAATCACGTTACAAACTACATAAGACGATGGACGATATGGCTCCGTTGTATTTTCTTAAAACGATGAGCCTATTATTAAATACTGATTGAAACAATTGGCCAAATGCCTTTGGGAAACGGTCATTCGTCCTTCGAGTCCATAATTATATCATAATTATTCCCGACGGAGCGTATCGGGGCTACGAAAATATCGGTGAAACGGTGTCGGTGTAATCAGCGACAATTATAAATTAAAAACGATGAGACCGTGTCGTCGACGCGACGCTCGCTTACTCGTTAGCTCGTTGCAATTATAAAAGTTGCAAGACGTTCGTAATATTTCACGGGCATTGTCGTGGCCCGGATGCTCGCCAACGGCAGTTTCGTGCGGCCGCCATTTTACCCACCCTTAATTTCTGGATCCAATCAAAATGACTCACGCGACTTTGCAAGGCGACCCCGGACCCCTCGGGGCACACCGGTTACGAGTGATGCAATTACGCTTAAACGCTAACGAGCTAACTCTTGATAGAAAATGGCTGTATGCTCCGTTGGCTGCAAACAGTAAAGCCATTACAGTTCCCTTCTCTCTCTCCTCCCTTCTTGATCTTTCTTTTTCGTCGACAGTTTTCGTCTTCGCGTAACGCAACCACGATGCATCATTGTCTATTTATTGGTACGCGCAGGTGGAAAAAGACCTGGTAAGATTAAGGGTTGAAAGTTGAATACGACAAATGTGTGAACATCTTCAAGATAATCTTGTTATTTCTTTGATAAACGCTTCTAAAAAATACCACTAATTTCTGTCGATTCAAGGATCATATTTTTCAATAGAAATTCACGAACAAAGTTTGAGCTCTGAACCGTGAGCAGCAGAAGACTCCGTCGTCTCCATCGAATCTCGGAGTAACAGATATTGCTCCCCGCAGTGGCAAAAATCGCGTAGAAGGAATTGGATCGAAGACGAATATAACTTGGAAACGTAACTCTTCGCTTCGAGGAGATCACGGAACGAACCCACCCCCGTTTTGGTGCGCGGGTCGGGCTCGGGAGGCCGTCTCGTCCCGTTTAATTGACCGCTCGATTTCTCGACAAGAAAGGAACCATTTGGGAAATTGCTAAAATTTCTATCAGCAATTTCGCGAGCGAGTCCCGCCGCTGGAATAAAAGGCCGATGGAGCGGACGGGGAGAATAAAACGGGTGCGGGGGATGCGGTATATACGGGAACGAGAGCCAGCCGTTGTCAAAGGTCCGACGCGGAAAAGTCGTTTCGTCCTGGCCATTGTCAAGTGCCCTCGTCCGAGGATCCTAAAGGCGCTGTCCCGCCGATGTCCTTTCGCTTCCGCAAGGAATTTCCTCCTGCACGTTTCCCCCGCAGCCTTTCCACTGAATGCTTGTCAGAACCAGAAGACATCTTTTGTAGCGAGCTAGTGGTTCGAGGAAAATTGTGTGTTGTACTCTTCGATATCCCGCGAACGAACACTTCCTCCTCCTCCTCATCCTCGTCCTTCGCTTCGCGTGTCCTTCCCTCGGCCTCTGCGGACCTCTCCTCGCGATGTTGCAGAACTCTCTTGGTTGATTTAACGGCGATACGCAATTTCAGGGATGATGTTGCGATATCTTTTTCGTGGACCGAGCTTCGACGATGTCACCGACATCGTGGTTCGTTTAATGGCTTCGAGAAAGCCTCAAGGAAGTAGCAAGATGCTTCCTCTTGGAGCAACGATTCCCCAAATTTATCAAAGTTCTCGACTAAGATTGAATAACTTCTTTGGTAAAACAAGGGCCCACCGAGTTTCGTGGTTCGTTCGAGAGGATTGCGGCCCGAGAAATCTGAGAAACACTGATCTGGAGGATCGGCGAACGTGAATTCCTCCTCTGCAAATTATCGAGCCTATGCAATATCGCTTGTAATCGCGGGAAAAAAGACAAAAATAAGCGGGGAGCGGCTATACGTATATCGAGAACTTTCATCGGTCATGATTTCTCTAACCCGTGGTAGCGCGCCTCGGGTCATTAACGTTATACGTCCGCGCGTCGCGAGAAGAATGGAATGGCGGGTTAAAAGGAGGGGTGGAATCAGGGGGTGTCGTGACGTGTTCGCGATAATAGCTACGATTAGAGTCGCAACGGCATATGGATGGCGCGGTGGTTTAATGCGCTCCTCGGATTCCACGAACGCTCCATATGTACGCTAGGGTCCGAAATAAAAATGTCGAGACACGCTCGCACAAAGGACGCGAATTTTAATAATAGATTTATGCGCATATGTTTAGCACGACGGTCGTTGTTATTTCCGGGCGCGATCCTGGAGGGGGTTTCAGGGAGCGCGCCTGGTTTAAGGTTTAATGGTATCTGCAACAATTGCAAATACTATTCAAAGTTTCGTGGTGACGATCCCGAGCATCTTGTTTTCGCATTCGATTATCCACCACCGCGGGTGTCGGTGCGCCCTCCGCGACGAGGGCTCGGCAGTCGCCATCTTGAGTACGCGCGACCTTCCTCGCGCGCGATCATCGTTTATGCACGCGTTGCGGCTCGTTCTTGGCGCTCGACGCGTTATTAAAAATGGCCCCCTTCCGAAAAAGAATAGATCAGAGCCTCGCCGCGTAGAGGGGTGCGTTTGTGTTATCATTTTAGGACGCTGGGGGCGAGTCAAACGGTTCGAATACGCGACGAGGGTTAAACATTTCGAGTGCGAATTCTGTACTTTGAGCTGCCCTCCATTTTCTTTCCCAAGCATCGGTTTACGTATTGGGGTGGTCGAAAAGCGTTCTAGTCCCTTCGACACAATTGGGCGTAATTTAATTCGCGTTGTTTACTGTCAGTTCCTCTCTGGTATTATATCTTCTAAACAAACAGGAAGACATCGTAGGCTGACCGTTTAAACGATGACTGCGAATATTGACCAAGCACCGACGTATGAAAAGACAGTTTGCTGAGCAGCAAAGAAGGTAGTCTCGCGAGTGTCTGTAGTGCTCGTCCCCAGTATCTTCTCGGGCGTCGCCATTTTGTCATTAAGCTTTCAATCGCAACACGTAAGTCATTTATGACCCCCTTCGTTCCGCCGCAGCCCTAAAGGGTTTACGCTGGTGGCACTCGAAATGGCCCCTTGGAAAATATTTTTCTACTAATGGCCCCGGTCTACCAACCCTCGACGCAGCCGCCTTCCTTGCCAAGTCTTGTCTTTCCCTTGTCGAACCAGACGTACGCACAGTAAGTAATTGAACATGGTCACGTGAAAACAACCCCCGCGCGTCGTCGGTAAATGCAAGAAACGAGGGTCGTAATACGGCGAACGCGCGTTCTCCTCCGGAAGGAAAGAAAGATGGAGGACGGCGGAACGCCTCCGAGGGAGACATGATGCTCGCAGAAACGCACTTTCGGGAATACCGGGGTGGCAATTTCACCGAATCCTGAGGAAACTCGAGAACGTTTGCTCTCGATAAAACGACAAAATTGCTCTCGATGCTAGCGAAAATGGCACTTGACGTAATCCCACCAAATTCGATACTCTTAGAATCGTAGATATTAGGGTGCAGATATTTAAGTTTCTACTTTGTAGATTCTTATCAGAGGCCAGAAGTTTCTAGAAGAGGCCTTGACAAAATTATAGCATCAATGTCACAGTGTGATTTGCTAGTTTGTAGGTTCCAGTTGCGGTACCACAAAGTGATAGAAAGCAATTATAAATTTGTATCTATTACTTTGGTCTACTGTTCGAGAGAGAACTCCGTTATCATCTATCAGAATTTATCTTTATGTGCACATATTTCACGTAACAAATTAAAACAACAACATCTTAACGATTTGATAGCAAAGAAAGTACAATATTAATATTTAGTTTCGATTTGGAAATGGACTCAATGTCTTCTTATCTTTTTCTCGAGTTTTGGATCGAATAAAAAAAATGATTCCTCGAAGATCGCCGGTTCTAAACGTCGAAGCACGACCCCTAAAGCATCGGGCTTCTTTGCCTCGTCACCCTCCGTGGCAAACATTCTCCCTCTCGCCCTGGAGAACGTTTATCTCCGGCTCATGCATAAGAAAAAAACCTCGCAGGAGGATAATCTCTGAATTTCATTGCCGGGTAACGGAAAAAGACACCCTCGACGGCATTAGGCGACAGAGTCGATGCAAATTCGTCGTTTCGCAACATCCGGCCTCGACGAAGTCACCGGTTCGCCGGGGAACGGCGAAGAATCGGCCCGTAAGTCGGCTCGTTAGCCGGTTATTTAGCAGCGATTTTCGTTCCGTCAGGGTCCCCGCGCATAGTTTTCGGCCCTTTAAATCCGCGATTTCGCATTTAAATCGGATAATCGGGTTTGGCAGCTGCAAAGGGTCGCGAGGGAGACCGAGACGAGACGAAAGTCAGCCCGCGAGCCGCCATCTCTGCGTCCTTCCTGCCATGTTGATTTTTGCGCGGGCGTCGGGGTGCCTGTATGCGAAGAGACGCGTCCGTCGCGCGCGACCCCGCGATCCCCGAAACGACGCGCGACCAAGGCACGACGCGCGTCCGATCGATGATCGTTGGATGATCGAGAGGACGTAGTTTCGAAAAGACGGAAATTCGCGAGGAAATTCCTCGCCAATTTGCGAACGTCTCTCGCGTAGCAGGGACTCTATTCCGAGTTATTACGACTGTCCCCACCTCCAGTTTGGATATCCCCACCCGTTGTAACGCTCCCGAAGGGCTGGTGTACACAAAGCACACATCTACCCCATTACGGTACAGTCGGCGCGAAAAGGGCCAGCCCTTTCCAGCGGGATTATTATTGGCGAGTCGTAGGCGCTCGGTCGACCGCGTCCAAGGCGTGTATCGCGTCGAACTTCGAGTATCGAGCGATCGGTTCTTTCGACTTTCGTCCGAAAACCGCATCGGGTTTTCGCCCGGTGGGCGGCAAAAGGAGGGAGGACGAAGAGGGCTGGAGAAATCGGGAGGCGCTCCTCGACTCTCCCGGCTCCCTTGTGCCCGGCACTACCCTCCCCCTGCCTGCCGCGCGCACCCCTCGCTTTTTTTGCATTAATTAAAAGCTCCTGCCTCCGGGCTGCCAGCAGCACGGCCATCTTGGCTGGAGGCACGCCCCCTCTCCTTTGTTTTCGGATTTTTTTAATGATTTCTCCTTTGCAGACGCGCGTATCCTTCTCTCTTTCTCCCTCCGTCGTTCTCCCCGCTCGCCCCCCGTCCCTCCTCCTTCTCCCACCGCCTACTTTCCGCGCGGTTCTTTCTCTCCTCGCGCTCCTCTCTGCCTTTGCAACCACCCAAACTCTCCCCCTCCCCCTCCTGCCCCGAATCGCCCCCCCGTTCCTGTCGAAATTTACCACTTCCCCCTGCCCCTTCGCGTTGCATTAACGCATCTGTATCGACGCACGCACGCACACACGCGCCACGATCGAACTGCATCTCCGTGGTTCGAGAGGGGTGCACCATAATACCAATTCGAGACGACCGTCGAGGGGGACGATCGCACGACAGAGACGGAACCCCGGCTAGAGAGGGAAGGAGGGCGACCGTTCTGGCTATGGTTTTCGAAATAGTTCGGGCCTTTTCTGCGTTTAGTTTTTTGCCACCAGCGCGTGGCGTCAGGTTACGTAGTTTACACGCGGGATTATTCGCTTTTTTCTTTCTCCCGATCGCCTCGTTTCCTCCTTATCCCCGCACCTCCCCCTCTTTATCTCTTTTCTTTGCACGGACGGAACACGCGAGGGGGGAACGGGTCACATCGATCGACGCCTGATACGAGGATCCTTCCATTGGTATGTCTCTTTCTGTTTTTTTTTTGTTTTGTTTTTCTGTTTGGTTTTGGCCTTCTGTTTGCTCTTCTTCTTCTTGTTCTTTTTTTTGGGGGCGAGGGGGTGCATTTCTCGTAGAAGCTAACGCTCGTTTCCCGATGATTTTCTCACGGGTTTTCGGGAATAAGTCTCGGCTGTCCCAGCCACTTCGAGATGGGGAGTACTTTTTTCTTTAGACACGCATGTTTGTTTTTTGAAGCTGTTTTTTAACGCGTCTTTTCTTGAGAGTTGTAACGAAATTCGAACAGTTTAGGATTGTTGTTAGACGAAATATGTTAACTCTCTGACATGGAACCGTCTTGTTACAAGTTCTATACACCAAACCATAGAATTACGATACCTTTTAACATTAATTCTTACGTTACGACTAGTAGAATACATCTACCTATGATTAGACAATTCTATAATCTTTAGTTCCATCCAGAGTTGGATAAATTTCAAATGAATATTTTAGATTCACGATTTTTCAAACAGAAAGCTGTCTTCAGCCTCGTTATGCCACAACTCTCATTTAGCATCTGCAGCCTGGTTCTTCGTTTTTGTGTTTTATTTCCATTCAACTTTATTCTCCAAATAAAAACAAAAGAGCAAAATGCTCGTGGACGAAGTGTATCGAGGGTGAAAGTATTTGTATCGCCGATGAGATTTAAGGGATCTCCTTCCCAATCGCAGCAATAGTTTTGTTTAAAGTAATACTCGACACGGTGAACGCGACGCGTCGAAACTTAGGTCTCGACCCCTTCGGTTGGGGGTAAAATATTTTTCCGGACGTTTCAAAAAGTTCGCGCATTACGGACTGCCTGAATGGTCGTTCTTATTGTAAAAAGCCGAGCGGGACATCTGCGCTCGACAATGTTTGGACACGTCCGCGACGACACACAACTTTTGTCCAGCGGGACTTCAATGCGGACGTCTCCGCTCGAACTCTCCACAGCATAATGGAATACGTCGTAAATATGAAAATTTTTTGAACGGACCGGGAAAGACCTTGCCATCGAACTTTGGAAATTCGATTCGCGCTCGAACGTACCCTGGGAATCGTTAAGGGTGATTCCGCGGACAGGTTCTTGCGACAGTGAAACAAATTTTCTCGTTGTTAGGGGTAGTCGAAAGTAGTATGTTTTGAACTGGACGTGGAATTCACCAATACATTCATTTGCTTCGTAATAGAGATTCGTCGAAGGACCCAGAGTTGTAAACACTATGTAAATTCCTTTTATTTATTTAGGGGTCGAGATCGAATTTTGCACTTTTAGTTGGACCTAGCGAAAAAAGTATACTTTTATAATATAAGCACACAAGATAGAATTAATTTAATTCTTTGTTTATGCAATATTTGTTCTGTGAAGACAAATAGTACACAAGTTTCTTGTATGCTTATAGGAGTAAAAGGAAGAAGGACCACTGTGGTTATTTTATTATTTAATTGTTAAAAATGAAGAAATGACGCGGGAAAAGTAGGGAGTCGGACGTAACTTTAGTCCGTATTTGATTTATCGCTCTGGACAATAGCATTTGTTCGTTCAAGCCTCGACGAAAATTTTCCCAACATTGTTAAACTCCAGGCACTTGTTGGCGCAATCTTGAAATCGAGTTTGAATAAATTTAATCTACCGTGTTTGGAGAGGAGGAAATAAAATTTGGTCCATGAATCGTTTGCCACGCGACGGGAGCCGCGATCCGTCGGCAGGTAGGCCTACTCGTTTACTCGCGTTGCCAACGGTTTAAATATTATTCCATGTTTGGCTCCAAGGATTGCATAATTTCGACATTGTTTATCGAGCAACCCGAAGCATCGACATCGTGTGTTCCACAAAATCAAAAAATAAAAATCTCATTGTCTCGTACCGATGAATTTTTAAGACGCAAAGAACCCAACGATCGAACAGTTGAACTCTCCTACTAATTTCACGTTTCTGAAACACTGAATCCTATAAATATTATAGAATCCCTAACCGTCTCGTTGGAATCTGCTCGGACAAAGTTCTTGCTCCCCGTTCCTAGCAACATTTCACCCGGAAACAATGAAAACTCTCGACGGGAGGGTATGGCTGAACTTCGGTGAGCTTCGAAATTTCGTCCAGAATTCGTTTCGAATGTTTATTCAGCGAGGAGCCGCGATTCGCGAGCGAACGGAACCGTTAGGGCCGCCGCGGAGGCGAGAAGCTTTATCGCGATAGAAAATTACATCTCCTCCGGCCAAGGATGTAAATCATTTTGTAGTCCGGGCCTGGAATGAAGAGTTCATTAGCGGCACTTGTGCGTCTTTGTCGTAATTACTGATGGAACCTGCACGGTTCCAGCCGGGAACACGTAAGTTCGGGGGAAGAAATCCGCGCGAACGTTGTAATTAAATTGTCGCGCGTCGCCGGCTTCATTATTTATATGCTTATTTGAGTCGCATAATGCGCGCGAGTGTAACGAATTGTATATAGTCGCGTCGTCTTTCCGTATAGAAATTAATTAAAACGAACAAATTACAAGAGATATAGAAAAAAAATACACCGTTCGTGCATACCGTACACTTCGTTATACGAGCGCGTGGCTAAATTAATCGCGACCAACGACGACGATTTTGCGTTAGAAAAATTTTCGTTGCCTCGCCGTCGATTTTCATTCTCTTCCTCCAAAGGGGAGACGATGGGGGGCGGTATCGTTTCGCCAATTGCAAAGCGCGTGGAAACTTTTAGCGCAACGAGGGAATATTTAGCCCGCGAAAAGGAGCAGACCGTTGAGGAATCATTAGCGAAGGCACTCGGAGTGCTCGACGTCTCCGAATTTATTCCGGTTCTGCTCGACGACGCGAACGATTACAGAAACTTTCGGTTGTTAATTGTATTCGTCGTGCCAACTACCGATAATGCTCGACTTTACCCGCGCCCGTAGACTCGATTCCCCGGGATTGCCAGTTAGAGAAACAGTTTGATACTGCAATTAATGGCTTGGCTGCGGAGTCAGCCTTCGGGCTTCGTTAACGCTATCGCGATACATATTTTCCATCGAGCTCAGATCTTCGAAATGTCTTTTCTCGAGAGTGATAGAGAGAGACGCAAATTGCGAGCCGGGTCGAAGTAATGGAGCAACGAGAAATCGGATCAGAGGAGGCTTCGAAAGTGGCTCGGGTATCCTTCGTGCGACGTCGCACGTCGGAATCCAATTTTTCAATTTTCTCATCGACGCATCGAGTCGATGAGACGCGCATTCTCGTAAATTTCCATCGTCCGTGTCGTTCGAGGCTCCCTATCAATTTTCTCTTGTCGATCGTAGTTTGAGAAGTTCCAAAATCTATCCTAGATCCCGCTAAATGAATCGCTGAGAAAACAGTCACGAAAGAAAATAGTTACGCTTGAAAATCGAACCAAAAATAACAAAGATCCGGGCGGAAAGCTTGCGGGAGGAACTCAGATTAGGCGAGTCCATTGAATCGACATCAGCATGTACAAAGATACTGTGTCTCAGGTAAAAGGCCGAGACGCGTTTCTCTGTTCGCTTTCAATCGATCCGCTCGAGAGCGGTTCGCGACCCGACGCGTAAAAACGCGCGGCCACCGTCCCACGGCCGCGAATAATCGAATGAAAACGGGTCCGTCAGCGGGCCAGCCACCCCCTCAATGTCCGGGCTAATTTGTCGAAGAATCGAGGTTGGAAATTTGAGAAGAACCCGAGGCAACGTAGCCTTCCGCGCCTCTTGGACTTGTCAGCCTTTTCACCGTCCCTTCAATTCCTACTCCTGCCTCTTTCTCTACCCCCGTCCCGCCCCACCTACGCTCATTGTGCCCCGTGGCTTGACCTGCCGTGTTTGCGGGATACTTCCAAATTCGAAATTGTCACTGCCGACGGTGTCGAGCCGCGTGTTTTTTCAAGCGGTTCCCCGCGAGTCGTTTTGCGACGCGGGCACAAAGCGCGAGATCGTTCGCTGGATTTATGGTCTCCGGTTCCAGTTATCGGACATTTATATCGTTCCCTTTGTGCGTCGAACACGATCTCGTTGAACGAGACGACAGGAAAAAATCTCTTGTTGTCGCGATGGACAATATTCCTGATACCTGCGACCAACTACCGATGGATATCTCGTGTTTGCTGCTGCAACAATAATCTTACAACAGCGGGCGTTACTTTCTTTGTTGCACGATCATTTTATTACGGGATGCGAACTATGGGGGTTGTTTATTTCGCCGAAGGAGACTCGAAACGCGTCGAGGACGGAAAGTGGATTCGATTAATCGACTTTGCAAATATTGACTACTTTGGAAGCCTTACGTAACCATCTTATCGAGAATTCAAAACCACCTTATCAAGGACCAAGTTTCAGGCATCGCGACTCCACAGTAAGTGAAAAATTTCAACCTCCCATCGGGGAGGTTCATCGACCACCCACTCGTCACGACGAAGAAGCTTTTTTTAACATCTCGTTTATCATTTTACGCGTGCTTCTACCTCGCCACAGGCTGAGTCTTTCGTCTCTAGCCGAGGGAAGCGTCACCCGCTCGGGGAAGAAAGAACCACCCTAACTAGCGTCGCCTATGAAAACCGGAGTCCTCGTGTTTCCAGAAGCCGAGAAGCCTTTTCTTCCGCGATTCCCGCGGTAAGAGTAACACGTGCTCGCGTGTTTCGACATTCTTCGGGCACAATGTGCTCTGGGGGTGGCTCCGGCTGCGAGGGACAAACTGCCAAGGAAATTACCTGGATGCGAATTTCGCGACTCGTCGTCGTCTCCATTCGCGAGTTCCGCGCGATCACAATGGGCGCGCTTTGCGCGGTTAGGCCTTAAAAATCGCATTGTCTACTTTCCCTTCAGACCCGCGATTTTCTTCCTATTCTCCTCCTCGTCGTCGTCTCGAGCGGGGACGATCAACCATGCCACGAGGAAAACAACGACGTCGTTGTTGCACTTCGTTTACTCGCTGACGGTGTTTACCTCGTTGTCGCTCGAGGGGAATATTGGGAGAGCGAGAGGCGATTCGCAAACACCGCGGGAGCACGCATTACCATTCGACGAAAACGCGGGGACGTTTTTTAACCGACGACGTTGGCGAGCTCTTCGAGAGATTCTCGCTGATCGAAAAAGAAAACGCTTCGTAGCGTTGGCGACGTTTCGTAGGACAATTTCGAGCGAACTCTTTTCTCCTTCGCGAGATCCGTCACCGATTAAAGCCTCAGTTTGTTGTCCCTTTTATAGGGGAATACGAGTTTCCTCGATCACTTTCCAACAGCGAGCGTTGCATCCGCGTTTCAACTTGACCGACGACGAGACGCGGCTTTGATGTTTGAACCGGGAAATGCAGCGTGAAAAGTTCTCTGTCAGTTACGAGTCGTCTATGTACTCGCGGACTTTTAACCGCCTCGCTTTGACGCGACAGCGAGGCTGCGGGAAATTGCGTTTGATTAGAGGGACGCGGCGCGGACGCGCGCGGTTGTTGCTGTTGCTGAATTGAAATTCGTTTCTGCCTTGCGAACGTTTCAATTTCAGTTCACTAGCTTCGTCTCTTTTCGGTCGCGAAATGGAAACGGGATCGATGAGGAATCGTTGAATTTCTTACTCCGTATCCTATTTTCAACCTTCTTCCTTGCATTGGCGTTTGACGGTTGCTTGGCCTCGTTCGCGTACCGAAACTTTCCCACATTAACTCTCGATCATGTAATAAGATACCAAAAATTATTTGAGTTCCAATGGTTTGTCATCCAAAGAGGGAAGAGTGAAGTTTGGTGGATCGGAGAGCAACGAAACTTGTGTTTATTCGAGTGGTTTCCTTTACAACGAAACTATATCTCGTACGATGAGTGTAACTATTTGCTTCCCAAACTCGGTCAAAGATTTTCACTTTGGGGAAGAAGTCTCGTTGGTAGTTTGCAAATCGGTGACTCGAATTCCGCCCGAAACTCCTTGATTAATGATCGCTATCCTTCGATATCGGTTAACGTAATCGTTGTGGTATTAGACATAGAACCCTACTTCATCGATCTGAGATTTCATTATACTTTTCTCGTATCGTCGAAGTTGCAACGACAGACTATATTCTGTTAGCAAACAAATCCACGTTATAGATTGATGGAACACGGTCGTCCGTGGCCACTAGGAGTTGCCAAACTAGGACAGAGATACAATACCTCGTCTCGTTGGGCAGAGTATGGGGTGAAATTTTATTCGAACAATAATAGAAACCCTGCAAAAGGTAACGACGTGTCTTTCTTCAAAGTGAAATATAATTTGGGCGTGTAGTTTCTATTAATCTGAAAGTTGTTCATTCACCATCCCCTTAATTAATTATCGAGATGAGAAAGGTTAAGAACGAGTTTCGCAGAGACTGCTCTTACGGATTGTTTTCCCTAAACCACGGCTAAAGACCACCTAGCCCCTTCGCCTAACCGTCTTCTATCCGACTATCAGCTCGCAAGCCCACCCCCGGTCCGATTCTTTCCCGTTTCGCATCCTCTGTCTCTGGCTCCCGGTGGCGTAGTGGTACGACTATCAACAATCAACACCCTCGAGAGCGGCGGTGGGTTGCGGAGGGCGCAGGGTGGAGGGCGGAGGGCAGAGGGGCGAGGCGACGGGAGGTGGCGGCGGTCGCGCCCTCCTCCACCCCGCGGAGCAACGAGCGGCGATGGTGATGGTAACGGTGACGGTGGATACGGGCGGAAAAATGTGTGCGCCGGGCTATTCCGGCAGCTCGTGGGAGAGCTCGTTCGATTCTCAGTGTCTGGAAATAATTAGAGGCCGAGGTGGCCCGGGTGTTGCCACGGCAACCGCCAATCAGAGGGCAAAGAAAAATTTTTCCTTTTATATCGCGCATTTTTCTGTGCTCGCCCCGCGAAAAAGGGGCTCGCGGCGGCGGCCGGGGGGCGGCGGAGGGCTGGCAGCTCTGCGGATCGCTGCCGAGGGGGTTGGCGAGGCGCGCTCCGTCACCCCCACGGAAAGATAATGTATGCAGAGACACGTTGAAACATGTGGATATACGGGTGGCTCGCCTTGTATGCGTGTGCACGTGCAACAGCCGTCTGCGTGGGTGTGAGACGACCGTAGACGCCAAACACCCAGGAATCTCGATTGCACGTTACCACTCTGCGCACTCTTGTCTTCACGGTTCGCTGTGAACGCTGCCCGCCGATGCAGCCTCGACAACGTCCTAAGTGCTCCCGCGAATTTTCTTCGCCGACGGACACGCGGGGCCGCGGTTCGTTCCTCCTCTCGCCCACCCCTTTCGACACCCTTCGTGCTCTCGCGATGATTATTGTCCAACGCGGCAGTTTACCGGCCAGAAATTTGGCAGGGACGCCGATTCTTGCTAGGTGAAACCGATAGGGGTTGGTGGCTCTCTTCCCTCTAAGTTTTTTATCCTAACGCGAAAGGGTTCGAAACCTGTAGCTGTACCGCTTAACGTACGTAACGTGTAATTCTCATGCTGTCAAATATAATGAAACCAAGCCACGGTATTTGATATCCGTACATTAATATTCTGTTACTTCGTCACAAGCATCAAACCAGTAATGTAATTCAATTCAACAGAGTATAATAATGCAATCAATCTCCGCGACATCGATTCTGCAATTCGACAACGTTAATGCTACATATCTCGAGAAGCTATTTTCCAAAGAATGTAATGAATTATTTGCAAGAGTGGGTCCAGAATTTTTAAGTCGTCCGTAATTTTTCGCCCTTGAGGCGCAAAAAAATTATTAAAATTAAAACAAATGCAAGGTGCAAACTTCTTAAAAAAATAATGAGATACGCGTCGTAGCATGTTCTCAACATTCAAGTTTTTTAACGCTTGCAATGACTTTCGACGAGTCGACGGCTCTAATGCGAGATTATAATATTAAATAAATTACGGTCGACGGAATGCTCATTTAATTTTGTGTTAGAAATAAATCTGTCTGTGAAAACTTCAAGCATCGATCGGAAATTATCGTTCGCGCCGTGCTTTACAATTATTTACGCGAAGCTGCAAGCCGTGTTGTCGATTCGAAAAAATGTTTCTGGCCTGATGAAATCTTTGACGATCCATTTCGCGCGGCAAGCCACAGCCATCCCATTAGAAACGGGCACGAGATGTTGTTTATTATTTCGTTTGCACGAAACCTCCGCGCAACGAAAACAGTCTCTTTGATGTGTCGCCGCGTCTCGTAGCATCGGCTTTTTCAATTAATGCAAAAAGGAGTGTCTTAGGCCGACACCCCATGGAACACTTCACCTCGCTTTCAAAAATGGCGTGCGTGTGCCAGAAGAGACGCGATTCCTATTGAAAGCGCTCCTTGGAGCCTGCTCTGATCACGATGATGACAAGGGAAACTCGCGAATCAGACATTTCTTTCGGGCAATTGCTGTTTCAGTATCACAATTTAGCTAATTCGTGAAGGAATCATTGATTAGTCAGACACAACACTTCTTACACGTCGAAAGAAACGTCCAATCAAGTTCAAATGAAACAGTAATGAATATATTTTATTTATAGATAATTGGAGACATGTACTACGTTGAATACGATAACTAGAAATATAGAGTGGCCCTTGACGGATGGTTTTTTATTCGAGTGGTCATAGCAAGCGTGTTAATAAACGCGAGAGAGATTCCGTGGAAAATATTGAAGAAAATAAAGCTTTGTTTCAAGCAAACTAATATTCTAAATTATTAGAAATCGCCGATATCGGCGAACAAAAGCGTTCCCGAGAAATCGTCGAAAAGACGTCCTTGCGCGCGTCATGTTCGATGATTGTACTCCGAAGGAAATAATAAATGTCGACACGCACCGACAAAAAGAGGCTCTTTCCCTTCGAAACGAAGTGTGGGTGTCACGAAGCAGCACGGTCGCCTGAATGGTTCTTATTTTGGTTCGGTTTGACAGTGAGCGCCTTTGTTTTGGGCCAAACTGAAAGCCGTACCTGTTTTAATTAACTTATTCAAACGATACCTGGCCGGATATGTAATGTCACCGGCGAAGGACATGCGAGGGACGTTTAAATGGACCTCTTCAGATACATGGCAGGTCGCACGACCATCGTGGACCGTATTGGAACGGACGAAATGTCACTATAGCGTTTCATTGGCTCCGCTGTCGGACACCATTGTGATACCGGTTCGAAGGCGAACGTGTGCTTCGAACAAGTGAGAAAATCCAACGACCGACGACCCGAGTCGTCTACCATTCGATCTTTTACAACGCGCGATCGTTTAATAGCCATTTAACCCGTTATCGACGAATTTGTTATTACAACGAATACATTTTCGTCTCTTCGATCGATTCTCTGGGGTTTACGTTTAGATTCTCGTTGCAAAATAAGAACTCGAAGCGTCGTTTCGTCGCGTGTCAGCGTGGAGCACGATTCGTCTCGATCGGAGATGACACGGATCCGAGCGAAAATCGAGAATCAAGGATCCGTCGAAGTTTCGGGTTTCCGGCGGTCAAAATTTCTTCCGGTGGGCAGGGTTCGCGGCGCAAGAGAATACCGGGGGTAACACGACACGTATATCCCTTCTTGGGCCAGCACGTGGGAAGAAACCGCCTCCTAAATACGCTCATAGAAACCGTGAAAGGGGTGTGTTTCAAAACATGTCACCTTCAATATCGGCGCTGGCCATCGATCCGATACCAAGCTGGACGAAGGAACGGGCCCCGGTGTTCCGTTTCGAGGATCGAAATCGACCTCGATCTCTTAGCCCGTCTCGACGTCGTGAAAGAACGGAGCGCGAAGTAATCTCGATCGTTCGCGTTGGCTTCATCCGATTCGAACCGTTCTTCTTTCATTTCGACAGTCCTTCCGGTTTCGGTGTTTAATGGCTCGCGAGTTGACAGATAAAAGACGGGATCGATTTATTAGCTTGGCTCAGTTTGCGATTAATTGATGGGTTCCTCGCGGTGACGCGACCTTCCGCTCGTAAAAAGCTCGATTCCACGACGGATGTTTGGGTATCCTGTTGTCTGACAGTCGGGAAATCGTACACCGATATTACCTTCCTAGAATCTAGTGTCGACACGAGCCATTTTCAACGAGGAATCGCTTCTACTTCTATAGATTTTTAATGTAAACTTTACAGAAAATTGCATTGATCGTTAAGTCGAACAAGTTCGTTCCCACTTTGTTTTGGGACCATGTAAAATGAATTAATATGAGACAAGTCGAAGAAATGAATACATGTCCAAATTAATGCGATAACTCTATGCAACCATAGATTAAATCTTGAGTGATTGAAATTCTACGTATGTAGGAAATGTATTGTAGCACAGTTCACGAGTGAAATAAATAATTAAAGATCGTTCCATTATAATTGTTCAGCGAGTGACGATGATTCTCGTTCGTCGTCAATGACTGTTGGGAGATTCTTCGCCTCTCGGACATTACCGGTGGTGTAATTAATACAGCCAGCGATCAATTACGCTCGGACAAATTGATCTTCCTAATTTGTCTCGCGTGTCCGTTAATGGAATCTCATTTGAACGCGGAATGTGGGTACGCGCGTCCATCGCAATGTGCGTTAGTATCTGCGTGGACATCGAAAAATGAAGGATATCAAACTCTAATTGCCTTCCGTTTCCATCATTTTCGTTCTCCTTCTGTCAGATATGTCGTTTCACCGTTTGCGATGCGTAAATAGATTATGGTTGTACCGGTTTGGTCTCCGCTGTTCCGGCTTCGTGATACACAAACGATATAATCTACTATCAATTACGGGCTGACCAATTCCCACTTCGATTGATGTTACGCACGATTAACGAGACGTTACAAGCCCGTTACGCGTGTAATCGTGTGCTTCCACGTACGTGGATACATCGATCTCGCGATCCATGCGTGTAGATCGCGAGAATCGATTGGTACACGCAGGAGAATAGTGGAATTGGAATCGTTTAATGCAATGTCGATGGAAGTTGGTAGAATTCGAGCTGTAATATTTCTCGAAAATGTTGCAACTTTGACGCTTCTGTTCGAAACTATCAACGCAAGGATTGGCGATTCAATCGGATACGATGTAACTAAAAATCCACAAAACGCGAAGAATGATTATTTATAATATGTATATCGGTACGCGTGATACAATGAAGCGAACGGAGAAAAAATGATTCCAAAGCAACGTGTCTCTGAGGAGGTTCGTATTCCCAGTTCACTTTGCCTCGGATTGGATTAATGGTGACTGTGAACGCGCCTTGGATTTTCATTACTTTCATCCACGCGTTCGGCGAGGCGTATTTCCACACCCCCGCATTAACCTTTCGCGAAATTTCCAAAACCGACGTCTGCGAGCAATGAAACGGAATCGCGAAATTACCTGGACACCCAACGTTTACGATAGCGTTAACTTAATTGCGTTCGCTGTTATAAATGAAGTTTCCAAAGAAATAAAAATTTCATTTTGACTTGCTCTCATAGATCGCACGGATCATCGATGGTTTCAAGAATTACCGAGCAAAGGAGACGCGTGGTCCTCTTAACAAATTAAAGTTTCGAATCGCGCGATATTTTCTGGGCCACCCTAATAATATTCCCATATCGCCAGTCGCGGAGTTTCTGCGGCTTGATAGGCACACACGCGTGCACACATCACCGGAGGCAGTAGGACCGTGACGCGCGGGTGCTCGCATAATGCGTTTCTGCGCGGCAGAGTCGCTGGTGTGCGTGTGCGTGGGCAAGAGAGGCCCCTCTGTCTCACCCGCTTTTAAACAGTAAATACATTTTAGCGGTGTAGCGGGTAATGTGTAATATTTTTAATTGGATCTCTCCGTCTCCGTCTCGCTCAGGGCCGCGGCGCCGCCTTCCCTTCGGCTGCTTCTTCCTGCGGCAAGAAAACCGCTCGAAACTCCGTCCGTCTCTGTCCCTCCGTACCGTTCTCGTCCCTCGCGGTCGTCGCTGACGGAACTTGCAATTATTTTCTCGTACCTTGTGGATTGTCGCGCTGTAAAAAATTTCTTCTCTCCGCCCTCTCGCTCTATCCTTATCCGTGTGTGTATGAGCGTATTCCTCCTGTGCGTGACGTTAGGGCGCGTGTGGGTGAACCGCGTCGCTTTTTCCGCGCGCGCGTCGCTCTCGCAGAAGAGCGCGGGTTCCTCGTTTCCCTCGATCCTCCTCCCTGTTTCCCTGCCCCTGCTCGCGCATTATATCCTGGCTTTGACGGCCGCGTAGCCTCCAGGTGGCATTAGACCCCGCAGAAAAGAACACTGACGGTGAATTAGTGACAGTGGCGGCCCGGCCGATTCTTTTCGCGACGGGGGTGGCGCGCATTGCGGGTTTAAAATTGAAAAGCAAAATGGCGCTTAAAGGCTAGACCGACTCCCGAGGACCGATGATACGGTGCTAATGGCCTTCCTGCGGGCTGAGCTCGTCCTGCCTGCTTCGAGGAGCACCCTGTGTCTCCTTTTCCGTCAGCCTCCTCGGGCTTTCGGCCCTTATTGTGTCCCCGTTCGCACCTGACGATCGTAATTGCCGCCGCGGTTTCGCGTCTATTCGAACCTCATTGCGTTGCAACGGACCCCTCAGAAACGATTATTAACGATAGAGATCGCCCAATGGGCTTTACGAGGGATCCTATACTGCTGCTAGAAGTCGCGAGAATTCGTTTCAGCCTCGCTTTATTTTCCATACCCACTTTCTCTTCGATTTACCTTCTTAAATGCCACGATTGTTAAGTATATATCTTCAATCCTTGAGTCTCACTATGGGTTCTTTTAGCCCAGAAAGTCCCAAGGAAAATGCACTCAGGGAAAGGTAGATTGTTTCTTTCTCGTTCAGAAATTGCGTTCAGGGTGATACGACTTTGTACCTAGGGCTACCAATCAGCGACAAGAAACCCATCTTTGCGTCATGTGAAACTGACAATGATTAGAAAACCGTACCACTGTGCATGTGGAATCAGTCTGAGCGTCATAGAAGTAGTCAACCACGATTTCTTCCAGCATTTTAAATCATCGTAACAACCTCTGTTTCGCAAATTACACGAAATACTCGCGTAAGATCATTATTTGTGACTTGCTCTCAATGGTGAGCGTAAAAAATTTATTCCGCGTACGACGAACGCGTAGAAATATTCGTCGGAACGCGACACGTAGATTTAAACGAGAATTCCATCGTAAATCGAATTTTTCCCTCCGCGATCGAGTCGAGAACTAATCTTCGAAATAACGTTTGGTACAGTAAATTTAGAAGCTTTCTTGGCATTCGAGTTTCGTAAATTTATAGTTAGAAGGACGCTGTTTTCTATTTCCAAGCATGAAGGGACGCAATGTCTCTCGTATTCGCGTTAAAATAGTTCGCAGAGTAGCTGACGGACCTCGTTAGTTACTCTCCCTTGGATAATTTTATCGGTCACTGTCAATTATTGTGTCATTAAGTCGCAATAAATTTTTAAGCATCGTTCGAACGTCCGTCCCGTCGTTATCTAATGGGAATCAAACGCGTAGTCAGACAAAGGACGCAGATAGAAATCTTGATTGTCGTTCGCATGAGAAACGGACATCTGTTACCAGGTGCATCGAACATTTTGGATAAACATCTCTACCGGATGATAAAGAATTGCGTTATTATTCGGGCCCGTGAAAACTGTTGTCACCGATAACCATCGACGCGACCGAGTGTCAGAGGCTGAAAACACGCGCTCGATGGAATTGCAAAACAGCACTATTTTTTCTGTTGCTTTTCATAGGATGAAAAGCCCGACGCAACAAACGACGAGATGAAAACTTGGCGCGGCGTATCCGTGCACGCTATCACGAAATGGAGTATCGCGCAAACGAGCCAACTGTAGATTTCATTTAACCTAGCAATTTTTCGCCATCTACGGACTCCTTACATTGTTATGATAATCTGATGCACTCGGCGGAGTTTATATTCGGTTGCTCTGTAAGAGCAATCTCGGTAAAATTGGAAAATATTCTTGTTTATGAGGGGAATATTAATAAAAATATTGCCTCGCTTTATAGAAAATGCCCAGTATGATCAATAATTATAAATTAAACTTCGGAAAGTTACTCAGACCACTAGGACTAAAAATAATTAAACAGTCTTAGGAAGCAATCTATTTATGCCTAGACGTTTAATGAAAAATATTGTATAAGGGCACGAGATGTTCACCGATTTATATTTCTATCGAATAAAAAGAGAGAAAAAGCAGTGTTCTTTGAGGCAGAGCTTCTTAGAAATGAACGTAGGAGGTAGTATTTTTATTACGAATTATTTCGTTATAATGGAGATCAAAGAAACGAATCCTAGAAGCTTTATTTATACAAAAAGAGTGAAATTTAACGTGGGTAGTGGACGATGAAGTATGTATCTTTCGCGTTGGCGATGTCAGAAAGAAGCTTGCCGTCGCAATGGCGTACTTCATCAGTACATTTAGGCCTTCTGCTAAACATTTACGCGCGCGATTGTCCATATTCTCCTCAAGCTTTCCATGTCAGAAGAGCTTGCAATTCTGACTGAAACTGTTGCACGCGATATGCAACAGACAGAACAATGCAACCAGAATAATCCCAGTATATAATAATATCGCATGAATGTTCAATTGTTCTGTACTCGAATATAATAACTATTCGATAAGGCTAAGAAGACATCTAGCATCGAAGGTGTATACAAAAGAATACTTGTCACTATCTACAATCGAAGAACAAAAATTAATTATGAAATTTCAGCATTTCGATTTCGTGTTTCGGGAATCAAATTCCAGAAAGAGTTTAACGGTACGAAATCGAACAAAGCTTGTTACATCAACAAATTAACGTGACTCGAAATACGCTAGAAGGTGCATTCTCCAAGGAAATCGGTGAAACGGGAACCGTGAAAGCTGTCGCAACGAGGATCGGGCGAATCCACTTCGTCAACACCCGATTATCTCTGGACTTTTGACAAACGAGCCGCCGGGGTTAGGTTGCAATCGGCCATTGCCGAAGAAGATTGCAGCACGACCGAACGTCACTCCTTTTGTGTGCCTTTCTTCTGTCTCAATCGGCGCGTAGCTCCACCATTTTGAGCGACGCGGACGTTGGCCCAATTTTTAGGGGTTGGTCTTTTGTAGATCGACTGCCCAGCCCCGAGCGACCCTCCTGCTGTGACATTTATTTAACAAGGTAACGACATTACCGCGTTAGGTCAGATTAGGGGATCCCCCGGCGTGAATTCGAGGGTCTAACGACCAATAGAATTTATTGTTCCGGGCAATGTACGTGATTTTTCGGTCGTTGCGTCTCCCATGATGGCTACGTAACGGATTTTCTCTACCTCCATCGGGCCTGTTGGTTTCATTCTGTATACATTTTTTATACAAGCATCGAATCCTGATTCCAAGGGCCTTTAACGATCTTCCTATTATATTGTTTGCTCTTTCGCGAAAGAGGGCTTCATACAAGAGTGTGAAATAGTTTAGTTCGTGGATGCAGTGACTCAATTTTTACCGAATTGGCAAAATTCTGACCACGATTCGTTCGATTTGTATTGACGTATTATTAATATCTTCTCGTGATCGAAAGGATCGTCTTGATTTCTTTTCAAAATTACGTACGCCATTAATAACGTTCCGGGTGCAAGACAGCTGCGAGTATACTCAAAATCTTCAACAAAGAAGTCGTAAAAATTCCTTCGTAAGATATTGTTAGCGAACCAAGTTAGCTTTCGTTCGTTTAGACTGCATATTATCACTACTTGATTCACACACGATAACTATAAACGAATGAAAATATTCTAATTCAATTCACCAGGCTTGTGGCTTCGTAAAGAGAGCAAGATATATGTAACTATACTCTTCAAAAGATAGAAATACTGTTATTTTAAAGAACAAATTTCCCGTTAACGAGCAATACCTATGACTGTTTGTAAATAGGTGTATCCTTTGGCTTGCTTCCATCAAACTCATTGTCTCATTTTCAATTCTACGTACGTTTACTCACGATACAATATATTAAACTGTTGTAAAATAATTGCACATCCTCGGGAGATTGAAAGGGAATAGAATTTCCATACTTCCGTAGAGTTATCGGTCGAAAAGTCGTCGTTCTTTTCCACGCGATCGTTTTCCAGCCATGTGGTACGCGTTTCAGCCATTTTGTCCGTTCTCCGTTGGAATCCACGTCTGCGGATAAGGCCTCGGAGGCTGTTCCACGGAATCCCGTCAATTAAGGTGTGTCATGTCGTCGCTGATTCCCTCGTGTTGGTCGAGGCCGCGATTCGACGAGAACGTCGAGGAAGAATAATAAGTGGAGCGCCATTAGCTCGCGCGCTCGGCCACCGAGCTACCTCTAACGATTTATTTAGCCCCGGGAAAAGTGGAAAGTCGGTACCGCGTACGGCTCCGTATAATACGCGGGAATCATGATTCGAGTTAACGAGGATTTTTATAGAACAAAAAACGCACGCAGGAAAGGAACGAAGGGTGAACAGAGACGGAGATTCGACGGAGGCGCGGTTCGAAGTCGGAAAGCGAGAAAGGGATGGCGAAAGAGGGAAAAAAATAAATGTTCCGGGGCTCGAGGCCGCAAGTATTTCGCGCGGCGTCGACGTAGGATATCATTATCATTTAATTTTCGCGTTCGACGAAACGAATCCCGAATCCTGGCGTCGTTAACGTTAACACCGTTATTCGGCAGGTCCTCTCGTTGTTTTCTATAGAGCGTGAAATTTAAATGTCCCAATCGATGGCCGATCATTATTCTCGCTGTATCGGTGGGAAACGCGACCGGTAACTGGTACCGCGGCGGCAAGGGCTGGGCGAGATGTTGAAAATACAAATCATCCGTCTTCGAACCGTTTCCTTCGAGTCGCGGAGCTCGTAAGGACTTTCTCGAAACGATCCCACGCCTTGAGAAATTCGTCCTGCTTGTCCTCGTTCGCCACAACCCGATCGACGATTCATAATTCCGATCGCATTCCAACGATTCGTTAATACGATCGATTCGAATGGACAATAGCTTCTACAACGAGGATCCACAAATATTTAATAATACAAAACAAAATTACGAAAATGTGATGTTTCACTAACCGATAAAAATAGTACAAACGTGGCAGACAACGTTTAAAGAGAACGAATTTTTAAAAAACATCTTACTACCAATAATAGAATTTTAATCAACGAAAATATATATTGTAAAATAATTTACTTCATCATAGATTTTTTGGGTGCTGAAAATTCTGAATTTTGCGACAGGCTCTATGTTCGATTCTATTGCAGGATAACATTTATAGCAATAAGAAAGCAAAGTTCTACACTATATTTGTTTCAAAGTAACGATTAATCTTATAGAAACAGAACAATAATTAATATTTTAAAAAGTTTGAATTCTATAAGTTTGAATACTCGGTTAAAATTCCTAAAAATTTGGTGCTGTGGATTTTCTACAGAATGTTTGATCGAAGTATGTACATTGGGATGTTAAAAACTTCTTTTGATTCTTACATTCGTAGCGGAAAATGTACCGTGGGGATGAAAACTAATTTACAACGCTCCCCGCGAAATACTGTCGTTAATTCCACCGCGTACTGCATAAATCTAAATAATTAAAGGTTTAAACCGTGGAAATATGACATTTTATTGAATGAAGGTGATTACGAGTTGTTGCAATTCAGCGAGTTTATGCGTTTAGCAATAAAATAATTTATCAGGGTGTTAGTAGTATACTACAAATAAGATTAAATTTAGGGGTGATTGAACACACATTGGCGCCATCTGTAATAATTACAGACAAACGCGATGATTTCTTTTATACTAATTCCATAATTAATAATAATATAATATTAATTTAAAAAATAATACATTATATTCAAATAGTGAACTCTTTAATATTATTATTCGACATCCATAGTTTCTTTAAATTGTCTCACATTATGAAATAGGGGAATCTTCTTTACCCATTGCTAAAAAATTCCCCTATAAATTCGATATGGAAGTGAAACTAAAAATTCCCCTGGACTGCCGATATGGAAGTGAAACTGTAATATCACAGACCTCGCCTATGGTAAAATAATCTTTGCGTATTTTCTGGGGCTCTAAAGCCCAATCACACACCAGGTATACGAGTAGACCTATCACCACAGACGAGGTATATGAGTAGACTTTTCATCTTATGGACTTTTGCGGCCGAATCTGACTGCCATACCGACCAGAAAATTCGGAGGTGATTTTAGCGGCCTCTTTCCATGGATGGTGGACAGTTGAGAAACTATTCACTGAATTAGTATTAATAGGTAAACAGCTGTAGTGTTTGCGTAAATATATGTGAATTGACTATGGGGGGATTGCAAAGAATAATCGAATATTAATTATCAGACGGCAGACCAGGTGCAGAAATTTTTCACAAACGAGAAAGGTCCAAAAATTATTTTCGGTTGCAGCAGTCGATTACAATAATTTGTATACCTCACATACCTCGTCGGAGGCTCCATTACCATGTCGGTATAACTCGCTACCTTACCAACGGCCCATACAAAACGATTATGGCGCCTACAATGGTAGGAAATGAAATTAGAGGAATTCTTTTCTTCTTCAACAAACTGAAGCTGTACCACAAACGAGGTATACAAGTAGACCTTTCACCCAATGCATTTTTTCGACCCATTTTTATGGGGTCTCGAAACTGCATTACCATTTCCGTATCATTCACAACGTTACCAACAGATTCAGAAATGATTTTCAATCACTTCCATAGTCAACACACATGCATTTACGCAAAAACGCTGTTTGCCTATCAATACTAAATCAGTGAATAGTTTCTAAAGTGACCGAGTCAAAAATTCCTGTTGTTAATATTACGAATTAACGTCTCCTTGCATACCTCGTCCATGATATTACCACAGACGAGGTATACAAGTAGACATTTCACCCAATGTAGTTTCTCGGAGTCCATTTCTAGATTTCAGCTGATCCAGCTAAATCAGCTGCTTTGTAATTGTTGAACACTACCCTGGAAAGTAAACGCGAAAAAAAAATCGCAACACTAAAAACAACCGCGATACAATTCATGTTATTATATTTACAACACGAGTAATTTTTATACTTCGCAACGCTATTACAAACCGCGATTATTATTTACACGCAACTCTACCCTGAAAAAGCAAACGCGAAAATTCTCATTGTTCGCAATTCTAAATAGAACTATACAAATTAATGCAAATTATAAGCAACTTTAACTACACAGGCAACGCGAATAATTCATACTACGTAACGCTAATAACAAACCGCTATCAAAAATTGTTATTCGCGACACTACTCTGGAAGAAAACGCGAAAAATATTCGTCGTTCGCAACTCTAACCGTTATCATGATATTATTGATATTGGTCGCAACGCTATCCTAGAAGCAAACGCGTTTGTTATTCATATCTCGTGACACTAATAAAATCGCGTATTAAATAATGCGCAACGCTAAATTTACTAATGCGTACAGCCGTTCCAGGCTGCTCCGTGATGCTGGAGAAGGTGCCATCTGAAAAGCTACAAGTACTACAACTACAGGCGACAACAGTGACACAATAGGAACATGGAATGACTCTCCATCCTCATCCGAAGATGAAGATGAAGAACCATTTGATGCAGCCCACTCTTGCGACAGTTTGTCAGGGCCTCTTCGACTCCCGAGAGTCTCTTCTTTCTTCGGCGGTCCTGCCAAAGCCTGAAACTTAAACCTACGCTCGAGATTCCGTGCAATACACAGTCCTCCAACGATTCTACGAATCGTTATCGGAACAGATATAGAGAAACTCGAGCGGGACGAGCGTTTCGGGGATCCTACCGCGAACGAACACGACCGCGAAGAGCGACTGTAAAGCCGCGCGATTCCAAGAACCGAAAGTAAAACCAAAAGAAACGGTAGAATCCGTTTGGATCGGCTAACGTTTCGATTCTTCAAATCGAACTACAGGTACAGGGACTTGTGGCTGTCCTGCCCTGACCCTACCTACTTATATCTAACACACATACCAGAAAGTAAGTTACCTACCTACCTAACCCTATATTTGAAAAATTGCAAAACTCATTCTCGCAAACATACGCTCCACGGTTCTCACACATATGCCCGGGTGCAAAAGCCTACACTAGAGAGGATTCCCCGGGGTTCCTCCGACACCCGAACATTGCAAACATTCACACTCTAAGGGTACGTACCAATTCCTGAAATCAACCGAAAAAGACTAGTGACCATTGCGTATTTCAACTAACTTTCAAAAAATAGAAGCTTTGATAAAATGATATATTCAATTCTGCTGCTTAAAATCAAGAAATTAATTGTATCTACGTTTCATTAAATATTTTATGTTATTGTCTTGGAACGTGCAAAATGTATGAGCAAGATGAAATGGAATTTTATTTGTAAATTATATTAAAGTTTTAAAACGACGCAATTCCGCAGCCTAACCACACACACACATGTGAAATTGCGTCGCGCACGATACACTAGCGCAATGTCAGTTGCAAATAGATATTATTAGGAATTCTTAGAAACTAAATCATCGTGCTCATTGCCTTCGCTCATGCAAGTAGCACCTGGGCACTTGGATGAGTTTAGGCAATCAACACGGAATAATAACCTGAAAATCCTAACTAGAAAAAATGATTATGATAAATGCTAGCGTATAACGAAATAGTATTTATATATTCTTTCTTATTTTATTTCTTTTACTGGACTTTACGTTTCTGATAATTAAAGAGCAAAATTTTAATATACAATCATAGTGAAAAATATTATTAGTGAAGGAAACTATTCAGATTAAAATTGAATTTTCTAAGATGAAAGGCTTTACAAGAAAACAATTTACTTTGAAAATGTAAGGAAAAATTATTGAAACAAACTGATGAAAATGTTTAACCCTTGAGCAATTCTGTTGTCAAAGCATATTTTCTAAAGATGAAAGTAATACATAATGCATGTTACTTTGACTCAAGAATTTACCCACCACGAAATGTCTTTTTGTACATGAATTGAAACGTCAAATTTTTGAATAAGAAAAGACTTTGATGCATTCGATATTAAGTCATCAAATTATATTTTCATATGAAGCACGAGCAATATAAAAAACAATCAATATTACAAGTCAAAGAATTTATTTTCATTTTCTGACAAATTTCACGTTATATTAAAAATCGCGTAGCACAAAAAGACCCTAGCCTGATCTACAAAATAAAACAATATACACATGTTCCTATTCACGGGTATAAAAAATACCCGTGGTCACTATTCGTCAAAAATACTACGTATACAACCGGACACCCGTGTTGTTTCAGACCTTTCGCCCTACAACATGATTGGGCACCGGAGGGACAAAATTACATGCGACTCACCAATCGTTGACTACGACGACGATGATGATGATGATGCTGCTGCCCATTGAAATACATCAGTCCAAGTTATCTGCATGGTCCTGTTGTTGGTCTCCAGGATGTAAGGATGAAATCCATAGTCTGTAAAGCACAAGAAAACAATCACAATCTATTCTACAAATTATATACATTTAATATTACATTTTAAATTTGAAAATATTATTTGTTTCTAAAGGTGCATTGAATAAAATAGGATGATACTTACGTGTTTTATTCGTAGACTTTCGCTCATTCTACATATATTTCCCTTTGGTGGTGCACTGATTCTAACACCGGTGTCGAGTAATTTTAATTTTTGAAGGAAAAATGGAAAAGACATATTGAAAAAATGATAAACTAACGCGACTGAAAATCAAAATCGGCGAACAAGAGGCTCTACTGTCGCGATATCGAAAGCAAAGAGCCACGACGCTCTGGACAAAAATATAGAAATACGCAATATACACTGACTCGACCTTCTCGTATGCCTAAAGTGTAAACGAAACTGTACACGAAGCAACTGTGCTTCGAAAAACAATCTACTAATCTACGCAACAAACACTGATTCTACCGACCGCATTGCGCGCGGTCACTAAAATTTCTGGAAAAAATTCTGAAATAAGAAATAAGAAATAATTAAGTAATCACTCAGACATGTCCACTTATAGATTTAGTATTAAATTTGACCGATAAAAACATAAAAATATGTAAACATATATAGGTAGACACTCACTTGTTATAATAAAGTTGAATTTATCACTATTCCGTGTTCAATCCCCTCCATTTGCAATTTTCAATGGCAGCCATTATATGCCGGTAGCGTCCCGTTTTGTCGACTTCCAGCAAAGTCTATAAAACAAAAATTACGATGCTATGTGTTAAAATAAATGTACCAAACCTTAATTAAACATCGACTCAACCCGAAATATGGACCAGGAATTGTTAATTACGTTTACAGACATCGTAATTGACAATAATTATCTATGGGAACGTCACGCACGAAACACGTCACACATTTTCCGCGATTTCAATCGACTTGAACGTCACAAACGTGTTAATATTAAATAAAAGCACTAACAGACAAGAAAGGAAAGTACTATGAGCGATTTCGAACATTAAAATGACAATAATTAAAAATTACGTATCTCAGTAGAAGCGAAGCCTGTCACTGCATCTCATCACACGAGTTTCCGGAGGACGAATGGCGGACAGGCACGGTCGCGTCTCTCGCGGGGGGCAATGGTAGGGGGAGCTGAGCGCGGTGGTCACGTAGTCAAACGTCTCGACTCTCGATCTGTATTTCAGAAGAAGAGGTTAAACCTTATATCTCCAATAATTGAAAATAAACAGAGTAAATAAATGAAATTAATACATAAAGATATCAGAATAACAATTAATTAATGATTTATTGTCTTTATATCCTCGTGACGTCACAATGAGTAACAGCCAATCACAGGCGCTGCTTGCACATTGAATATCGATATGTTAATCGATACATAAGTAACTAGATCGATTGAAATACATTAATTATAACTACAGAAACATTTAACGTGTAAATATTAACTTTTAATATAACTTGCAATCAGTTTCGCATACAAATGGCTCATTTATGTATAGTATATTTTCGAAAATTATTTATTTCAGTTTTCACTAGATTAACATAAGAATCTATCTTGATCCTGTGTCGATAACATTGCGCTTGATTTATGGTACGAAGTTGGTAGTACAGACATAAATGAAGTGTGAAATAGATGTCCCAGGCGAACATTTTTTAGTAACACACGGATTAAGGGAACAGACAATGCTTAGTGGAGATGTGTAAAGTAACTTTTTTTTCGTGTCGCACGGCGAAGGAATTTGAGAACGCAGCTGCAAGGTGAAGTCGAGCGCGGCCAGTGTCCGCGAAGATAAACAGAATCTAACCGAGCGTTGAAAAAACAACAAGCGTATCAGATGACTGACCCTGGCTTACGAATGCTAGCAACGGTAATAATAGAATTACTTTTACAAAATATTGGAGAATATAAAAGAAATAGAACCAGACAAGCAATAAACTTGGGTAGTATTTAGTGAAAGACAGAGTCCTATGACGCAAAGGGAAAGCATCGTGAAAAATAAATGTCTTTCTATATTCTATATGTATTATTTGTCTAATGTTGTTGCATTCGCAAAATTTGTATAAAAAGCATTCATTAAAACAGTGATAATTAATGTATTTCAATCGATCTAGTTACTTATGTATCGATTAACATATCGATATTCAATGTGCAAGCAGCGCCTGTGATTGGCTGTTACTCATTGTGACGTCACGAGGATATAAAGACAATAAATCATTAATTAATTGTTATTCTGATATCTTTATGTATTAATTTCATTTATTTACTCTGTTTATTTTCAATTATTGGAGATATAAGGTTTAACCTCTTCTTCTGAAATACAGATCGAGAGTCGAGACGTTTGACTACGTGACCACCGCGCTCAGCTCCCCCTACCATTGCCCCCCGCGAGAGACGCGACCGTGCCTGTCCGCCATTCGTCCTCCGGAAACTCGTGTGATGAGATGCAGTGACAGGCTTCGCTTCTACTGAGATACGTAATTTTTAATTATTGTCATTTTAATGTTCGAAATCGCTCATAGTACTTTCCTTTCTTGTCTGTTAGTGCTTTTATTTAATATTAACACGTTTGTGACGTTCAAGTCGATTGAAATCGCGGAAAATGTGTGACGTGTTTCGTGCGTGACGTTCCCATAGATAATTATTGTCAATTACGATGTCTGTAAACGTAATTAACAATTCCTGGTCCATATTTCGGGTTGAGTCGATGTTTAATTAAGGTTTGGTACATTTATTTTAACACATAGCATCGTAATTTTTGTTTTATAGACTTTGCTGGAAGTCGACAAAACGGGACGCTACCGGCATATAATGGCTGCCATTGAAAATTGCAAATGGAGGGGATTGAACACGGAATAGTGATAAATTCAACTTTATTATAACAAGTGAGTGTCTACCTATATATGTTTACATATTTTTATGTTTTTATCGGTCAAATTTAATACTAAATCTATAAGTGGACATGTCTGAGTGATTACTTAATTATTTCTTATTTCTTATTTCAGAATTTTTTCCAGAAATTTTAGTGACCGCGCGCAATGCGGTCGGTAGAATCAGTGTTTGTTGCGTAGATTAGTAGATTGTTTTTCGAAGCACAGTTGCTTCGTGTACAGTTTCGTTTACACTTTAGGCATACGAGAAGGTCGAGTCAGTGTATATTGCGTATTTCTATATTTTTGTCCAGAGCGTCGTGGCTCTTTGCTTTCGATATCGCGACAGTAGAGCCTCTTGTTCGCCGATTTTGATTTTCAGTCGCGTTAGTTTATCATTTTTTCAATATGTCTTTTCCATTTTTCCTTCAAAAATTAAAATTACTCGACACCGGTGTTAGAATCAGTGCACCACCAAAGGGAAATATATGTAGAATGAGCGAAAGTCTACGAATAAAAAACGTAAGTATCATCCTACTTTATTCAATGCACCTTTAGAAACAAATAATATTTTCAAATTTAAAATGTAATATTAAATGTATATAATTTGTAGAATAGATTGTGATTGTTTTCTTGTGCTTTACAGACTATGGATTTCATCCTTACATCCTGGAGACCAACAACAGGACCATACAGATAACTTGGGATGATGTATTTCAATGGGCAGCAGCATCATCATCGTCATCATCGTCGTCGTAGTCAACGATTGGTGAGTCGCATGTAATTTTGTCCCTCCGGTGCCCAATCATGTTGTAGGGCGAAAGGTCCGAAACAACACGGGTGTCCGGTTGTATACGTAGTATTTTTGACGAATAGTGACCACGGGTATTTTTTATACCCGTGAATAGGAACATGTGTATATTGTTTTATTTTGTAGATCAGGCTAGGGTCTTTTTGTGCTACGCGATTTTTAATATAACGTGAAATTTGTCAGAAAATGAAAATAAATTCTTTGACTTGTAATATTGATTGTTTTTTATATTGCTCGTGCTTCATATGAAAATATAATTTGATGACTTAATATCGAATGCATCAAAGTCTTTTCTTATTCAAAAATTTGACGTTTCAATTCATGTACAAAAAGACATTTCGCGGTGGGTAAATTCTTGAGTCAAAGTAACATGCATTATGTATTACTTTCATCTTTAGAAAATATGCTTTGACAACAGAATTGCTCAAGGGTTAAACATTTTCATCAGTTTGTTTCAATAATTTTTCCTTACATTTTCAAAGTAAATTGTTTTCTTGTAAAGCCTTTCATCTTAGAAAATTCAATTTTAATCTGAATAGTTTCCTTCACTAATAATATTTTTCACTATGATTGTATATTAAAATTTTGCTCTTTAATTATCAGAAACGTAAAGTCCAGTAAAAGAAATAAAATAAGAAAGAATATATAAATACTATTTCGTTATACGCTAGCATTTATCATAATCATTTTTTCTAGTTAGGATTTTCAGGTTATTATTCCGTGTTGATTGCCTAAACTCATCCAAGTGCCCAGGTGCTACTTGCATGAGCGAAGGCAATGAGCACGATGATTTAGTTTCTAAGAATTCCTAATAATATCTATTTGCAACTGACATTGCGCTAGTGTATCGTGCGCGACGCAATTTCACATGTGTGTGTGTGGTTAGGCTGCGGAATTGCGTCGTTTTAAAACTTTAATATAATTTACAAATAAAATTCCATTTCATCTTGCTCATACATTTTGCACGTTCCAAGACAATAACATAAAATATTTAATGAAACGTAGATACAATTAATTTCTTGATTTTAAGCAGCAGAATTGAATATATCATTTTATCAAAGCTTCTATTTTTTGAAAGTTAGTTGAAATACGCAATGGTCACTAGTCTTTTTCGGTTGATTTCAGGAATTGGTACGTACCCTTAGAGTGTGAATGTTTGCAATGTTCGGGTGTCGGAGGAACCCCGGGGAATCCTCTCTAGTGTAGGCTTTTGCACCCGGGCATATGTGTGAGAACCGTGGAGCGTATGTTTGCGAGAATGAGTTTTGCAATTTTTCAAATATAGGGTTAGGTAGGTAGGTAACTTACTTTCTGGTATGTGTGTTAGATATAAGTAGGTAGGGTCAGGGCAGGACAGCCACAAGTCCCTGTACCTGTAGTTCGATTTGAAGAATCGAAACGTTAGCCGATCCAAACGGATTCTACCGTTTCTTTTGGTTTTACTTTCGGTTCTTGGAATCGCGCGGCTTTACAGTCGCTCTTCGCGGTCGTGTTCGTTCGCGGTAGGATCCCCGAAACGCTCGTCCCGCTCGAGTTTCTCTATATCTGTTCCGATAACGATTCGTAGAATCGTTGGAGGACTGTGTATTGCACGGAATCTCGAGCGTAGGTTTAAGTTTCAGGCTTTGGCAGGACCGCCGAAGAAAGAAGAGACTCTCGGGAGTCGAAGAGGCCCTGACAAACTGTCGCAAGAGTGGGCTGCATCAAATGGTTCTTCATCTTCATCTTCGGATGAGGATGGAGAGTCATTCCATGTTCCTATTGTGTCACTGTTGTCGCCTGTAGTTGTAGTACTTGTAGCTTTTCAGATGGCACCTTCTCCAGCATCACGGAGCAGCCTGGAACGGCTGTACGCATTAGTAAATTTAGCGTTGCGCATTATTTAATACGCGATTTTATTAGTGTCACGAGATATGAATAACAAACGCGTTTGCTTCTAGGATAGCGTTGCGACCAATATCAATAATATCATGATAACGGTTAGAGTTGCGAACGACGAATATTTTTCGCGTTTTCTTCCAGAGTAGTGTCGCGAATAACAATTTTGATAGCGGTTTGTTATTAGCGTTACGTAGTATGAATTATTCGCGTTGCCTGTGTAGTTAAAGTTGCTTATAATTTGCATTAATTTGTATAGTTCTATTTAGAGTTGCGAACAATGAGAATTTTCGCGTTTGCTTTTCCAGGGTAGAGTTGCGTGTAAATACTAACCGCGGTTTGTAATAGCGTTGCGAAATATAAAAATTACTCGCGTTGTAAATATAATAACATGAATTGTATCGCGATTGTTTTTAGTGTTGCGATTTTTTTTTCGCGTTTACTTTCCAGGGTAGTGTTCAACAATTACAAAGCAGCTGATTTAGCTGCATCAGCTGAAATCTAGAAATGGACTCCGAGAAACTACATTGGGTGAAATGTCTGCCCGTTTACCTTATCGGTGGTGATAGGTCTACTGGTATACCTCGTCGGTGGTAGTATCACGCGATTGAGTTATAATTCCTGCCGTGTCATTGGCGCTGCAGTCTTATTCTTTTCTGCGTTGGCAATATCGCATGTGACAATGCCAAGGGAGTATAAAAATGCATTGAATCGTAGTTGCATTTTATTTCTAATCTGTTTTAATTAATCGAATGCGAAGTCACATTAATTGATATGTCTATTCTATACCTCTCCTGCGATCCAACGTTTTTAATCCATGATGGAATACGAGTTCTGCGCCATGAGCGGTGGGAATTAAGACTAAACGTACGAGGAATGACTTATTTTTTAAACTATTCGAAGCTTAATTAATTTGAACCTGACGAATAACTCGGATATGTAGGATTTCAAAGAACTCAATCATTTCTGGCATAACATAACAGCTTATAATCGCATCCGAAAAGAACGACGTACACCGGTTTATTTACGATTCAAAGTAGTTGTATACCTTCTTACTATTATTTCAACGAGTAGCAGGTTGCATGTTGTAGCATTTACATTTCGCGATACTAAATACAATCATTCTCAGTACTAATAATTCATGACACTATCCTTAAAGCAATCGCGATCAATACTTATTATTCGCAACGTTAGGAAGAGTCGCAGGTCAACGCGTCGTACACAATATTTATTAATAAAAGTGATTGTGTTTTCCGTCCGAATTTGCACCGACAATTATACATATTCCGAACAATGCCGTGGACTATCAATTTCAAGGAGAAATGGTTGTATTCGCGATATTCGACATTTATTCTGCCCCGAACGTGTATTAATATTACATGTCAGTTAAATATTTAAATGGTATATCGAGTATACTGCAGCGAAACGACTTTTCCTTTCGTAGAAGATATCTGCAGGTGTAACGCGCTGCCCATTTCAGAATATAGAGGTGCGATTCGACTGCATTACTTTCATTTATTAAATCAGACCTTCTAAAACCAGTATAACTTGCATAAGAAACAAATTGCTACAAGAGATTTGATCGAGGTCCAGATTAGGAAAATGTCGATTACGAACAGAAGTATGAAACGACTTGTAACAATCGTGTCCAAATATTCATAACAAAATGTTTTATTCTTTTCGTGAATCCTGTTGTTTGATGTTGTATCATTACAGTTGCCTAGAGACTATCGTGCATTTGAGATCTTCATCTATCGAATGATAGTTTTATATACTCCCTAAAATGTTCTTTCACGTGTAATAGACGGGTGCAGAAAAATATGGGGTAAATCGAGATATCGTTTAGATGAATATTGGCAAGTATAAAGTAGCATACGTTTGTTGTAAATAAAAGTAAGAAATAAAGGGTTGAAGGTAGCCTCGGTCGGTCTGGCGATAGTTGAATATTTCCCGCCCGGCGGCAACGAGGCCGCTCGGGGTTTCGATTAATCGATAAGACAGTTGCCGGCGGCTGTGTTGGTCGTTTCCTTATCATTGGCCTAGTTCGGGGTCAGGCTACCGAGGGCGCTGCACGCGCGGAGGCCGTTTCCTCGCCTCCTTCCGCCAGTCGCGTTCAAGTCGAATTCAACATTGACCGTCGTCGGACGGGCCTCGTCGCCGGGGCGAAACTGTTTCGCGTGCACGCGTCGTCGGTGACGGGAAATGACGGGCAAAGGCCCGCGCGTATCTCCCGTGTGCTGGCGCGTATTCGTGACGCGCGTTACGTGAACGTCCTGCGCCCGGGACACGGCTGTTCATCGTCCGTGTTAGCATGAGCATTTCTCAGGACAGCGCGACCACGATCGTGTGCAGGGAGGTATTCGACGAGACGTCGCATCCGTCGAACGAAGGTACGTTCCAGAGACTCGTCGCGAGTTGTTCGATCCTCGTCCACCCGCGAACCCTTCTCGCCCAGCCCCCGTTCTCTCGATCGATGCAGCCGGGGTGCTTTTCTTCCCTCGCCACCGACTGTCAACCTCGCTTTCGACTCCTCGATCCGTTCGCTAATACTCCGAACCACCGATTCCCGGAGGTCGTGGCCTTGACCATCCGTCCTGTCCTCGCTCGCTTCCGTTTGATCCTTCCGGGTGGCTGACGAGCACGGATCGCGTACCAGCTAATCGATCTCGGACACACCATTCGGCGCAACCTCGTCAGCTGCCGTGCTCCGAAAACATCGTGAGAAACGTCGTAACAGTCTGACGTAATTCCAGAGGAAAGTGACTTATCGGAGGCGTACCGACGCGAAGCATTAACAATGGCGCGAGGACCCTACGATAAAACCTTCTTAACCCTTTATTTAGTCTTACTTCCATCGCGAACTCTTTGAAACCGAGACACCCTTGGAATCATTTCCGATTTGCTTGGAAATTGCGTAGAAACTACGGTATCGAATTGTATAAACGCGAAGTTTGGCACGCAAGAACGATGGTAGGCAAGCTCAATCCGATCTGTGAATGGCGTTTCGGCGACCTCGTAGGGAAGGGTTAGAGCGTATAAAGTTATAAATAAAGCGACAGAGGGTTGAACGGTTTCGGTGGTGAGTTTCCTTGTTTATTTACACCGCGGTCGGACGGGAGCAGTGAGCTCGTAGCCTAGCGCGTCAAGGAAAATCAATAGGATCCGCAGTGCGGCGAAAGTTTTGTCATACGCCTCGGAAACCCACCCCCTTGGCGGCCGTGTCAGCGGCCAGATTCCGCAGGACGAAATCTTTCGCGTGAAATATCGAGGATCGGGCTTCTTCTGCCGGTCCATCCATCGCGAGAATCGATCGAACGAACGATAAATCTTGATCCATGCCCGTCGAGCTGGCTGCGAAATTTTCTCCACCGGCGGTGAAACAGATGTTGTGGCGGGTTACCCCCGTACGCCGAGCCACCTGTCAAAGACTTCCATGATGGAATTTTAAATCGACTCCGCTTTCAGCGCCGTAGTCGCGACTTTTGTTTCTGCAAAGAAAACCGTCGAGCATTCAGCTCACTCGTCGACGATCGAAGATCCACGCGACCGTTTACTTTGACGTTAATCGCACCTTTTAGAGTTTTCGAATGTTCTCTTACGAAGTAAACACTCAGTTTCGATTATTTCATTTTTGTGGCGTGAACGTTTGCCAATTTGCCGCGCTAGCATGGAATAATAATCTCTATTTTTAGTTTCCAATTACAAGATGGTGCACAATGTCGTGTTTGCTCGTTACGATATCATGTTTAATAGAGCACCGTGTTATTAAAAGCCCGTTCGTTATTACAGAATTTCAGTGTAATACTTTGTCGACGATTAGATCTCGACAATGATCGAGACGGAATCCCTATCGCGAGAGATCGGTAAACACGCGTAGTATTTACTAAACCATGATCCTAAAGGATAATGTATTATTTCTAACGAGTACGCGGAACGTCAATAACAAACGAAGCGCACACAAGTTCGAGCTCGTTAATCATCTTTGGCGGTGTTTGATCGAATGAAACGACAAGATCGATGTTGCGATAAACTGTTATTTTATCGGTGCGTGTCTTTCGAGCGTTTAATTTTTGAATCTTTGCTCGCGACGTACGCCCGAGTAGCTGGGCCGGGCTAATGAAGAATTAATTAAGCATGACCGAAAGTCGATACACTTTGCGTGAAGTTAACGCTTTGACGGTCGCTTGCTTGTTTAATCAGGGCCACATTAGGTTTGCCTACTTTGTTAAATGTTAAAATTATTCACTTGAAAAGTTTGAAAACATGGAGAATTTTAAGGAGCTTGTCTAGTTTGGAATTAAAAATATTAACTTTTCTTAATACCTTCTTAAAGTCTTTAGTCTTTGAGACATTTTGGTGATTATGGGGAAGCAAAATGTGCAAGTTACTTTGCACAGAACTTTCTGTAAACTCTAATACAGTACGAAACTTGGAGCGACTCTTCTTGAAACGACATTTATCAAGCTGGTTGACGTAATATCGCGGGAAACAATAGACCGATTGTTTTTTCGTTTGACGCTTCTGTACTCGAATGGTACTCTTGTTCGTAACAATAATCTTTTGATTTTTTGCATCGCACGATTACAACGAAAATTGTTACCTATAAACGTAAAATTTAAAAAATAAGTCTCGAATATCGTCGTAGAAAGATAACGTAAATATCGTACGAATAATTTTCGATGTAGCGTTTTTAACTGTCGCATAAATGCATACGAAAGACCTAGCGACTCGTCGACGCCTCTCAGATTAGCTAAAAGCGTAAACGCGAGCACGTGAATAAAGTTTTTCAACGAGCAGCGCCAGAAAGTTAATTTCGATGTTCCTCGCGGCACCGTGACGTATTTCCTGCAACGCTCGTTACACGCAAAGACATCTCGTCGACCCTCGTTCTTCCGGAACGACAGTTCCGCGTTGCCACGTGTACGCTCCACCTGGCTTATAATCGATAGACATCGTTACACACGGCGTGCACGGCCGACCCGGGAACCTTGAAATCACTTGTTTCAAGAGTTTATTAATATCGTCTCGCGTTACTCATCGACGGGCGTATTTATAGTGCCGGACGATTTAAAAATTCCACCCCTTATCCGCGGACGACGACGACGAAACGGGGCGGTTCGCGAGGATAACTCAAAGGGGCGGACAATACAGACGCGTCGACGTCGAGAATTTCTTTGTTCGTAGCGGAATCCTTGACCTCGTTTCTCGGTTCGTGAAAGCGTCGGCGTCGTATACGCGTTTCTATCCGTCGATTCGTCAGGCAAATTAATTTCCGCCGCGTCCCGCGGAGGCTTCGCGATTGAACCGATTCCCAATTAGTTAATGGAGTGCACGCGTGCTTTTTTACAGAGGTGCTCGACTACGCAAAGCGACTGGGAATCGACCCCGATGCGGAACCGCACCTTCTGGAGTTGGCCCGCGAGGGCCTCATGGCGGCGCTGCCCAAGGGTTGGCTACCGTGCTATCACGAGCTCAGCCATGCCTGGTATTATTACCAGGCTTCCACCAAAACCACCACCTGGGAACACCCCCTGGACGCCGTTTACAAGGAGCTGGTCGAGCAGGCCAGGGCCGGGAACACCAGGCAAATGAGCGTCGGTACGGATTGCCTCGTCATTACGGCTGAATGGAAAATATAGGATTAACCCTTTGCGCTCGGAACGCATCCTCGATACGCCAGAGAACCGTGATAAAGACTTTTTTTTCGTTGAATGGCTTCTGATGAATCGAGGACGGTCGAACCGTGCGTGCACACCGCCTCACGAAATTGATCAGATATTTTCCCCCGATTATCATTTCATCACAAACACGAGCGTCGCTCTTATTTACGAACGATATTAGTGTTCGGAGCTTGGCATTTTCTTCGATAACCCATTCGTCTGGAACAGTGGTTCTTAAGCCGGTTAAGCTCGCGTCATAGTTTGGAAGAAGATACATAGTCTTTTTGGACCCGTGACACGATTCCGGGAGGAAAAAACCTGGCACGGTTCTTCGTCTTGAAGAAGTGCACAGGAATTCGGTTATAAATCGCTAACACGGTGGAGCGAAAAATTTAGTTCGATCTGGCACCGGTTCGAATACAAAGAGCACTTTTTTATTGGCTGTACGTTGGTCGAATAAAATTTTGCCCGCCTCTGACTTTGGTACGATTAAGAATCACTGATCTGGAAGCTACGATCATCGATGTTTACTCCATTGATATACGAATTAGAAATACTCATATCATTTTGTCGATACAAATTTCTTTGTTCTTTACAATTTAGGCAAAGATTGGGTATTGGCTTTCGTTCGTTCGACTGGTACAAAATGCTATTCTGTTGTGTGGTGATCGACAACCATATCGAGAAAATCGTAAAATTTATTTAGATAGTTTGGAAAAGTTAAAAATATATTCCTTTGAATAGCAGATTTCGTTTCAAGTTTGTAATACCTTTTACTACAGCGTGTATGAATAGATAGGTATATTAAAATCGTCGACAGAGTTTTTAATAGACTTCGATCAGCTTCGAATAGCTTTTATTAAACAACTTGAAAGCGTTTCTATGGAGACATAATGTGCAAACGAAACGCACCGATCGTGTAAGCGAATTTTACCTTCGAAAGCAGAAACATTCCGATGGAAAGATCCGCAACCGTGTCGCAATTTGATCAATTTCGTGAGCGACTGTGATAAAGAATATCGCGATAAAAGACTGATAGACTTAAAATGCGACGGATAACGCGTCGTAACAAATTTCGAGTATTTTCTTATTCGTGGGTGGAAAGTCGCAAATCTTGGCGCAGCAGGTTATTTATTAGAAGTCGGATTTCTACGCGTTGTACATATATGTAAAAACATTGTATATAAATAAAGCATAAAGTGTGAATTGTAGACTCGCAATGGCATGATTATTATTTCGTTCGTTTCTCTTAAGTTCGTGCAAAGGGTTAAGATTCGCCAATATTTTCTTGACGCCTTATTTTTCCATAGATTCGAATGCTATCACGATCGATTTCCACAGCAGAAACGAAGGATGTCTGATAACAGCGTGAAACGTCTGATGTCACTAGATCAAACTTTCTCTCGATAACGTTTGGATCGTTCTCTCGTATTCGCTCGATTTCTCGATAAAGGTGTTTGTAACTATGATAAGATGCACGTAATCGTATCACGAATCGGTCGCGGTAACGCTTCCTAGAAACCTTATCTCGTCGTGGTATGCGTGAAACGGAAAAATAATCAGTCGTCGTAGCCGTGAATTATTATTTTTGCGATTCGCGTCGACGGAAGAACACCTGTTTACAGGTTGTGCGTAATCGTTGCCAAAAATTCGATGATCGTCGACGGTGTTGCACCGTTCCACGCTAAATGTCTCGTCTCGTTAGCGCGTTCTCGCTTCGATCAACAGACTCCAAGGACTCGCTTGGCAATCGAATCGCGACCTGGCTTTTCGTCAACGAGGAATTATATTTTTAGGCCGTTCAGCGGAAACTTTGGCCGCTGTCTTCCGATTTCACCGGTGTTCGCGCGTCACGCGGACTTCCTCGTTTCTTCTTTGCTGGTTCGTTTCCCCTTCTTCTGCATTTCTTCCGCGCTTTCGGTCGCTGAATCGACTGTTCATCGTCGAAACGCGCGCTCGCGCGACCGATTCCATATCGGTTACGTAAAGTGGAAATATTCTTTCGCGCTTGACCTTGGAGCACCGAGTTCGTGCAATTACAGCACGCTTCGTTTTCTTTTCCAATGACCGCAGACCGCCGGCAACGAGACGGCCTCCACTTATTGGCTCGGTTTTTTTTTTTTATTTACGTAACGCCACGTAACGCCGCGCGAGCCGCCGTATTCAGGTTTTCCCTAACCTTTCGATTCGCATACGCGAGCATATAAACCGGTAAGGGTCATACCACGACAAATCGGACAGTTTTCGGAGCAACGGTTTAGATTTTCCTCGAACTTCAACACGATACAGTCTATAGATCTCCAAGGATTTTTCAAATACTTGATTTACGAATGAAAAACACTGCTAGTGCTAAATCTTCAGTTTGTTTGTAATAGCAGGTCTGGCTTTTCCGTGATAGAAAGCATACATCTTCACAAATTATCGAATGGAGTCGGCAGAGTGTTTAAAAATTTGTTGAAAACTTCGTTATCAGCAATTTGACTTAAAAAACTGTCCGATTCAGCGTGAAATAGTTAGTTAAGAATTGAAAAGCGAATCGACCGTGTTGTTATTTACGGGAACGTGTGCCGATTACGATAACGTTAGCCTTATCTCGCGTGGTAGCCGTTTTCGCGGACAAACATGATATGTTCCTTTAAAAAATACTTTTCGAAATTCGTACGGAGATCTTTTTCGCCAAAGTTCATCGAGTTTTTGCTGTTGCGCGTTATCGCGCCGCGGTCCGACAGTCTCGCTGTAAAAGTAGCTCAAATCGAATTAAGTTAATCCTTTGCTGCTACGAGTGATAACGATCCTTTGCACTGAAACCATCTTTGTATATTGATAGCGATCTTAATCCAAACCATAGACATTGCAAAGAATTAGATTGTATTGGTTGTTACGCAGAAATATATTGCCTAAACATTTGGAATTCGTTACACTCGCCTTAGGCATGAAACGAGATCGTACATTCGTACGTCTGAAAACACTTTCTTTTCGAGTTATAGAAACTGTTTAGATGCCTTCCAAAAGTTCTCTGGGAAAAATTTTAATGGGATATTCTACAGGCTAAAATAAGATGAAAATCAAGGATGCTACTTTGTTGATTGAGGCATACGTCGATACTGCTCTTTTATTTCGCGTGACTTTTAAATTCAGTAATTTCAGTTTTGATTTCACAAGGCTAGATTTAATGGTAGCATATTTTTTCCATCGTTGAATGCCGTCCTTTATAGTACAATTACCTTTAATTTTCCAGCGTTCACTATTTTCTTGTCATTAGTGTGTATGCAAGTGACACAGATATATTACTATTATTATCTTTGTCCAGAGATTTGCAAAAGTGTCTAGCGAGATTACAGGCACGATAACTATCCGTCATTTTCTTTGTACAAGTAGCAAGTAGTTACGACACTTGTAATCAAATGCATCAAACACTAAATGTGCGGAAAAAAGAAAAGCAGTGTCTAACCCAAGAATAAATCTTTGTTAAAAGTGTTTATAACTCGAATTGGAAGTGCTTGTAGGAATGCGATCGTACGATTTTTTTCAAGGTGAGTAGAAAGCTCCAAAAGTTATGTCATTTGTACAAATGGTTTCGCTTCGCTGTTCATCTATTGTATCTATGCTAGAAATCTGTCTTTGAATAGTTTCTGCATTTACATGTCTATGCTTTGTATCATTAATATTAATAGTACTGGCAGCACCACTTGTTTGCGGATATTGTTTTATCACACGGATAGCATTCCTCTCTTCGTGAACTCTGAGCTATTTTGCACGTCTGCTCTGTGACTTATGTTTTATTAAACGATTCATTTCTTTGCCTTTATTATACAGCTCTCAGAAATTATTACTCATTAACGATTTCTCTTCGTTACAGTTTCATAATATTCCGTTTTAATTACCAAGATGTTCGTCTACCAAAATATTGGAATTCTAATCTTTCAATTGCCATTGTTGGTGGACGAGTTTAACGATCTATGATTCAAGCTCACTCAAGGTCAATCAAGGTCAAATTATAGTTCTTTAATAGTTAAAGTAGTGGTTCTAGATGTTCCTCGGGACTCTAGTGTTCGAAAGGCTTGAAAAACTTAGTCGTTGAACACGGTTCGAGTGCAACGAAGTTACACACGGTCGAATTTGTCGCGCGATTTCCTCGATCGGATCCACCAACGCACGGTACTCGTCGAAGAGCCCTTGAAACACTTTCGAGCCGCTTGTGAGCGTGCAGCACATTCGTTAAGGCACTCACGTGTCGGTGCACTCGTTCGTGAAAGTACGTAATAGTCGCTTGAAACGTGGATCCGTCCAATTATCGCGTCGTCATATCGAACGCGAATCGTTGCTGAAACGACGCTCTTCGACGAAGCGGCTCCGACGCCGATGACGCGATCTGAATGAAAATGGAGTGATGAATCAACGGTCACGCGAGCACCTCGATGTTTTCTCGCAATTCCAACACCCAGGTGCAATTTTTACCAACTTTTGGCATCGAATCTGCGACGAACTACCGTGAAAATCGTATTTAGAGATTTTTCTATTTCCCCGTCGATCTGTCCCACGGTGAAAAATGATTTCTTCTTCATTAATAAATCTGCAGCGTTCTGCGAACAAGATTTATTCGAATAACGCTTTTTTTCTTTCTTTATTTCTTGTTTGAAAAGCAAACACGTATGATTAATAGACGCTGCAACCGAGCAGGGAATGTCTACGGATAGTTTATCACAATCTATCAATAATTTATGTTTGACAACTGGCACGACAATACCAATAGTTTTTTAGTTAGCATAGTAGAGTGAATTCCCTGTTTGTTATTTACGAATGACGTCCAGTTTACACTTTGTCTCGTAATGTTTGTTCGAATAAAATTTTAGTCTTCATCCTGTATGCAAAATACTTAAAAACTAAAATTATCATCGAATTGCGCAATGCCGCATTGTAGAAAGTAGAAGGTTCTCTTTAAAATCGCAACCGATTCGTCACGACCCAGATCAAATTGCACGAATGCGAAAAGTCAATATTTCTTGGCAGTTCTCGCCCTCTGGCTTTCTCGTTTTCACTTTGGGAGTAGCAGAAGATTAAAGCCACAGGGGACCAAAGAGCAGAATTTTTTCGGATTTCTCCGCATCGATGAATCTTGGTGGCCCTATTCGCGGGTAAACGAGTCTCTCGATGATTACGTTCCGCCACGATTCAACGAACTCGAACCATTTCAAAAAGTATTTTGCATAGTTTGGTTTTCTAGGAAAGAATATTTCGGGTAACCTCGCGCGTCAAAGAATTCCGGTTCAGCAAACTAAAGATAACGTTTCCAAAACGACAGAATCATTATTATGGAGCCTTCTGAAAAGAGTTTCAGTACGGTACGTTTGAATTACGCTTTTTTTCTAATCCAGTTTTAGACACGTGCCTTTTTTCGCGCAAAGAGATTTTGACGCGTTGGCGAATCAACAAACCCAGCGTAACGTAAACGTTAGTTGAAATCGTTCGTTCGTGAAAGAGCTGAAAGGGAACCGAGCGTTGTGGTTGTAAAAAGCGTTTCGAAAAAGAAGAAACACACAGTTTTAGGCGCGTCGAAAGCCCTCCTTGCTGATACATAATCGGTATAGCGCTTTCCAAGCTTTTAGGCGTATTTTCTTATTCGTTCCATTGCTGCTGCTCTCGTATCTATAGTATAAAACAACATCAAAAAAGGAGGAAAGGAGCGGAAAACAGTCGTTGACTTGCACTCGAGGGAACGTTGACACTGTCGCCTCTTTTTTCTCGAGAGATCGCGAACGGGGAAAAGTTCGCGCGTATTTCTTTGATCCCTCGTGCAAGCATCAGCTTTTCCCCTCTTTCGAATCCTGAATGGTGATCGACGGCATCGAATATCTACACTTTACTGTTTCGTCCCTAGAGGAGGACTCGAAAACGACAGCCAAGGATCTCGAGTCGTCGCACGAAGAGTCAACTTTTCCCAAGGACACCTCGTCTTCGAAGGACCCGATCAAATCCACCAAGTCAACTTCAGCGTCCACGAGAATTCCCACGAAATTAACGCCCTTGAAAAAATTAGACAAAATCGAGGGCGCTCGGAGGAAGGATAGTCCGAGTCAGGAGAGGCAACATTCGAGACTGGAAAATCCTCTGGCGACCGACAGAGCCGCCAGGGATTATACCAACCTAAAGTTCCAAGATCCTCGATTCTACGAGTGTCCAAAGCTCTTGGAAACCATGCAATCGATGTCTATCGCCACTGCAGCCGCGACCACCACGCCGGTGGACGAGCTGGATCTGAAGGAGGTATTGAAGAGATCGGAATCCCTCAGCCCTCGACACGAGAAAGACTGGGAACAACTGTCCAGCAAGTTTAGCTCCGAGGAGAACATCATTGACATCGATAAGCTCAGTATCACGGCGTTAGCCAAGTCGGAGAAGTCGGACAAGTTTGATAAGGAGAAGCATCCCAGTCAGTTTGGCCAACAGAAGGAGCTTACACTGAGCGGCGGAGGAACTATGTTTCTAAAGAGCAACAGAAGCAGAGACATCACTCCCAGCCAAGAGGGTGCTAAACTCGAAGATTTTCGTACCGTTACTATTCCCGACGAGATCATCAGTGTTGGCGTGGACAGGTTGAAATCGATCCTTAGAGAAAAACAACCGGAAGATGGTAAGAGGATTAAAGGTTACGGTGTTGATAGAGATCGGTAGAAAATATCTGATCGTTCCGAGCAGTTTTACTTTATCTTCTGTCACTTCTAACTGTACAAATTAAGATTGCATATTGTTTGCGAAGATTAACGATAGATTCAAACTTTACCCTCCTAAAAAGTATACGTGCTTTTCGATTGTAATTATTAATTCAGTAATATTGATCCTTAACAGACGACAGACCGGTAGACGAGGAGCGCAAAAGCGTTCGGTTCGACATAGAGAAGGAAGTGGACATCAAGTTCACTTACTCGGGGTCCGAAGATGACTGGGAGTCCGAGTCCGAAGAGCAGAACGTGCGAATATCAGCGACGATTCCAAGTAAAGTCGCCTCGATCTTTTCCACCCAGAGATCGAGTTCACAGAGTTTCGACGACGATAACAGAGAGGACTCCGAGAGCAAGCTCGACGAGGACACTCGAAAGAGTTCATCCTCGGATAAAGTCGATCCCGCGAAAAAGACAGGCAAAATTGTGGGCAGGAGATTCGTCGTTCAGAACGTCTCCGAGAACGAGCATCGCAACCAAATGGCGAAGGACAGCGTGTCGAGGGAGAGTAGCTTGGATTACGGATTATTCAACAAGTTTAACAAAGTGAAGAACATCGACTTGGTCTCGAAGAGCGAAACGGACTGCAGCGCGGCCAGGAGCAGCGACTCGGACGAACTCCGGAAAAACAAGTCGAAAACGGACAAACCGAAGAAGTCGTCGTTACGTTTCTCCAAGGACAGGCAAACGGACGACGACGACACCTCAGACTTCTCCAGAATCAATCAGGAGCTGGAGCTTATGCGACGAAGGAACTCCGAAACGATCAGCTTGAACGAAACGAGGACGAAGCTGAGCAAGGACCATCAGAAGGGAATTGAGGCGCTGAAGAAAGAGTTTGACGATAAGCTCGAGCACACGAGGATGGAACTGGAAGAGAACTTCCTGGAGCAGAAGAAGTTGCTGGAGAAGAGTTTGGACGACAGGCTGGAGAAACTGAAACGGGAAATGGTCGAGAAGGTTTGATATTTTGATATTTATTATCAAAATTTGCATGGGTTTCGTTTTACGCGTCGACTGACAGGATTAATCGTTTTGTAGGAGGAACGAGAGATCCAGAGGCTGATCGCCGAAATGGACGAGGCGAGGTTGGAAAACTTGAAGAAGGTGAAGGCCGAGCTGGAAGTTTGCTACGAAAAGGAGAGGCAGGAGATATTGTCGAACCTGAAGACAGAGCTCGACGAGAGGAAGCGGGAGTTGCTGGAACTGAGGAACCAGGAAATGGGCGAATTAGAGAACGAATACGAGCGAGTGTTGGGGGAGGAAAAGCACGCGAAGTTGAGCGAGCTAGAACTAACGAAAGAGCACACGGCGAGGATCGATGCCTTGAAGAAGGAGTTGGAGAAGGAATTCGACGAGTTGCGCGCCGAGCTGCGGGCACAGCAGAGGGAGAAAGTAACGAAAATCACGGAAGATCACGAGAAATGTCTGGCAGAGATTCTGCGTGATTTTAGAATCGATGTGAGTACCTGACGATGCCTATTACTCTAAGTATCTGAAACTGTACGCGCGTTTGTTGCGCAACGGTCGATTCCATTTCCATCCGACAACATTCTGTTTTAAAATCCTAACTCCGATTCATTGTCCATTGTTGTTTAAGGAAATTAGGTTATGTATGCGATAGGAACGATTGGTGTTACGCAATAACTAGTTGACTCGTACACGAGACGTTCTATCGCAAGCTTCCAGCCAGACCGCGTCAGGCGCAATTTCTTTCAGTGAACGCAAATAAAACTGCTCGCCAAGTTTCACCGGGTTTTAATAGATTCGTCATTCGATTCCTCGGTATCGTCCATGATTGTGTAATGCCGTCCAGACGCACGCCTTAGTGGATAGCTTTAAGAGAGTTCCTCCCGGAATTGTTGTACACCGAGCGAATTATATTTGAAGAAACAATAAAACGCCAGTTGCGTACCGTCACAAAATGCATCAGTACATTTATACTATCTCCTCTATACGCACGATACACGAAAACTGCTCAGGCGTTTCTTAGCTGCCGGCGATCGGTCGGGTTCGTCAGGTTGGATCGGTTCCGATTGCCCGGCTCGACGATCGAAGAGGAATCAGCGATCCAGGCGGAGGATTCGTGTTCGCTCTTCCGCGGACATGTCTGAAGGGAATTTGTCTGCTGGCATTTCAGGAGGGTCTCACCCGGAAGATGTACAAGCAGCGTTTAGACGAGATACGAGCCGACTTCACGCGGGACGCGGAGAAAGAGACGCGGAAACAGGCAGAGCGAGCAGCTCACCAAGAGAGCATGGACGTCGAAAAGATGCGGTCCGAAAATCGACTGCTGCAAGATAAGTACACCGCTCTCAAGGAGAAGCACAAGAAGCTGAAGAACGAAGTTCGTTTGGTCGCTGAGAGGAGAAGCAGACGGAAGGCGGGATACACCACGGCCTCTGAGACCGAGAGGTCGACGTCCACCAGGACGAGAACCGAGGACAGGACCGAGTCGTCGGAACAAAAGTGAGTCCAGCCTCATCTCCCCGCTTCGTCATATTCTAATCGCGGTCAACCGTTTGCTGTTTCGAGTTTTGCTCAATTTTCTGTGGGTCATTTCGCGCCAAATATAAAATATATCAAACATTTATTAATTTAATTTCATTATGTGAATATCCTTGCGGTTTCCATTGGACGGCTTCCAACTAGTATCGCTGCCAAAAGATTCCAATATTTACTGACCGTATTATACAGAATATTGTCTGTATACACAGTTAATTCTTATTAAATACGATTAATTTTAAAGCATCGCCTTGTTTGGAATCGGTGTGTAAAGAGCCAAAGCCTGATACTTTCTTAAATCAATCTCAAAAATTTGTAGCATCTGTAAATATTCCAAGCCCAAAAGATCCGAACCAAAATGTTACTTAAAAGAGTATTCGATTTGGCACGAAATGATTCTTCCGCGTTCCCAACGACCCAAACTCGGGTTCGCGATAACTCATCACACTTTGTTGCAACTATTTAAGATATCGTGCCATTCTAGAAACGTCAGAAGGAAGGAAGGGGCGGAAAACGAATCGAATTGCAAAAGGTTGACACGCTGGATTGCATTCTGAAGTACTTGAACACGATCCCTTCGAACGGAGTGGAAGCATGCTTTTATTTCTATTTCGTGTTAAATGTACTAACGCTAAGTTCTTGCACATCCATTTACTTCGTCACAATCTCCAGTGCCTTCACAGTCCGTAACACTGTACCCGAACCGAGCACGCGGATTGTGTACCATTGTGTGTTCCATGTTCCCTCACGATCAGAGTTGGGCACTGTTCGAACGATTCCAAACGCTTACTCCATTCGAACCAAACGATTCCGGCCCTCAGAATTTTGTCTACCGTTGCAACTTTTCTAATTTCTAACCACCGTCGTGAGAACTTGCATAGATCCTTCTCCGAGACGAGGATAAACTTGGAGACTTTTCTAGTTTCATCGTCTCTTACACAGAATATTAAAAATTGGTAAATTTCTTGAAGATGACAGAGGAAAAACCCTTAAAATTAAATAGTGTCCAACGCTGTTCGCGACCACAAATGTTGACAACTACGAAAAGTAAACTGTGAAGGTACTCTCTCACGCTCATGCGATTCGCCCTAATGTCTGGCTATAGGCCTTAAATCGTGCTCGCAGTACCCCAGTGAGGAACACGCGTTCGAGCTCGGCGACGACGAACGCCAAGGATCACGAGGCTCAGGGTGCAAGCGATCACACGGAAAGTCACCACGACCCGGACGACTCGAGCGCTCAAAAGGTCACTTCGGGGTTTCAGAAGACCGCGATCGCGGCCCTCGCGAAAAGTGCAGCGCGATTCGAGTCCGACGACACGACCACCGCCAGCGAGACGAACGCGAACATGATGAAGAAGAAGAAAAATTTCAGCAAGAGAACGACCAGTGCCGCTCGGGCCAGCGCTAGCGCGAACACTGGGAACAATAACAATAACAATCCTGAGAATCCGGTGGAGAACATCAGGAAGCAGCTGGAGAAGCTGGAAGATCTTGGCGATCAGCTGCCCAGCAACGAAACGGCCTATACATTGCGTTATCCTTTCCAAGACAAAGGTGACTGTTGAAGAAAGTGGCTGGCCAGTTCCTTAATCTATTTATTTCTGGTAGTGTTAATGTTGTGTAGTAAACGAAAGAAGTACACACGTTTACTTTGTAGTTTTCGACACACTTCCACAATGTACAAGTCAAATATCTACAGCTTAAACGCTTCGATTATGCCTACCGAATACTTTGAACGCAAAACGAAAGTTTTATCTTCTCCTCAGTTTGTTGTTCTTTATTTATTCTCGTAGTTCGCGTTTCGCGACCGTTCAGCAATTTTCGTTTCTATCCCCCGGAACTCTGAAAACCGTTTTTTTATTTATTTTCCCAGGCATCTATAGACTTTACTTTGGCTAACAGCTTATACTCCTCGACTCTATCGTAAGTGCACCACCAGATTTTTCGTTTTCTGTTCCGCCACCGTGCTCGTTTCCGTTTGTCTTCGTTTTTTTTGTTCCTTTCGTTGTTTGTTTTCTCGCACGCCGCTTCCACCGTCTAGCCCGAGCGCGAGCTCGTCGGATGACACCGAAAAGGATTCTGCTCGATTTTCTAGCACCGGCGAACGCCTCTTCGGAGCTGGAGTTTTTCCGGCACCGAATTCACGTCGAGAGGGATTCCGTGAGGAGGGCTCAGGAGGCGCTCAAACACCAGGAGAACGCTTTCCAGGGTCGGCAGAGGGCTTGGAAACAACGTAGCGCCAGGGCAACCCTCGAGCAATTGGTTCAGGTACGATCGTCTTCGACGCTTTCCCTGGTGGCTTTTTAACGATCCTATAATTGTTTGTCGCAGGTCCAAATCAAAATACGCATTATAAAGAACCTTATTCAAAATATTTTATGTATTTTATGCTGTTCGTAGCACCTAAGCATGCATGGATCGGTTACCTGAAACGGATCAACCCATGACCTTCCTCGCTATTTTAGATCGTGATACACCCACGCTAGAAATTGTATACAGGAAGTTTCATCGTATCTGGGCTATTTTCCAGATATATAAAAGTCCTCCTAAGCCCGAATTTCTCTACAATTTTCTCGTGCTTCTTAAAAAAATTTGAAACCGAATCGTTGTTCGTCTATGGTACCCGTTGATCGATCTTAGGAGGAACGCGAACTGTCAGACATGGAGGTGAGTTTGCATCGCACCAGGAGTCTTCTGGGTGAGAAAGTGATTCACCTGAGACACCTAGAACAGACTCTAGAGAGAGTGGCGAGCGCCAAGAGGAACGAGAACGATGCGACTTGCACGAAGAATGACGAAATGACGCTGAGCGACATGTCGAGCGCCAGCAGTGGTTTCAGCTCTACCGATTTGGGGACGGATACGTTCATAGGTGAGCTCTCGAAGCCTCACCCACACTCACCATTCGCTATCTCCGCATTATCTTTTCCGTTACTCATCGTTTCCATCGTTTCCTGAGTTTACTCCCTTCGTATCAGCTTCGAGTTTGATTTCCGTTGTCGGTCGACCGCGGCTTCCAGTCCAACTGGCTGCCGAAGACGTTCGCGATCGTTTCCTCTCACTTGAGAATTTATTTTCGGTTTTGTGTCATGGTCCCCCGTATTCAGACAAACCGGATCACTACCAGGAGTCGACGGAAATCATCGCAAGTCTGGAAAACCTAAACTCGGAAATACGTGAGATTTGGGGCGTTCTGAATAAACGGCAGGACAGCAACGTGCCGCCGCCGCCGACTTTGATGTACTCTTATTTGCGATGGCTACGTTTGCATCATCTATCGGCGCAGCCGCACAACGTGCAAGGTCCGTGAAAATCGTTTCGGTTAATCGGTGACGTCCGGTTCGAAATAGAGTGTTACGATCGTTGACGGCGTGTTTCTTCCAGGAACATTCGGTACTCCGAATATCCAGTCGAACATCCTGTCCCAGTTGACAGCCGCGCAACCGCCGACGACCACCACGCAAAACATCATCGCCCAGTACGGTCCTAACAGCGGTTTCACGACCAGCGTCGGGACCGTCGAGAAAACCTCCTCGAACTTGATGGAGAGGACTTGGAATCTGAGGGACTGGTTGCGTCAGGCTCGCGTGGAAAACACTGACCTGATCGGTCCGGGTCAAGCGACTCTCTGAAGAGCAAACCGTTGTCTGTCGAAAAATTCGTTTCCAACCGTGACTCGTTCGCGAAGCGATCCTCTCACGAAAGGAATCGGTTCGTTGAAGGCTCTCTTCGAAAAGAGATCCGGCCGAGCTTGAAGCAAAGGGGTTTTTCACGCGATCGATAGACCATTGTACGTAGTTTTATTCTGTACATTCGTAGCAACACGTTTATTTACACGTTCCTTTGGCATCGTACATTGACCGTGTCACTCAGTATCGTTTGGAAGCGAGTTTTTCGCCGTTCGTCGTTAGAATAAGTCTGGAAACGTGCACTCGTTCCGACCGAGTCCGCTGCGTTGGTCTCGAACTTCGTCTCCGTTTGTTCCTAACGAGTTCAGTTCGTCCGTTCGCTGAATCAACAATCAAGACTGCAAACGCGCGCGGAGTCGTCGCCCCAGCCCTGGAGCGTCGGGACGCGACGACGTCGGCGCGCATAGGCGTTCGCTGGAAGAGTAGCCTTCTCGACGATGAAACGAAGGAACGTTTCGCGAGCTTAATATTCGCCCTCGAGTTTTCACAGTTGCATCGAGCCGTACGCGTCCACGTTTAGCGTTTTTCAAACGAGAAGTAGAACGAAGGCTTAGGGGAATGTGGCAAAGTTTGTAAATTGACGAGGGAACGGGACGCGAGGAACCTTCGGACGCGACAGAGTTCTAATTGTAAATAAGAATTTCTCGATGTCCGTACGCGACTCGTTACTATTCTCGCTGGTTCCTTTGCCCGACAGTCTGTTGATCCTTTATATATATTTTCGAGAAACGATTTTTCCGCGAGTGTAACGAGAATGTAATTATACCTCTATATTCTATACACGTACTAAATAACGTATACATTTATCGGACACTCGGAGCCATTTCGCGTAAGTTAAATCGCGTCTGCGGCGAATCCGCAGACGAAACCGATCGCGCGATCTTCGAGGATCGATGAGTGGACGATTGTAATTCTCACGACTTACAGGACGCATGTGATAATCCGAATCAAAGTTATTAATAGAGAGACTTAGCTTTTGTATACTCATTGTCGCGAGCTATTGAGACACGTTTTACAAGCGCCCGGACAACGGACGGTACGAGACCGATTTTTCGGCCACTTGTTCGGGACTCGAAGCTCGAGCGCGCGTCCGAGGCTCTGCCGCGTTCACCACGATATGTCTCTCGAATGCCAAACTTTCATAATTAACGACATTCTTAATCGTACCGCGCGTACTACGATATTTACAGGGAAAGTAGACGGCCGGTGTATGCCAAACGTCTCTGGTTCAATCGAATCACCCCAGAGACGGCTAATTACTCCACCGTACCAATTACAGATAATTTTAGAAGTTCAATCGATCTTCGATCCCGATGCATTTAGCCCGCAATAATCCTGATCTCACTAGATGTATAGCATAGAGCGGTCAGGGACTCCACCCTGTGAGACGCGAAAATATTAACTGAATTTTTAACGGGTAACTATACCCTAGAAATCTCCCGGCAATTTTACGATAAACCTTGTTTCCTCGTAGTTGTTAAGCAAACGGTTCCTTCTTTCTTGTTACTATCTACGTTGATACTTCGTACAACTTTGTTTCGTTTAGCGATCGTCCTTACGTTAATCAACGTAATGACGATAATATGTATCGATAGAACGTTGAGTCGATATTTGGAATCGTAGAATTCGACTCCAGAACGCCCTCGATAATCCCTACGAAGGTTCCACAGTGTAGAGATTTTACATTAGCACCGTCCTTGCGAATCGTACAAGTATCTTCCTCATGAACGAATCTACCGTCGATGTTTGTGCATCGAGCGCTTCGAGCATTGTGCAATAGCCCGCGAGAAAATGCGTTTTACAACTTGATTCCGTTGTTTTGTTACGTCGATTCGATATTAAGTTCCTCGCACAATGAGTTAGAAAGAGGTTTCGTCGTGTCTCGGGTAAAACATGGCCATTCTTTAGCATTTACGAGCGTATATTTCGTCCGAACTAGTTTTACTGCAAGCTGTGCATCTTAATTATAAAAGAACATTTTTAAATATTGGAATGATCCTGGTTCGGACGAGAACTGTTTACGTTACGTCGATTAGGTTTTTAAGCATCGTGTTTAAGAAAGATTCGAGGAAAGCGTGTTTGAAGTTTTGTTCACAGTTAGGTTTTATTATGCACCGTTTTATTCGAACGTTTAGTTACTATTTTGAAAGTGTAGTTTCTTTCATCCGGGACACGGGACTTCGCGTTTCGTTGCGTTATTTGTATCGAGGAAGAGAGGATGACACATTGTTTGTAAGGATTAAACGACACGACGAAATATAATTTTATTTAAGAAACTCGTACGGCCATCCTGGCGATGGCTGAAAGTGCGAAACGTACGGTCAAACTTCATTCGCTGGAGTTTATTTAAATAAACGATACATAGTTTGAGAGAAGTCGCATGGAAATTCATTGCTTTTCTCTTTTCGTTCGTCGACGCGTACGCGTACAATACAGGAGGCATTACGACGTACAAGATTCAGTAAATTAATTTTTGGAGTATGTACCTTGTATATTCTGTAATATAGTATATATTTGTATGGGTGCAAATATATATGCTATACAAATTGAGCTTCCTGCATTCCCGTCTTTAAACTCTCCCCATAACAAATTAATAGGTACTTACGATCGAAAAAGCGGCGCCATTCCTTCCTCGCCAACCTTCCGGCAAATAAAGTTAAATAAACAATGGATCGGTTTGATAATTGCGGCTATGCAAATAAACTGCAATCCGTGTGCGTGTTTTCACACTGATCGCTGTTTTCCTCGAATTCGTCCCTGCTAGGCAGCCACGAAGTCATTCGCCGATATTTACTACCAGTCTTGTTCTTCAGGAAACTTTGCGCTGCCCTAATCACCGGTGACGTTTTGCAAACCAACAATCTGATGCAGGCAGAATCCGTTCCGTCTACCCTCTCGATCAATTGATTGGCCAGACTGTCGTCGTGCGCCTGTTCGATCAACTTTTGTATCTTGAAAACAACATCATTTCATCTCCCGAAATAAAGTACCAATCAATTTGATTTTAACGTTAATATTAACTCACTCTTTCGTTCTTACTGTCCATGATTATGTTTGCAGGATTCCAAGATGTTTCATCCTCGTCGTCCAACTCTCTCGCGATGTTCTCTTTTGGAGGTTTCAGCCCAAATAGCGAACTTATCTGCAAACGATCGCGTCGAAGTACATTATGATCGACTCATCCATAATCTTGTAAAATATTAGTGAGTTGTAAAATGTATATTATATGATCTATGTATCACGTCCTACAAACAGTACGAATTATAAGTTTTCTATCGAATAAACGAGAATAAATTGGGGACGATTTTACTTGCCATTTGCGCAAGAAATATGACACTGTTGACAGCGATCGCTGTAACTTTCTGCGAGTCGAGGCCAACGAGTCGGAAAAACGCGGACATAATGTTGGAGGGCACAAAACTACCCTTCTGCTTGGGTACATAGTCTTCGCCCAGTTTCTCTTTCTGTTTACGACCCAAACTTCTAGCCACCAAATCAGCGATGTCCTTCGCGGTTTCCAAGTAATTCGTCGCGTACTCTAGACCCGCTTTTATTTTGCCCAGAACACCTGCAATAGAATAAATAAAACGTATCTATTAAAATTTAAAGCGATCCTCCAATATTTTCAAGTATTCTGTGACCGACCGTCGTTTTTCTCGGGCAAGGTAGCTGCAAAACTTGTAATAACGCAGACGCCGAAAATGCACAGAAATTTCTGCATGGTGACACGACAAACTATACAGGAACACTGAAAACCGTACTCGATTCTCTGGTAACGGGTGTTAATTGCACATTTCCACCCTGGTGAGTTCTAGCGTTTCCGTTCTTGATTCGTAGCTTGCTCGACGTTTGTGACTCTTCTCGCTTTGTCAACCAAGCACGAGAAAGGAGATTTCGCGATTCGGGAGACGATTGTATCCTGAAGCAGTACAAAACGAACATTTGTCGAGACAAGAAACGTTTCTTGAACTTTATCGCGTCGAATTTAGACCAAATAATGTTTTCGGCGATCCGTGAAACGCGGTCCAACATGGCGAGCAGGTGAGTGGCTCGTTGGATATTACAATTTTATTTCAATGATAGGTGGATGTTTACGAAACGCTTTCAACGCTTTCGGTTTCAGGAGCTTCAACGCGGCGATTGTTGCCGCAGCTTTTATTTTATTGCTGTTTTCGTGTTTGGAAACCGCGTCTGGGAATCGGACATTTCTATACGCGGACGAGATTCGCGGGCTGAGCGAACTGCCGATGGCCGAACTGATCCGAATAAAGTCTTCCTTCGTGGACGAGGAAGGTAGAAAAGAACATTTATTAAGCATGACGAATAGTATATTTAAATTTAATCGTGTTTACTCCTGTATGTGGCTATTAAATCTCGATGGACGAACGTATTAATAGAAGGAACCGGTCAGAAGTAACGCTTTTCTAGATTAAACATTTTCTTTGCGCCCTCCTTGGATCGTAAGAAGCCCCGCCCAGGGTTCTCAGTCCCCACTTTGGAAAATATAGCCTAAACGCATTTACTGCCGCACTAAATTTGGCCGCGAGTCCAAGCAGACCACGGTTTTCCGATCGTTTCAATGAAACGATTGACTACATTCGATCGAATCACATACTCAATGCCTTGCAATCTAAATATTAATCTCTTCTAATGTACGCTGTGAACCCGACTTCTCGCGTCTAAAAGCATTCAGAACAAAGGCAAACGTAACGCATAATGATTACACAACTGTTCTTTATTGAAACGATCAACGAGGTATAATTTCAGCCTGTAAAAATTTATTTTTATCGCCGTCTATCGTACAATGATCACTAATATCCTTATGTTTACGTGGACAGATTTCAACGAGGATGACGAAGAGTCTATCGAGGCGTCCAGCAGAACGTTGTCCCTGTCTTTGCCGATGGCTCTCCCTTTGAAGGGCGCGAATAAAAAGCCAATGAGACGATACGAGGAGCATTACGAGGAGAAGGGAAAGGACACGAAGATCTCGAAAATTTTCCAGCTGGCGGTCACGGCGCTCTCCTTCCTGGCCTTTGGCGGCTATTTGTTGACGCTTATAATAACGGCTATTCGTCGAAACTCGAACAACGGGAACAACGGGAACGTTATCGTGCTCTCGGTGAGTTGATTCCTCTCGAATCGGAAAACACGCGGCGCTATTGAAAAACAAACCCGATTCGAGCCGGCTGGCGCCGCTGGAAATTGCGTTTGAAATTACGTCGTTTTCCAGAAACCGCGAGAATGCATCGATTCCAGGTAACCGAAATGCAATCGAATTCCATGTGCCTTGTATTTCAGAATTTGCAAGGTCTGCAATCCTACAATCGGCCCAAGAGAAACGTCCTGGTCTACGATCCAGCGGAGAACGACTTCGAGATCGAGAAGCTCTATCAGGGAATGATCATGCTCTCGCGATCCTACGCGATGTACAATTAACTAATTTACTAACGTTACAATACATTATAGTAATTTATATTTTGTATAACACAGCTTACTTTAAGATAATGTTTCGAGAGAATTTTAAATTTGGTACCATCCCTTAGTAAACTTTGGCGGAAAATGGTGTTCTATTTTAATACTGGCTGCAGCTGAAGCGCAGCCAAAACGTTGATAATACGCAAAATTATTAATGTGAAAATTCCGTGTTAAAATCGATTCACTTTCCTTTCGCGCAAATATTGAAATTAACTAATCGTTAGTGTGTTGCGTTGATCTAGTGGCATCGAATATTTTTATCATGGTTTTTTTCTGTGCTCGAGAAACAAAGACAGTTTATAGATTGGCCTACGGGAGTTCGCGAAATGGCCGCGACAAAGTATCCCTGGTGATCGACGAACTCAATTAGGAGTTCGATTATCATGATCCGGTGGACTCTCGAAAATCCTAAAACCTAATAAAATCGAATAGAGGATCACGGTGTGTACATATTCCGAAGAATATTCTTAGCGTGTGGGTAGAGAGGCTGCTTCAAACATGGCTGTCCAAATAAACACCTAAGTGACTGTATACTCCGAAAGTCTGCATGCAAAGATAACCATATGGCTTCCAGAGATATCATCGGCCATACGTCTCTATGCTATTATTCCACGGATATGTATAGCCTGAGTTGCATTTTTTGGAACTTCATGTTTTTACCGTTGTTTTCGTTCACTCGTATCGTTCATAATTTCTCGCACATCAAACACGTTCTAACTTATTTTTTAAAATCATTTTCAGTAACACCGGCAAAAAATTCTATCCAAACAATAATCTTAAAGCATTATCTAAGGGTGACGAAGTATTTTACATATCCAGTAAAATAATACAGTAAACTGCGATTAAACTTACAAAGGGAGTATTGAAATCGATCGTAGCTCTTCGATCACATACTCATTTTTTACGTTTTAAATTGTACGCACAAGAAATAAAATTAATTTGGAGCCTGCGCCAAGATGTTGCCGAGGTTTCATGTATAAATTTGTTAATTATTTATTTTGCTTCGTAACATTTTACGGGGCGAGTACGTTTTACAATATTTACTTAATAAAAAGCTCGAGAAGCGTAATGCTTACGAGCAACGCTCGATGGAGGCTCGCAAGCCTGGCTCAGACTCATCATTCTTCAGGGACCAATCTTCTTAGAGACACGCCTACAGCATCCGCGCGGACCAATCCCGCGATCGAAATTGCAGGCAGCTCGGATGATTTTTTTTTACACCAAAATCTGCTCTGAAGATGGCAGGAATACCTTCGCTCATTCATTCTTATGCACTTCCGTGAAAGTCATTCTATAGCGGTTAATTATCTCTCGTTTCCTACTCTTCCGGTCCTCGATGGTAAAAAAATTGAATATTGAAAACACCGTGTCCAGTCGTTTGTTTCAACCATGAAACAAAAACAGCGAGACTGAAGTGCTTTGTGACTGATGAGAACTTTACTCGTGAAAATGTGGTGAACGTTTAAAATCGCCGAGTGAGGAAGATAGAAGTAGATAAAAACTTTAGAACAATCGTAAGTGAATTTTGACAAGTGATAAAAATGAACGAACTCAAAACCTGCATTGTGGATGGAACAAATTGTTCGAAGCAATTAAAGTTCGGCGTGGAACGCATACTGTCGGATGAAATTTCTTCGAAGAAAACAGGTAAAACGCAAAGATCATTTGTGTAAACCTTTGATCTTCGTCGAAACAAAGATTACTTCCATTTGAAACGGATCGCTTAATTATTTAATTTCGTTGCGAAGATACCGAAAAGTATTTCGTACTTAATTTAAATGGTTTTGACAGGGTAAATATGTTTCACGAAAACTTTTCTTTTCAATGTTATATCCCTTAGAAAGAAAATTTTTCTGATAATGTATTCGTCCTTCGAGACTGTGCAAATTATGTATGTAGCGCATTTTTGTATCGTTATAGTTAATGGAGAATAATTAAGTGGCCGGTTTCGAGTGGGACACTTTTTATTTCTTGTTATTATGGACAACTTTTGAGTAAGATCGTGCGTTCGAAAAGATGTGCTCAGGCCACTTCCGGTGCAATTTTCTACCGTGCGGTGCCTCTGTCCCGGAGGTTGCGTCAGGTGTGAAGGCCTTCGAATTTGCCCTAGACCTATATACGGGCAAACTACGATTCTTGGCAATTATGGCAACACGAATCACGCAAGCGGAATAATCGAAAATTATGGAAACATTTATCGGCCAGCTCCTCTACGACCTGTCCCTCGAGGTAAGAATAGTATTTCTATTTCATTAAGTTGAACAAAATTTCGTAACGTCGATGGAATAGATAATAATAGTTCTCGATAATCCAGGCACGAACAATTATTTACGTATTGCGTAAACGGTCGAACTATAAACGAACGCCACGCATAATTTGTTTCTTTGAAATTTAGAAGAATCTGTTCTTTGCATCGTAGACAAATTGTTTCATCGTTCGAGTTAATCGATAATTTAAAGACCCCCCAGAAGAGATTTAGATCTCTTTAGCGGAAATCATCGCGTGAACCTACGCTCGTGAAACGAACGTTGCGTCATTAACAAATGCGACCATATGGACCACTGTCTTGTCTCTCGAATACTCGCCAGCAAGTAGGGCAAAATATTTACGCGCCAGTGTATTCTCGTGTTTCCTGCCTGTGTTTAAACGACATCTTAAGTGCCACCATTCGTTTACACGCGACGTAAACAGCGGTTTCGTCGGGACCCTTCTTCGTTAGTTTAAAAGTCGGAACCTTCGACTGCCCTCTCCGCGTGCTCGTGAAACCCTCGAATGCTATAAAATATCAATTACGATAATTAAACGTCTTTAACGATCTGTCACGCATTATACGCCCATATTATTCTTTTTTTTTATAATATTCTCTCTTTATTCGTTTCTTGCGACGTGTTGCAAAGCGCAGAATTTTTTCCCCGAACGTCGTGACGTTTCTTTTTAATTACTCGTCAAAATCCGACGACGAGTGTCTCGAGAAGTTGCATCTTCGAAGAGCAGCATAGAGTTCCAGAAATAACTATGATCCTACTGGTCGTCCAATTCATTCTGAGGACCGTACCAACCGGAGAGAGAACCGCACTGTTTAAATTCGTACACATGTTGTATACATTCTGTAGGGCTGTAAATCAGCCAGAAGTACCCAATCGCGGGGGCCTCTTGTTCGGGCTAGGATCTGTTGAAACAGACACCCGTCCGGTTTAAGAGTTTAGACTACCGTTTACATCGTGTCACGTCTCCCTCCGATTTGTGATATGCACCGCGTGCCTCGCGACCAATCTCCTCGCCTTAAGCTTTATAGACAGAAACGGTGTATCAACTAACATGTTGCTCGTTCGAAATTATACATTTCGTTCCACGGGAGATTTATTTTTAATTTACAGCACCGATAACTTCTACGACGACGCCGACGAGCCAACCGGAGCCCAACGCGAGAAGAAAAAGATCCTGGTCGAGGGCCGTGTTCAGTTCTTTACAACGGAAAGGGTTGGAGAGGAGATTTTCATTGCAGAAATATATAACCAAACCGGACAGGAGGCAGCTGGCGGCGACCCTTGGCCTAACCGACGCACAGGTTGTTTACCGAAACGTCAGAGAACAAAATTACGAAAGGAAAACAGTTGTTAAAAAAATTGTCTAACTTTTCCGCTGGTTGCAGGTAAAGGTTTGGTTTCAAAATCGACGAATGAAGTGGCGGCACACGAAGGAAAGCGAGAACGCTGCTACGACGAATCTCGACACGCAAAAGGACTTGTCTAGGAAATTAGGTAAGGACAATTCGAGGAACGCGACGACGGAGAAGACTGCTTCGGAGGACGAAGAGGATGTCGAGATCGAAGTCGACGTGTGAACTTTTCGAGTGTACATTAACGATTATCGATACGGGTCTACTTTGTAATTTCTAACTATAAGTTTGTAAAATAAATAAAGTTTGTATACAAGCGATCGCATTGTTGTCGATGCGAATATGCGACGCTGAACGATTCGATTCGATGAAGGTTGCCACTATTTCCAAACGCTATGTTCAAACTTTTTTCCGTCTGCTACCGAGGCAACGGACTTGTTATCTTTTGTCACACGCCCGTCACAGAATCGAGACACAAAGTTTCCTGCGGATAATCTTCTACTGTATAAAACAAACTGGTGAGTGACGCAATTTCGTGGACGAAATTCGTCGATGGTGAACTTGTTGGGAATAAATAATCGATGAATCAGATAATTGTTAATTAATTTCAGAAACGATGAAAAGTCTGTTGCCGAAAATCTCGCTGATTTCCCGACAGTATTCGGTGATAAAAGCGACGAAGCCTCTGACGGTGACCGAGGGCCAGAAATGCCTGAATATCAACGCCTCGGACATCATCTGTAAGCACGATTGGAAGTTAAAAGAATAATGCATAATTTAATTTTAATACTATTTTGCGTTTCAGCCGCGTCCATGACTCAAACTCAAGCAGCTGCCATCGTCGCCGAGCCCTTGGGAGCAGATTCGATTCCCTTGCTGGATCCAGTGTCTACAGAAATGTCTTCCGATACGTTCGAGGTGCCCACAGCGAAAATCGAGCAGCAGATCACCGTAGATAGGACGCCATTACCGTTCGAAGAGGTTCCTGGACCCGCTGTTCTCAAGTTGTGGGAGAAGTACTGGAAATACGTGCCGCTGCTGGGTACGCAACTGTTTTCCAGTCTGCTAATCAACAGGTTCACCCAGGGTATGATCCGTTGAAGTACCGATAGGTCCAAGGTCGGAGATCCCCAATATCCGTCACTTGTGACTCTAACGGCGTGTCAAAAAAAGTTTAATTTGGTCCAACGCGACGAACGAGAGTTTCCAGAATATATTTCTGTATATTATTTTTGAAATTCGTGGTTCTGGGTAATTGCAAACAGCCATCGAAGTTTATAGAGAATTGAAAAATATCGTCGAGCGATTCGTTTAAACTTCACACGAATTGTTTTCAGGACGACTTACGTGGAATCGTAACGTCACGCCTCTCAAGTATTTATTCAACGAGTACGGTTGTATCGTGAGGGTCAACGGTCCTCTGTCCGGGGACATTGTTATGATTCACAGGTAGGATTTTTCTCAGCACGTATTTCAATAGAGCTTCGTTCACTTGTTGACGTTCGTAGACCCGAGCACGTAGCCGAGGTTCTGAAACAAGAGGGGGACGCCCCTATTCGAAGTGGGATCGACATATTGCAGCACTATCGTTTACACCATCGCAAGTATCGCCTTGCTGGGCCGTTCTCGCTGTTAGTATTCCAACATTACTCTAATTTGAACAGTATTATACACGGTTAATTCGTCGCATTCTGTATCGGGAGTCCTTCAGGCAGGGTCCCGAGTGGCTGGAGGTGAGAGAGAAAATAGAAGAGGAGTTCAATCAGATAGCTTCCAACTTCTTCTGCAAGATCGACGCGGTCAGCGACGAACTGATCAACAGAGTACACAAAATACGCAACAAGCAAGACGAAGCACGTATCCGATTCCAAAATATTCGAGAATTCCAAGAACCTTTAGCCCGATTCTAACAGAAATTTTTAATCGTCGTCAGGTGCCCCGTAATTTTCACGAAGACATACTGCGTTGGGCGATGGAATGTTTCTTCACCGTTACGTTAAACAACCACGTCGGTTTTCTGGAGTCAGTCGGCTACAATTCGACGTCAGAAACTGCAAAGATCGTCGACGCTTTGGAGACAGCTCACAAGTACATGAGCCGCTGCGAAACGGGCTTCCAGGTGTGGAGGTTCTTCCTGACACCTTTCGCCAAGAATCTGTTCGAAGCCTGCGACGTCATCGACGCGTAAGTCAAAAAGTTTCTACGTAGAAATAGAATCGTTCCTACGATGTTAAGAAAGAAAAAAACATTCGTAGCGATTAATTTTTTGTCGAAAGCGTGGTCGGAAAGTACATTCGTCTGGCACAAAGCAAGCTTCGAAACCGGTCGTCGGTTGGACAGAATTCAAGGGTGGAGGAGGGTTCGCCGGTTTTAGAGAAGTTCCTTCTGAGCGATGGAATCCATCCGGACGATATTTGCACGATGTTGATGGACATGATCATCTTGGGCGTACAGGCGGTAATGATTTGAAATTAAAACTAGCAAGAACGGTCGCGGGAATCTATGATTCTGTACGTTTCCAGACGGCAAACTGCGAAGCGTTTTTACTATATTATCTGGCGAAGAATCCGCGCACTCAGAGAAAAGTCTACGACGAGATCGTGAACGTTTTGCCGAACAGAGACTCTCCATTGACAGAGAGCTCGCTGAAGAATATGCGATACTTGAAAGCGTGTCTCCAAGAAAGTTTAAGGTGAGATTTCGAATAGAAGCAAATACGTCGTGTCGTTTTTAATCGTGTCAAATCGATGGTTCGATTCGAAGGTTGAGACCTGCGTTCCCGTACTTTACGAGACTTCTGCCGAAGACAATTTCCCTTCACGGATACACGATACCCAAAGGGGTGAGTACACTAACTAGAAAGTCTATCGTCGTTATCGAGTCGATTATAAATGTTCTTAAAGACGTTTGTCATAATGGCCAATCAAATAACTTCGCAACGGGAGGAAAATTACGAGGACCCGGAGAAATTTCGTCCAGAAAGATGGTTGACGAATTATTCGGATGATAAGACGGACTTCAGCTGCTTACCGTTCGGCTACGGGGTTAGGTCGTGTTTAGGAAAGAATATGGCCGAAACAACCATGATGTTGCTGACTGCGAAGGTAACGCGAACACGGTCGATTCCGCGAAACGATAAATACACAGTCGAATTCCTCGTCTCGTGTTTCTTTCAGCTTGTACGGCAGTTCAGAATCGAGTACGATTACGCTGACATCAAGAGCAGGTTCATGATGGTGAACGTACCCAATAAACCGCTTCGTTTCCGTTTCGTCGACAGGATCTGAACTCTGCAAGGCGATTTCTTTTCACGAAAGCAGTGCTTAATTACTAAGTTAATGTACAGAGGTTGGTAGAAAGTACAATACGAGCGTCGCGAGTCACAATAACTGTAAGTTACTGTCCAGTTCTGTTATATATTCGCTTTATTAAAAAGGATATTCCGCAGAATTTGTGGAGAACAAGTAGACTAAGGAGAGATCGATAGATTTAGAAATTTTTAAAGAAATATTCCTTTATTTTAAAACTCTGACGACTAAAATTGACACATTTACCTTGAGGTACGAAGAGAACGATCCAATGTAGGCCTGTTTTTAATTTCGAGCGTTCAACTTTCGTTGTCGTACTTCATCATCGTTACCCGTAAAGCAGTGAATAGGGAAAATATGTTCGAGATATACTGAAACATCATAAATTGTCGATAGTCGTATCGGTGATAGGACCTATAATAATATGAATGCAATCGTACCGAACAGTAGTAGCTCAAAGACAAAACCGGAATGATACATTTGATTCGAATGGCTACCGCCTTCTGTGGCATCAACATAGACAACACGTTCTTTTGCATTTTCAATGCTTGCTCGTACCACGTCGACTCGTATGCGCTTTGGACAACATTCTGGCTCTGACGGTAACAGGAACTCACTTAATAGCGTTTAGCAATTTGAGAAAAGAGATATAAACTCACTATATCTATCAAGTGATCCGCTGGCCACGCGCACATGAACACCTCTAATAACGCAGTCGCAGTCAAGCATAAAAATTGCACTTTGACCGTGAAGGGCTGTCGCTGTTCGGGAATAAAGAACACATTTCTCTAACGTGTATTAGTTATTATCTAATTGCTTTCTGTTACACGTACGTTTCTTTTATACAGAGTCTGATATGTAACTTTCACGCGAAATATTAATTTAGCAGAATTCTTACCGCAATGAAATTAATACCACATAGCACAAGCGCTACGCCGCATATTGTTATCGTATTCAGAGCAATTAATTGAACAGACTTGACCACTTCCTGCGCGTATCTATAACAACACGTTCGATGCGTTTATTTTGCAGAAATATAGAATGTGTTCGGCCACCCCTGGGAAAAATTTTAGTTTCTAAACGCTCAAACCAGGGACTTTAAATATCAATACCTTCGTAATAATTTTAAATTAACGGTAAATATATCGATATTTCCCGTTTTTCTCTGGTTTCAGCGTTCAAAGTAGTCCTCCTACCTTTTCAAGGAGTAATAACTGTCGACGCCTTTTATCAGATCCTGAACGTCGACGATGTTTCGTAGCTCTTTCATCAGAATCTCGAACCTTGCTGCTGCAAAGAACAGCAGCATAGCGCCGAGCATGTTGATGCACACGTGTGCAGCACATTGCATACAGACTAGTGCCTGGTGCAAAAAGATGGCTGTCTTTAGGGGCTCGTAGTCGACGGAGAACGGATACTCGGCGTTCATCGGGAAGGGCTCAGATATAAACAAGGTCCCCGCGATAAGAGTAGTCGCGGTCATGTAGAACCACATCGATGACATCCCGTAAAACGTAGAATACTTTTTCACGTATTGTTGGTACACGTATTTATCGTATCGCTTCGCCTTCGCGTAGCAGGCTGTCATCTCTTCGATCAATCGCTGCAACGCGTCGCTAAAATTAGTGGCTCTTAAACCTGTCTGGGATCGATCGACGATCGAATTCGTTAAGACGCGGATCGAAACGTCGGGAAACTGATACCTGAAGACGATCGTACTGTGTGATGCAAAAGATCGTCTGCATCACTATCTGCGTGACGGCGATAGTGAGGCAAGCAGCCTTCGTGAAGTTGATAGCGTTGTTTCGTTGAACGTAAAGAGTGTACAGCAAGGATAAGAGGAGCATGAACGCGTTCAGTGCCATCGCGAATCTGACGAACTTGAAACGAAGCACCTGCGATTTGGTGGCTGAGGAAGAAAGCGGCCAACAGTAGGTCAAAGCCACGCTCAGTCGAGTAAACGTAATCGCTTTCTCCACCGTTACGTTACAGAACATTGCGAAAAAAATAATTTGCACCGTACAAACGGATTCGCGGGCGTACTGACTCGCGAAAAGTTTATTTTCGAGCCGGTATATACGCGATAAATAGATCATGCGATGCATCGAACCGTGTGATTTCCGAACAAAAGAGCTTCGATGCAAAATGAATACGCGAATATTAGAATTGATATCGAATGCAACATTCAACGGAATTGCATAGGGTTGCCGGTACAGCTGCATATGTAAGCGACCCATCGATTAATTCTTTTCATTCACGCGGATGAATTGATACCGGTACATCTGTCGAGGCTTTTATAGCAGTTGCAAACATTTCCTTCCCGCTTTCACTGTCAATTATCTACCTCGTGTGAGAATACAACTGCGATGGGCGATATTTGCTATTGTGGGAAGTTCCGCTTGTACATTTCTTATCTCGGTAATTTACTCGTGCCTTTTTTAAAATTAAAAAACAGTAACTGAAAAAAATACGATCTTTCGCTACGAAACGCGGGATTACTGTATTCTAAGAAAGTACACAATTTGTGTAAATACCCTTTATTTTAAACATAAATGTCTAAAAGTGATATATTTCCTATGAGCTGTAGAGATCAGAGAAATGTTCACATCTATTTTTAAGCTGTGTGGTTCAGTTAGTTTGGTGTATGTAATAATATTGGTTTTACGTAATCAACTTACATTTTACCAGTTAACCGGTAGTTGACGTAGAGTTAAAAGACTCGCGCATTAAGTCTTCGTCTTCGTCATCCATCACGATTCGCAATGCAGTAAATATGGAGAATGCATTTCCAACGTACTGAAATATTATATTAGATACATTAATATTACATTCTGGAAAACGAGCTTCTCTATACATTAGGGGCGGATTCAGGGGAGCCAGGGGGCAACTGAAATACATCTATTATTTATTTTACTAGTGACGTTTACGTATTTCGTTCGCCATCCTTTTCTGGATCCACCCCCATTGTAATCATTAGCATACCGAGCAATAATAGTTCAATGACATGATTGGAATGATACATGCGACACTGACGATTATAGGCTTCTGTGGTATCAATGTGTACATCACTATTTTCTGCAACTCTAAAGGCTGATCGTACCATGTCGATTCGTACAAGCCTCGAATAGCATTTGCGCTCTGATAGATAAAGAGAATTTAAATGTGTAAATTCGTATGGAACAAAGGGTCGCCCTGGAGCTTAGTATTAAAAACACAAGGCAAAAGATTCGGGGCAATAAGGAACTCACCGCCTGCATTAGAATGTCGGCTGGCCAAGCGCACATGAAAACTTCAGTTAACGCGGTCAGAACTAAGAATACGAATGGCACTTTTACCGTGAGAGATTGCCGCTGTTTACAGAAAAAATCATTTTTACGTACGTACATTAATAAAATATTTATTATACTTACTCCAATAATTTGAAGACCGCAGAGCACAAGAGGAAAGCTGGCCACGATCGTTGTGAAAAGAGCTGTATACCGAGCGAATACAACCACTTCTTGCGCGTATCTAAAAGATATTCCAGTTGAATCTCGTATAGAACAGTATTTTTATTTTATGCCTGTAATATTGTCACGTACCTTCTGATATGATAATACCTGAGTATACATTCTATTAACATTTCGATAGTCTGTACAGCGCGTAGATCCACCATTAGAATCTCGAAACGCGCCGCCGCGAACAACAATAGCAACGCAGTGAACACATTTACACATACGATCGAGGCGCACTGTAGACCGACCACAAGTTGATGTATAAAGATCACGGTTCTCAAAGGTTCGTAATCGACGCGAAATGGGTATTCCGCATCCGTTTGGAGTGACTGACCCAGTAACAGAGTTACTACAGAGAAGACAATGGCAGTCAGGAATACCCAAATCGCCGATGCTCCATAAAACGTAGAATACTTGGTGACGTATTGCTGCAGGATGGATCTTTCGTGCGGTTTTGCATTCACGCAGTAATCTATCATTTCTTCGATCAATGCCTACAATTCGTCAAAGAACGATCATAGAAATTGGTCAATTTTGGATCTGGCTGGGTCCAAAGGTGGCTAATGGCTATTATTGTTCTTTGTCGACTTACGTGCTGTAAAATTGTAGATTTTACCTGAATTCGATCGTAACAAGCAAAGCAGAAAGACGACTGCACTGGTATTTGACTGCAAGCTACGGCGAGGCAAGCAACTTTCGTGAAGATGATCGTATCGTTGCGATGCACATGCAGTGCGTATATTAGTGGCAACATGAGCCCTAAAGAGCTAACGATTGCAAGGAATCTTTGGATTTTGAAACAAATCAATTGCGTTTTCGTGGCTGTCGACGGCAGCGGCCAACAACAATTCAACGACACGCTGAAACGCGTGAAGTGTATAGCCTTCTCCGGCGTTACGTTTCCAAACATAATGGAAATTAAGACAATAATGTACTTGATGAAAACGGGAACTAGTATCGCTTTTAAAAACGTGGAAACCGGTGTAACGGAACTGCAATTAATAATAGTGGTAAAGGAAATCTGTGGTATGTTAGTACGCGCTTCCGTATAATCAATACCAAACGAATTCAGTTACATTAATTGCTAGTCGTCTATTATGTTATGCGTGTTGCATTTCTGATGATAGCTTTTAAGTTTTCCTTCCCTTGCACGAATATAATTGTAGTAAACGTTACTTGGCGTGTAAATAGTTCATGCACCGTTGCACTCATGATACGTAAAAATAACGTACATACGGGGCTGGAGAGTTGCATGTTATTATTTCACCGGGCAATTGGAAAACTACAACCGAGGCAGGATATTAGAGGGTGAGTCAACAAAGTTGTATTTTTATTACCATTTTTCTTTGCTTATGTCAGTAATTCTAACATTGTATTGCGAACAATTCGCTGACTCAACCTCGTATTTCACTTTCGAATCTTCAGCGGTAAAAAGAATAGAGAAACGCAGAATCTTTGGTGAATACTTATTCTCGAAAGGAGCTATCTAAAATTAATGTATTTACTTTTAGCAGTTACAAATCAACCAGCGGTCAACGTAGTATTAACAGTCTCGCGTAACACGTTTACGTCTTCGTCGTCAGTCATCACGATTCGCAAAGCGGTAAATATGGAAAATGCGTTTGCGACGTACTGAAATATTACATAAGATCAATTGATGACACATTATACGAGATATACGAGCTTGACACAATCATTCGCATACCGAACAATAATAGTTCAACGACATAATTGGGATAATGCACGCGATACTGACGACTATCGGCTTTTGGGGCACCAACGAATACATTACGATCTTCTGTACTTCCACGGCTTGTTCGTACCACAACGACTTGTACAAGCTTTGAATAGCGTTCGCGCTCTGATAAGCCAAAAGAAACGATCGTGATTGAAAATCTATAGGAACGATACGAAAACGGAACTCACCACGTCCATCAGGTTATCGGCCGGCAAGGCGCACATGAAAACCTCCACCAACGCGGTCAGAGCCAAGAATAGAAATTGCACTTTTACCGCGAGAGGTTGTGGCTGTTTAAACAAAAAAATATCACGTGTTTCTAATTCTCGTCAGGTTAAAATAATATTATAATTAATACGCATACTCACTCCGATAATATGGAAACCGCAAAGTACGAGTGGAAAGCTGGCTACGAGTGTCGTGGAAAGGGCCGTATACCGAACAAACGTAACCACTTGCTCAGCATACCTAAAATACGTATTCCATTTAAAACATTCCATCGAGAGAATAACATTGTCTAGCACCTTCTCACGTCGTAGTACTTTTGTATGCACTCTATCAACGTTTCGATGCTTTCTACAGCGCGCAGGTTTGTCATTAAAATCTCGAATCGCGCCGATGCGAACAACAATAGCAACGCAGCGAACATGTTTACGCAAACGATCGCTGCGCACTGCAAACCAACGAGTGCTTGGTGCAGAAAAATCATCGTCCTCATGGGTTCGTAATTCACGGGAAACGGATATTCCGCGTCGACTGGGAAAGCTCCATCTATGAACAGAGCTCCAAAAATGAACGCGATCGCGGTCAAGTAAAACCAAGTTGCGGACAACCCGTAGAACATCGAATACTTGTTGGTGTATTGTTGCAGGATTTGTCTTTCGTAGGACTTTGCTTTCGCACAGTAATCCGTCATTTGTTCGATCAATCTCTGTAACATATCGCAATTACCGATTTTTAAACACGAGTCGTCTCGGAAAGCAAGTCACCGATCAGTAGATTTTTTTATTCACTTTATGGAAACCACTTTAATAACTGTATAGAGAAGGTGATTCTCGTTTTTAAACTGTTCAGAGTATTAACTTATTTTCCGAAGCGACTGTATAGATATCGAACAGGTGGAAAATAGTTGCAAATTCTACCTGAATCCGATTGTAATGAGCAATGCAGAAGCACGATTGCACCGGGATCTGTGAAACAGCTACGGACATACAAGCTGCCTTCGTAAGGATGACTGGATCGTTGTGGTTTACGTACACCGAGTACAAAAGCGGCAAAACAAGCCCCGAGGAGCTAAGGATCGCTAGGATTCGCAAAATCTTGAAACGGAGCATCTGGAATCTGGTAGCAGTCGATGGTAGCGGCCAAGTACAGTTTAGGGCAACACTAATGCGAGTAAAGTCTACAGCCTTCTCCGGTGTTACGTTTCCAAACATAATGAAAGAAAATTAAGTCAATAATGTATTTGTTGAAAATAGAAACTTAGAAACGAAACTTTTCACTCTTTTGTCACGCAAGTACTGAACGATTCCTGTACGATTTATGCTTATTGCGAGCTCGAATGCGTGGTGTCGGTTTTAAAAAAGAAGAAGCCGGAATAACGGAACTGCAATCAATAATTTTAGCAAAGGAAATGCGAAGTTATGTTAGCGTATATTTTTTTATAATCCATACCTGAAAAATTCAGATGCAAAGATTGGGTCTGCTAGTATGATATGCATGTTGCGCCCTTAATCATAGCGTTTAGGTTCTCCTTTCCGCTCTTGGGTATAGCTCCGTTTTATACCGAGCGTTACCTGGCGTGTAAATAATTCGCGTAATGTTGGTTTCTATGTAAATTTTTTTCAGTTAACTGACGGTCACTTCGATCACAGTATTCAGCCTGCAAAAAATTTGCAAGCGTCGAATGGTGAATAAATATGAAAGTGAAACGCAATCGCGTTTTATCATATGTGTACCTCTGAAAGATTTGTCTTTTTCGTCGCAGGAAGTTGAACTATCTGTTTTTTTGTTGTGACAAATACAAACTTTGATTCTTACCTAAATTTGGTATTTTCTTTTTTAGTATTCTGGCCCTCAAAAGGATCGACACAATCTTTCATGGTCTGCTATCCAGAAAAGGTGACACAATACGCAAGTTCTTTGCATCCAGGTACAAGATGAAAAGTATCGTAATAATTAATAATAAATAATTTTAATTTACTTTATTGCTCTTTCGAATATTAAGGATAATCGCTACTCTTTAGATAAAATTTCGTATCCGATATTTATTCAAGTTTCATAGATGACTGATAATTAATGTACAAAGTATATTTATTCATAAATTCTCAATTTTCCCCCAGTATCGTCGATTGCACATACTCAACGCGTTTCTATGCAGACGTCCAACAAAATGTTAACCAGTAAACGGATGATCGAAGAAAGCATATAAGGAAAATGTATCTACTTTGAGGTAGTACTACTTAACTAATAATCCATGTATAATCATCAGTCACGGGCGATTAACTTTCGTTGTCGTCGTTCACTACGAGTCGCAATGCAGTGAAGATGGAAAGTGCATTCGAGACGTACTGAAATATCAGAAAATATCATTTGATATCGGAACGCGATAGACCAGTTTCTACGGAAGCATTCTCATACCGAGCAAAAATATCTCAACGACAGGACTGGAATGATGTAGAAGCAACTGATAAATACTGGTTTCTGAGGCACTAACGAGAATAGTACGGCTTTCTGCAACTTCAATATATTGTTGTACCACGGCGATTTAAAGAGACTTTGGACAGCGTTCTCGCTCTGGTAGTAAAACAATATCGTATAATAGTAATTGAGATTCCGTGCAGATAGTATGCAAATGCATCTCACCGCTTCCAACAGATCATCAGCCGGCAATGCGACCATGAAAACCTCCAAAATTGCAATCCCAGCCATGAACGCGAACTGCACTTTCACCATCGCCGGTTGTCGCTGTTTATAGAAATATTTTTACATGTCTGACTTCATCTTTCGAGACTGCCTCGTAGCAATGTATTATACTTGCACCGATAATATTGAGACCGCAGAGCACGAGCGGCAAAGTGGCCAGAATCGTCGTAGTAATAGCTGTATATTGCATTACATTAGCAACTTCCTGCGCGAAACTAGAAAGAAAATTACATCCACTGCGTGTTATCGAATTCTTCGACGCGTACTTTTCTTATTCTAATTCGTACCTTTTGACTCGATAATATTTTTGCAACGCCTGTATCAACGTTTCCATACTCTCCACTGCTCGGAACTCTTCCGCCACTATCTCGAATCGCGCTGCCGCGAAAAACATCAACATCGCGGCGAACACGTTGTTGCACACGATAGAAGTGCACTGCATACAGACAAAACCATGATGCAAAAAAATGGCAGATCTCAAGGGCTCGTAGTCAACGGGGAATGGGTACGCCGCGTCTATCGGGAAAGGCTGAGGTAGAAACATGGTTCCGATGAAGAAGAAAGTCGGAGTCAAGTAAAACCAAGATGCAGTCATTCCGTAAGGCTTCGAATACTTGTCCAAGTATCGTTGCAGAATGCGTTTCTCGTACGGTTTGACATTCGCACAGTACTCTTGCACTTGTTCCACCAATGCCTGCAACATGTCGCTACAGTTACATTCTCGTACAAAGTTTTATTCTTGCAAGTTTTACCTGAATCCGATCATAGTGGATAGTGCTGAAGAACATCTGGACGAAGAGGTGCACGACAGCGTCGGCGAAGCAAACCACCTTCGTCAGGATAATCTTATCGTTCCAGTTTACGTACACCGAGTACATCAGCGAAACCATGAGCACGGAAGCATTGAGGACCGCTACGAATTTCTGGATTTGGAAACGGAGCATCTGCGTTCTCGTCGCGTTCGATGGCAATGGCCAAGAACAGTTCATCGATATGACGAATCGGATAAAATTAAGAGCCTTCTCCGGCGTTACGTTTTGGAACATAATTAAAGAAAATAAGCGTGATGGACTTTCGAAGGAAACGTGACGAGAAAAACGAGTCGAAACGCTTCACACTTTTGAAACGAAATAAATTAGCAACGTAGGGATGCAAGACTCGTCGGACGATCGCTTTTGAAGAAGAAAAAGAATTCTATGCAACGATCCGCTTTTGAAGGTAATTTAAAGTAGGGATACGTGCACTTACTTTCGCGTGCAACTGTTCGTACAGTTGCGTAGAGTAGTGCTATTAATATATTATGGGCGCTGTTACTTTAATGACAGGTGCAGATGTTTCTCTTTATTTGCGAATGTAATTACGGTTTCAGCGTACAACGATAATAGCGATGGGCGATGACGGTGTGCAATTAATTCAGGTACTGCGAATGCTTTGCATAGGTAGCGAGTACGCGAATGTTTATCATTACCCCTTGGTAATATTTCCTTCGACAAAATGTCTTCTTTTGGGCTTGAATCGTGACTCCCATTACGGTCAAGTTGCAGAATGAGATGCACACACGTTGAAAACATCTGTGGAACGGTTATTAAACGCCCAATTGCAATCGTGCAGCGAGGAAGTCGAATACGATCATCGTTCCACTGACGTTACAACTTTTTCCTTCGTGTATTCTAATTAGAAATAGTACAGTGAATGTTATAAGAGTTTAACCAAAATATAAATTAATAGAATTACAGATCTCTGAATCACAGTACTCAACGCTGGAGACTGAGATTAATTTTCGCCAAACCTATGTACACAAGGGAAAGTATCGTATAAGAAATTTAAAAAAGTTTTCTTCTACATGTTACGATTATTATAAGCGTAGTAAATTATATAGACAGCTTTGGATGTAATCAAGCACAGTTGCTGGAAAAATCATTTTTTATTTTCGTGACAAGTGATGTAATATGTCGAAGAAGTAAACGAGTATAAAATTGTACACAACATGGAGTTAGTTGTGCGTTAAAAAATACTACATCTACTCGATTACAAAATCTACTATTCTTTACTTGAAATGGAAATAATAACACTGTTAGTAATTCTAAACACAACATACTTACCAAACTCGGTCCTAAATAAAAGTCCCACGTTCGTACGATTATTTTCAATCTTACGTTTGAGTAGAATACGCTTCTAGAATTTACTATTATTTTCCAATCAGGAAAGCTTAAAGTAACATTTATTGTATATCCTTAGCCTTTAATTTCAATATATATTTGACTAAGTCACGATGTAATTTAATATGTTAATAGTCAACCAGTAGTTTGCGCGTATCATTAGTCCCGCGTAATTATGTCTTGTCGTTCACCAAGAGTCGCAAAGTGGTAAACAGAGAAAACGCATTCGCGATGTACTGAAATATAACATATCATCAATTGGCATCACAATGCAGCAAATTGGCTTCGATAGAAGTATTTTCACACCGAACAATAAAACTCCAACGAGAGAGCTGGAATAACACATGCCAAACTGATGGTTATGGGTTTCTGTGATAATAACGCAAGGAGGACTGTTTTCTGCATCCCCACATTCTGTTCGTACCACTTACTTTCGTACACGCTTCGAACAACGTTTTCACTCTGACAGTAAAAAGAATTAACGTAATAACAATAGAAAATTTACAGTTACAGAATTGAAAAGCAAATCACCACAGTAAATAGATTGTCTGCTGGCCACGCGCACAAGTAGACCTCCAGTAACGCTATCCCGCCCAAGAATAAGAATTGCAGTTTTATCACCAATGGTTGATGCTGTCAAAATAAGTAATTTTACATATTTCATTGTAGAATATAATCACGATTAATAATATACTTACACCGATCATGCTAAGACCGGAGAGAATAAGCGGTATAGTGGCCATACACGTTGTGTAAATAACTGTGTGCTGAAAAACACTGACCACTTCCTGAGCGTACCTTCTCACGAGATGATATTCTTTCACGCACCGTATCAGCGACTCGATATTCTGAACGGCGCGCAATTCCAACATCAAAATCTCGAATCGTGCAGCCGCGAACAATATCATAAGCGCAGCCACAGCGTTCATGCACACGGCAGCAGAACATTGGAAACTGACGACCACGTGGTGCAAGAAGATCAGCGACTTCAAAGGTTCATAATCGACGGCGAAAGGGTATTCAGCATTGGATGGAAACGGTTGAGCTACGAACAGAGTTCCTACGTCGAAGACAGCCGCAGTCACATAAAACCAAACGGTACACAACCCGTAAAACGTCGAATACTTGTCGACGTATCGTTGGAGGACCTGTCTTTCGGACGACTTTGCTTTCTCGCAGTAATTCGTCATGTATTCGATCATCGCCTGCAACACATCAAGTATTCCAGCGTTTCGATTAGGATAATTGTAACAAAAATTTACCTGAATCCGATCGTAATAGATAATGGAGAAATACACGTGTATTGGGACTTGGCAAACAGCCACAGCGAGACCAGTGGCGTTGGTGAAGATGACTGGATCGTCGTATTTCATGTACACAGCGTATAACAGCGGAAGAATCAGTCCACAAGCGCAAAGAACACCTAGAAATCTCAGGATCTTGAAACGGAGTATCTGAGACTTGGTGGCGGTCGCTGGTAATGGTAAACAACACATTAGGGCCACGCTGAGCCAAGTAAATTCTATAGCTTTTTCTGGTGTTACGTTTCGAAACATAACGAGGCAAATTGAGTAACTTGGAATAGCAAAAAAACAACAGAGACAAGGATCGAAACGTATCACAATTTCCGAACGAAGCAACTAAATATCTTGTGTGATGAATTTGCGATGTGGGCTCGAATGCACGATACCGTTTCGAAGAAGAAGCACTCGGTGCAAGAAAATTACAACGAATATATCTTACAAAAAAAACGCAGAGGGATGATAGCGAGTATTTATGTAGAAACAACGCTTAGAGAATTGTATAGCGGCGATAGGGGGCTCCTAGTGTTATGCATATTGCACTTGTAATGACAGCTGCATGTTTCACTCCCCACTTCCGGGTGTAGATTTCCATGTCCGTTACTTTACGTACAATTAATTCATCTACCATTGTTGCAGTTTCGTGCGTAAGGAAAACGTAAAACCTTACTGTTTTCTCTTATAGTAAATAACATTGATCATTATTGAAGTTTCGTTGCCAGTGAAATCAACCGTAACACACGGTGAGTTAAATAAAAGATTTTTTAAAAGGTTTTTAATGGATTATTAAAAACGTCGAGAGAATCGTTGACAAAAATTGAGTATCAAACATAGAAAGTATTGTCTACTTACTAACAAATCATTAAATATTTCTTTCCAATATTATTGTATGCAATTTTGTTACTACAACGAATCATAACGCTTGAAATTATAGGAAAACACAGGAAAGGATTAACATCAACACGTATTGTTACACTGGCGACAAGCAGTACCTTTCAACAGAAAACAAATGATCGAGACAAGTTTATAAACGAAATCTATTCCGCATCTCTAATTTTAGGATACAGCTGACTAGAATAATTATATCTACTTTGAGCTAATACTATTCAAGTAATCATTTACGTACAACAATGTAGTTCGATTAACTTTAGTCACCGTGATTCAGCGCAAGCCGCAATGCAGTGAAGAGGGAAAATGCATTTGAGACGTACTGAAAGATTACAAAATATCAATTGACAGCACACATCGACAGAGCAGGTTCGACAAAAATATATCCATACTGAGCAATAATATTTCAACGACATGACCGGAATGAAGCATGCGAGGTTGATGGTTATCGGCCTCTGAGGCAGCAACGACACCACTAAATTCCTTTGTAATGCCATCGACTCATCGTACCATGTCGACTCGTAGAAGCTTCGGGCAGCATTTTCGCTCTGAAAATAAAACAGCATCGTACGTCAGTAATTAGAATCTCGTACGGGTAGTATGAAAAAGCATCTCACCACTTCCATCAGATTATCAGCCGGCCACGCGCACATAAAAACTTCCAACAATGCAGTCCCAGCCATCAATGCAAACTGCACTTTTACCAAGGGTGGTTGTCGCTGATCAAACAAATATTAATTCGTTTTATCTTTCAAGTGTACCCGGATTTAACAGTAGAGTATACTTACGCCGATAATATTGAGACCGCAGAAAACAAGTGGTAAAGTGGCTATTAATGTCGTACAAATAACCGTATACTGAATAACATTGACCACTTCCTTCGCGTAACTGGAAAGACATTACCGTCTCAACAGCTATTCCGAAAATACTTGAAACGCTTATGGCACACACAACAGCATTTACTTGCCCACTCCTCCGACCAAACGTGTTTCGTACCTTCTTACGCGGTAATACTTTTGCACGCACTGTCTCAATGTCTCGACATCGTGTACAGCGCGAAACTCCACCATTGAAATTTCGAATCGCGCTGCCGCGAAAAGCAAAAGCAGCGCAGCGAACACGTTCGTGCAAACGATCGAAGCGCACTGCAAACCGACGTAACTATGATGCAAGAAAATTGTGGTCCTCAGAGGTTCGTAATCGACGGGAAACGGGTATTCCGCGTCTACTGGAAACGGCTGAGATATGAACAGGGTTCCTATAACGAAGGCAATCACGGTCGTGTAAAACCACGTAGCAGCAGTCCCGTAAAACTTTGAATACTTGTCCACGTATTGCTGTAGGACAGATCTTTCGTACGGCTTTGCATTCGCGCAATACTCCGTCATTTGTTGGACCAACCTCTGCAACACGTCGCTTCGGTAACACTGAGAAGGATTAATCAATCGAACTACTTGTCGGTACGTTGACGCAGGTTTTACCTGAGTCCGATCGTAATGAAGAACGTTGAAAACCGTCTGGACCAGGATTTGACTTAAAGCATCGATGAAGCAAACCACTTTGGTCAAGATGATCATATTATTCCAGTTTATGTAGATCGAGTACAACAGCGGGAGAAAAAGTGTTAAAACGCTGAGGACCGTTACGACTCTCTGGACGTTGAAACGCAGAACCTGAAGTCTGGTGGCGGTCGGTGGTAGTGGCCAAGAACAGTTTAGAGTTACGCAGAGCCGTGTGAATTCTATAGCTTTCTCCGGCGTTGCGTTTTCGAACATAACGCAAAACGAAATAAGCGCAACGCGCTCTTCGAGATTCACTTTGGACGTTAAAAAATGACAGGAACGAAAATCGATGCGTTTCAAACTATTGGAACGATTTATTATACGTTTGTTGCAGAATGAGTCAGTGCAGTGTACCCGAGCACTCTATATCGTTCTACAAGAGGAGCAATCAATGAAAGAGAACTATAACGAATACAGTATCCAAAAATAATGCGGAGGGATGTTAGTATGCATTTATTACCTCGCACACTTGGAGAATTCTATAACAATGATTAAGGTACCGGTGTGTTTTGCATATTACACCTAGTAATGATAGCTGTAAGTGTTATCCTCCGTTTCCGGGTGTAGTTTGCCTTGCACGACGATTACGACGGGCGTTACTTGGCGTGCGAATAATTCGTGTACTGCTGTTATATCTTCATATGTATTGATAACTTAGAGTGAATGCAAATAATATGGAACATTACTTGAATTGAGAGAACCAAATTGTTTCTGCATTTACGTAAATTATTTCTTTATGGATAGGGGGTAGTTGCTTTGTCTTTTGAGCTACAGTTAAAAATCTGTCGTTGAAAGGTAAAGAATTTGGTGATCGTTTACTTTAAATGTCTGTCACAGCGACTTTACTACTTTGGAAAAGACTGGTGCAAACATTTGTTCGGACTACGAAGTAGCATATGGTAAGAAGTATTTTGAAAATACATGACATTGCGTGGAATAATTCGTGTATTATTAATGTACATGTTTTAAGAACATATTTGGTTACCGTTTTCATTTACTAGACCCTTCGTTGTTTAAAACGTCATACATCGTTGGCGGTTCCAACCATGATACGCACTGCTGTGAAGTAGGAGAATGCTTTGTATAGATACTGAAAATAATGAAATGTTCTGATTCGATCGATGCCACAATTTTTTTAGCCATATAAGGTAAAAAATTACCATTGTGTAATAGGACAACGAAAGGTTTGGCAGAATGCCGCTGATTCGAATGGCTACGAGTTTATGAGACCTCAGTATGATATAAAAAATCTTTTTCTGCATTCGAGTGTCCCATTTGTACCACTCTGTGTCGTAAGCGACCACGGCAGTCTTTGCACTCTTGATTTAAAGAAAACGAGAAATATAGGTTTGCACTCTAACTTTAACAAAGCGTAAATCTAGCGTTAAAATCGTGGATGTGATTATTTTAATTACCATGTGTATGAGATTATCAGCCGGCCAAGCGTACATAAATAATTCCAAACTAGCGCTGAACACCACGAGGGCGTATAAAGCTTTCAATGGTAACGGTTGATTCTGTTTTTCAGAAAATTCCGGAAATTGGTCAGGCCCGTCCGGCCGCTTTGTGGTTCACGAAACACGGAGGAGCTACTTACGGTGACTAAATTTAAACTTCCAAATATCACCGCCAAGTTTGTCGTCGCTACCGTTGCCAAAACTAGAACTATGACGGATTTGTGTACTTCCCTCGTATATCTGAAATTCGACGAGCCACGTAAGATGTTTGTTTTACGTAATTATTTCAGAATTAAACGATAAACGATCACGAAGCTTTTAATGAAGTGTATCCGTCGTTTACCTCAAGAGTTTTCCGTGATTTTCTATGCAGTCGTTGAGGTCGCGATCGGACTTAGCTGCCCGCAGTTGCGTTGCCAAAAGCTCGAATCTAGCCGTCACGTATCGCAAAAGAAGAGCAAACTGAGCATCGACGGCCATGCCAGCGGAGGCCTGGAAACCAACTAGCGACTGATGTAAGAAGATAATACTTTTAATTGGTTGGCGTTCCACCGAGAACGGGTATTTCGCATGCGTAGGAAACGTTTGCCGCGTGTACAGCGGACCACTTATAACGAACATCGTGATCATGAAACACCAGAACGTGTAAACGCCATGGAAGCATTTGTATTTGTCGACGTGATGCTGGAGAACAAGTTTTTCATCTTTGGTCGCGTGTTTGCAGAAATCCTCCATGTCGAAGAACAAAGTCTGAAAGTATCTAAATTTGCGTTCGCCAAATTTCAGAGAAATTCGTTGATAGTCTGCCAAAGAAGCTGTCGACTTACTTGAAACTGTCTCTGCTGCAGGCGACAGACTGTCATTTTAATCATCACTTGGGCGACAGCCGCGAAAAGACTTACGGTTTTCCCAAGAATTATGGGTTCCTTACGGAACTCGTAAATCGCGCTTAATAGCGGCAAAAGCAACAAGAACGCACTAGCGAATAACGTGTACCACAATGTATTGAAAATTGCAACTTGAGTTTTAGGAGCTAGAAGCGACGGTGGCCAAGAACATACCAGACTCACGCTGTATTTCGTGAACTTGATCGCTTTCTCTGGCGTCACGAAGAACCCCATGACCGTCAAAGTATGAAAATGATTGACACGGTACAGGACAACAGAAGTAATTGTATTATTCACTTACCATTCATTTCATTTTAATATTCATATTTCACTTACTGCTCATAGGATATCGAACAAACAAAACAAGAATTATTTTCTCGTTGTTAAATTCTACGTAAAAATTATACGAAAATTTGCACTTTCGATTTTGAAAAGTTTAAAGGATCACGTGGTGCCAGAGACTCGTACTAAAACACAAACCTTTAACATTATTTTTCGTATCAATTTTCTCTTATTAAACGATTATAACATCCGTCGTCATCGGTTTAAAACCACGCTGTAGTTCCTGTTGCGAACTTCATCGAACGGTAGATAACATTAATAAATAACGCGTTGCGCCGCATGCTGTGTAATCAAGATGCATTGCTGGTTATAATAATTTTATTGCCTCGTGAGAACACGGCACGTTCCGCGAGTTCATAGAATTTGCGCAATTTCAACCGCCTGTTGCCAGGTACTTGGTTCAAATTACCGAGAAAAGGGTATAGAAGAAAATGTGGAAAATGCTGCGCAGTGCGCTGTTAACGGTGTAAGCTAATAGAATGTTTCGCGCAAAATATCGCTGGTGGAAAAGAACAGCATGGTGAAACAAACGGAGCTGTTCTCCTTGAAAACGAAATTTCAGTCTAACATAATTTACAGCCGTGTTTTACACCTCATAAAAGAACATTTCGTTACGAGACCGTTCGACCTAAGAACAATCGCACAAACAGCGCTACTGACAGCTCAATTTTCTGCTACAAGGTATTGTTTGACAAGGAAATCACATCTATTTTACATTAAAAATCACAATTCATCGAGACGTAAAGTAAACGATGTTTTGTTATCAAGACTAGCACAGTCAGTCAGTTTAATTCACACACGAGTATAATAATTGATTAAATAACTCGGAGCCACAGTACTTTGAAAAATAATAAAAAATTTTCTACATGTAAAAGATTTAGTGGCCATACAAATTCTTATTCCTCTAAGATGGAATTGTCATTTGTGTCAGCTTTTTCTTAGAGATTCTCTATTTCGCTTGACGCTTAAAATTATTGGACGTTAACGATTTTCTCGCGTCGCAGAAAAGCAATTAACGTCGCCACTTATTTCCCAACTGGCGACAGTCAGTAATTTCAAACAGCAAACAAATGATCGAGACAAGTTTATAAACAAAATGTATTCCGTATCTTCTATTTTAGGATACATCTGACTAGAGTACGCATCTACTTTGAGGTAGCACTACTCAACAAATCATTCGCGTACAACAGTGTGACTAACATTATCCATCCTCATTCACTACGAGCCTCAAAGCAGTAAAGATGGAAAATGCATTTGAGACGTACTGAAACATTAAATAATATCAGTTAGCATCAAGATGCAACAGACTAGCTTCAACGAAAACATTTATATACCGAACAATAATATTTCAACGACAGGACCGGAATGATGCACGCGAGGCTAATGGCTACTGGCTCTTGAGGCATCAAAGACAGTAGCAAATTCTTTTGCAACCTCACAGATCCATCGTACCATGTTGACTCGTAGAAGCTTCGGATAGCGTTTTCACTCTGGTGGTAAAAAGATATTAAACGATACTAATTATAATTTTGTACAGGTAATATGAAAAAGCATCTCACCATTTCCATCAGATTATCAGCCGGCCATGCGCACATGAAAACTTCCAACAATGCAGTCCCAGCCATGAATGCGAACTGCACTTTTACCATGGGCGGCTGTCGCTGTTTACACAAATATTATTTTGTTTTATCTTTCGATCGGGATGCTAGACTCTGGGTCCATTTTGGAACTGCACGACTCTGAAAGAAACAGTTTGAATGGGTCCAAATGGACCCGGAGTCCATCGCAGTAGAGTATACTTACACCGATAATGTTGAGACCGCAGAGAACAAGTGGTAAAGTGGCCATTATTGTCGTATAAATAGCCGTATACTGAATAACATTGACCACTTCCTGCGCGTAACTGGAAAGACATTACCGTCTCAACAGCTATTCCGAATATACTTGAAACGCTTGTGGCACACACAACAGCATTTACTTGCCTTCCGCGTCGACAAAACGAATCTCATACCTTCTCACGCGGTAATACTTTTGCACGCACTGTCTCAATGTCTCGACGTCGTGTACAGCGCGAAACTCCACCATTAAAATTTCGAATCGCGCTGCCGCGAAAAACAAAAGCAGCGCAGCGAACACGTTGATGCACACGACGGCAGCGCACTGCATCACGACGTAACCATGATGCAAGAAAATTGTGGTCTTCAGAGGTTCGTAGTCGACGGGGAACGGGTATTCCGCGTCTACTGGAAACGGCTGAGATATGAACAGGTTTCCTACGACGAAGAAAGCCGCAGTCGTGTAAAACCACATCGCAGCAATCCCGTAAAACGTTGAATATTTTTTCACGTACTGTTGTAGGATTGATCTTTCGAAAGACGTTGCGTTCGCACAGTACTCTGTCATTTGTCGGACTAACGCCTGCAACGCGTAGCTGCAGTTACATTATTTTACAAAGCTTTATGCTCGCAGATTTTACCTGAATCCGATCATAGTGAAGAACGCTGAAGACCGTCTGGCCGAGGATGTGAAAGAGAGCATCGATGAAGCACGCCACCCTGGTCAGGATGATCGAGTCGTCCCAGTTTATGTAGATCGAGTACAATAGCGGGAGAACCAGTGTAAAAACGCAAGAGATCGTTAGAAATCTGAAGGCTTTGAAATAGAGCACCTGAGATTTGGTGGCAGTCGGCGGTAGTGGCCAAGAACAGTTTAGGGCTATGCTGAGCCGAGTAAAGTGTATGGCTTTTTCCGGCGTTACGTTTTCGAACATGATGCAAAGAGAAATAAGCACAAGAATCTTTATACCAATTCGTGCACTTTGAGATTAATTTGAAACGATGAGAAAAAATACGACCAGGAATCGTTTCTCGCGTAATTTGTCCGTGCTATGTACTCGAGTATTCGATATCGCTCGACAAGGAGCGCTATCAGTAAAAGAGAACTACGATGAATACCGTTTAGAAAGAAAATGTCGGGAGATGTTAGTATACATTTATTACCTCGCACACTTGGAGAATTCTATAACAATGATTAATGTACCGGTGTGTTTTGCATATTACACCTAGCAATGATAGCTGTAAGTGTGATTTGCCACTTCCGGGTATAATTTGCCATGCGCGACGATTGCGATGGGTGTTACTTGACCTGTGAATAATTCGTATACTGCTCCTATCTCTTCATACGTATTGATAACTTAGGGAAAACGCAAATAGTATGGAACATTACTTGAAATATAAGAATCAAATTGTTTCTGTAATTACCCGCGAATTTTCGAGACTCCATAAGGTGATAGAACAGTAGAAAGTCTATAGAATTCTTGGGAACTCTTTGGTCTATAGAGGAACTCGGTTTGTGTTGCCTCTTGGTCATTCCTGGATATTTTCTGGACCGCTGACATTGATGTCAACATCACTGTTAATCATCGATGATCATAAATTGACCATTGAGTAACCAACGATCATTTAAAACCATCGCGAAGTCGACGACTAAAGCCTCTTCACAAGACTGCTAAAGGGGTAAGTGTTAATATTTTTCGATGAAATTAAAAAATTTCAAATTGTTGTAAAAAAATTATTTTTGGCTGCGGAGGCCAATTACAATCATTTTTGGTCAATAGATATAACCCCGAAATCCTACGCAGTCTTGAGAAAAAAAATCATTACCGAAAATATAATATGTCTGACCATACCATTGATATGTTTCACTGAAATTTTGTCCGCATCTTTAAAACGTCATAACTTCTGAACGGATTGGACGATTTTAATGTTTAAAAAAGCAAACTACGCGTATTTTAATGGAGAATATGTACAAATCGCAAAAATAATCGAAAAGTTGGTCCTTGACCCCGCAAAATGAGAAAACCCCCATAAAAATGATTCAATTTTCAAACAGCCATAATTCCTACCATAGTGGATATATTTCAATGAAACTTTTTTCTGAAGTAGAGCTCATGGGTACCTACAAAAAGTATTAGACAACTTTTCTATAGGGCATCAAACAAAGTTACTAAAAATCAAAAACGAATTTTTAAGAAAAATCGACAGGGAGTAGGTGCCTCAATTTTTCGGCGAAAAAAAATTTTTTCAAATCGTTTGAAAAATATTATTTTTGGTTGCAGGGGTCAGTTACAATCATTTTTGGTCAATAGACATACCCCCGAAATCCTACTCAGTTTCGAGAAAAAAATTTAGTAGTTTGATAAATTTTTCGGCAAAATTAAAAAATTTCAAATGGTTCTAAAAAAAATATTTTCAGTTGCGGGGGTCAATTACAATCATTTTTGGTGAATAGACATACCCCCGAAATCCTACTCAGTTTCGAGAAAAAAATTCAGTAGTTTGATAAATTTTTCGGCAAAATTAAAAAATTTCAAATGGTTCTAAAAAAAATATTTTCAGTTGCGGGGGTCAATTACAATCATTTTTGGTGAATAGACATACCCCCGAAATCCTATGCACTTTCGAGAAAAAAATTCGAGGATGTGCTGAAATTTTTTGCAAAATTGAAAAGTTTCAAATCATTCTAGAAAAATTACTTTTGGTTGCGGGGGTTAATGGCAATCATTTTTGGTTATACAGGTACCCTCGGAATTCTATGGGATTTCGAGATAATAATTAGTATAATGTATCAGCGTGTATTAAAAGTGCATAAACTTTAAACACTCGCAGTTCCGAAGCCACTCATGTTTTTTGCATAATGGAGCCATTGTTGGAAGCGGCAAATCTTCCTCTTGAAAATGGTTTTTGGTTTTTGGCGATCGGACTTTCCGTTTTCGAGATATCGTAATTTATGTAAAAGGTAATTTTTCTTAATTCGACCATCGCTGTCTCCGTCTAACGCGTCGCGTCGGACCTCCTTGTCGCACGTTGACCCACTGACCGAGTGAATGAGTGATGTCACGTTTACTATTTACTACGGTCACGTGCCGTCAACGGCCTTGATAAGGTCGTAGTAAACAAACGCTTCGTATCCTTATATCTTCGAAACTAGCCACCGCATCGACGCGGAACTAAAATTGCTATATCTCGGGAACTAATAAAGCTATCGACTTGTTCGAACGCTCATTTTAAAGGGCATTTCATCCTCTATTATATGAACATATAAACTATTATAATTTTTGCTGCCTTCTATGTTTATTTAAACATTTATTTTAACGTTATATACCTAAAGCAGTTTCAGCAACTCCTATTGATCGTATAACTAGTGTACGATGAAACTGGGCCATAAATTGTTTATTTAATTGAAAATGAATTTAAATTTAAATACAGGGTGTTTGTGTAGTTTCTAGCCAGCACTTTTTCTTAAATAGTTGTGTTCTTTAGAAGTAGCTACGGCAAACAACGTGTATTTTTGTGAAGAATATGTAGAAATTCAGGTTGGTATGGCAGTCAGAGCGGGCCACGAAAGTCCATAAGGTGAAATGTCTACTCGTATACCTCGTCTGTGACATAATGTGTGGCCAGAAATGTCTACTGTGGATAAGACTGAATTTACCTTTCAGTGGCAACATACCAGCGATCGATGGTGTACGACATTATCCGCCGATAGTAACTGCGCGAGAAGTTTCCGAAGGCAAGTGTACAACTGTACTACCACAGACAAGGTGTACGAGTAGACCTTTCACCTAATGTATTTTTTCGGCCCGTTTCTCTGGTAGTGAGACAGAAAATTAAATTACAGAAATTTTATTATTTTTTAACGGAATGAAAGCTGTACGGTTCATAATTGGACATTAATCGATTAATTTCATTGGAGTAATCAATCGATTAAGATTATTTAAAAATTTCAAGATTATTAAAATAGCTAAGGATGTATCTCAATGATACGTATACCGCAACTCACATGTATTTACGCATGGACAGCTTCGAGAATTCAAGAAAGAAGGCGAATGGGTGTCTTTCTTTCTTGCTTTCGAAACAGCTGAAATCCGAGGTAAAGAATAGACTTATCGTTAGTGGGATGAACGTTATCGCTGTACCACGAGTGTCTTATAACATAAGATACTCTCCTTCAAAGTGGAACAAAATGTTAAAAAGACCATGCATCAAATTGTAAGGGGATCCTCGTAAGAAGGCTTTAATCTTCGTAATAGTTTTAATGGGTCGATGATCAGCAATGACTAACTTATGGTCACTGGTGGTCAACAGTGAGGTGGACATCAAGGTCAGCGGTCCAGTGAAGATCCAGAAATGGTCAAGAGGTGGGACCAATCGAAATAGTATTGTTCTCTAGACCAAGCGGTTCTTAACACTTCACGTTGACACTGTCTCCCCACTCTTCGACTTCCCCACTAGAAGACTACCGCTGGACAAATTCTTCAGTACCCCTGGAGCATCCAGGGGGATCGGGTCTCGCGGGCCTAAGTCAGGCCATTCGTGGAGTGCTGACCACTGGGGGGACCAGGAGTGACCAGGACTGACCAGGACTGACCAGAACTGACCAGCAGTGACCAGAACTGACCACTACTGACCAGTGCTGACCAGTGGAGATCCGATGACTGACCACTACTGACCACTACTGACCAGTGCCGGACCGTGATGACCACTGGTAAGAACTATTTAAAATTGCTCTCCCCACTTCTATTTTGTCGTTTGATACCAATTCAACGTTATGGAACTGTCTAACGCGTTTGCTAAATTACGAATCGTTTCTTATGTTACAGCTGGACCTCTGGTGCTGCTTCCTTCGTAATGGTAACTAATGCTCAACAAGTAGTAAGTTCACTTTACTTGTTTATGTTATTATCACAGAATTGACCAGTTTATTTTATTTGTTTGGTCATAATTAGGTGTTGTTTTACTGTCCGGTTTTATCTGGTTATTATGTTTTCCTCCTCTATTTCTATTTCTGACTTATTTTTTGAATTGACATAATTGTGTTGGATCATGTACCATTTTTGTTTCCATACTATCTTATGTATTTTGTTTGTATATTATTTCATGAATTTCGATGTCACTAATTAGAATAAGATTTTTATTCTTATTGTATTTCGCTAAGATATTTTGTTTGATTCTTGGGTATTTTCATTCTTTTATTTCATCGTTGGATTTTCAATTCTGCGTTGGATTTTCAATCTGTTTCTGTTCGTCTTTGAAGTTTGTATGGTTCTTCGGACAATTTTTGTAATCATTCGCTATTTTACTTCGACTTTATACTCTCGTTACGCAAGTATAGGTAGAATACTTGGTTCGTAACATGTGTAAATTTTGTACATTTCTTTAGGTAGGTCTAGCATCGAGAATCTTATAGATTCTCACTTTTAGGTATATCAACACGACAAATTATTCCATTGCTTCGTCTAGTTTGCATGGTGGTTATTAAATTTCCTTTCGTATGTCACTAATATGTGTATCAATTTTAGTTTCAGATTATTCGCAGGGACATCGAGGGAGTACGCCACATCCGCCGAGGGACATTTAATTCTAAGTCGGTTAGATTTAAGCTTCGTCGCGAATCTTAAAATTAACGTCGAAGATTTTTTTATTCTACATATTTCTGTGTTCTACCAAGCAATTATTCAATAAGTAGCTTCTCGTTTTCTCGTTCCCTCGTTCCTAGCTTCGGTCACCGCTGTTTCATCGATTGAAACATGTGACCGGCCGTGTATCTGGTCCGAAAGATCTAATCGCCTTCCCTTGGTAAGCTTGATTGAGGGAAAACGGCACTTCGCTGGAAGGTGTGGAGTTTCCGTATTCTGCGGAAACGCATACCTTCCAGCGGAAGTCGACCCTGTCTCAGGTACTCTCTCTTTGTCAGACAGCCTAAGTCGGGTCCTTCGGGCTCCCGGCGGGTTGCGTTGGAGAAATGGAGACCTCGATTCGGGGTTGCAGTTCTCTGTTTTCTTGTTGAGATCGAGTTAGCAAGGGCAGTAGGTTCGATCCTCGGATCAGCTGCACGGTACAGCATCGCGTCGCGTCGCGTCGCGTATCCCACGATTTAGCTTCATCCCTCTTTTTAACCATATAATTGCTTGGTAGAACATCCAAGGAACTTTGTTTCCTTCTATCGTCCGAATTTTAGCTTCAACTTGATTAGACTTGAGCTTCGACGTTAATTTTAAGTCCCTATTGTATGCGTCTCCCAATATTGCCAAGTAATTATTTAACAAGTAGCTTCTCTCGACTCGTTCTCTCGTTTCTTGCTTCGGTCACCACTGTTTCGTCGAACGAAACATGTGATCGGCCGTCCAGTTTGTCCGAAAGATCTAGTCGCCTGCCAATGATAGATCGATTTCTAGAAATAGAAATCAATCTACCAAGGGTAGTGTTGATTCGATCCGAAGATCTGCTGCACGGTTCAGCATCGCGTCGCGTCGCGTCTCCAACAATTTAGCTTCATCCCTTTTTAAACAAAATAATTACTTGGCATGACTAATCTAGTTTCTAAGGATGTAAAAGGGAGATCGATGGAACTTGGATTCCATCCATCTCCCTTCGGGTCTCCATTCGCAGCAACCTCCTCGTGGTGAGACCTGGGTAATATTATTTACATTTAATTAATAATCGTATCACTCTTAGCTGGGTAATGCAATTATTAATTAAAAATTAAATAATATTAGCAAATTGGCTGCGATCCGCCTTGCATAGGTCATCATGAATATAGAGTTTCTTCGCTAGGTTAGTTTTGATTCTCATTGATTCATCAAAGATTCTAGAGCTACACTACATTACAGCTGTCCGCCCATCAATACTAATTCAGTGAATAGTGTGTCAACTGACCACCATCCATGAGAATTTTCAGGTCGGTATGGCAGTCAAATTGGGCCACGAAAGTTCATAAGGTGTAAGGTCTATTCGTATACATCGTCTGTGGTACTACTTCTGTAGTTGCAACTACAACTTGTAATTACTTTTCTTTTTTATTTCTTCAGAGGTTGTTCGAGATTCGGCACTGACGTGCGTTTCACGTTTAATATTGATGACAGTGGTCGTTCGATGACATTATATTTTCCATTTCATTCTCGTTCTAGTCAAGCGTAATCCGTAGAAACTTTACATATATACGAACGTCAGGTAAGAGTTACAACTCCTACAACTCGCAACGAGCGGCTGTGAAATTCCTGAGTAAGCTTTTCGCTGGGCATAAAACCCGCCCGGCCTCGTACCTTAAAGAAACGTTTCAAATTTGCAATGCGACGAGAGAACGCCGCGGCGAGCCAGCGACAAGCCTTTTCCGATCATAATCCGCGGAAGTTCGAGGCCGTATTAAACTTTATATTACCATTCGCGCTATAAGAGTTTTATGTACATGGTTTATACTGTCACGCCTGGCCCCACCCACCGGGCGACACGAATTTACGAGCGACGTTCCGTCGCGCACGATCGTACGATATTCTTCTTTTTTCTTGTCGTGTTCCACCAACATGAAGACGTCTCTATTGATTCGCGACAGGGTCACGTAAATCGGCTACGTTCCCGAAAATGCGTCCATAGCATATGTGATCTTCCACGGTAATCGAATTGCGGAAGAACTGATTCCACCTTCACTCGCTACACTGTGAGGTGAAATGCATCGCTCGACTTGCGAAAAAAATATCCTTTTTAAATTATTCGCCTTTTACCGTAATATTTTTTTAAATACAATTAGGAAAGGGTAAACTTAGATAGGAACACAAGGCGATTCCAATGCAAAGGTGATCGTGAAACGATCAAAAAGTCAATTTTCGCGGAGATTGAAGTGTTGGAATAAATCGACGAAACATATTATCGACAATTTGCTTGATCCGGTGATGTAGCAGCCGGCAAACGAATCGGAAAACATCGCGATTCCCAGTGTCGCGTTATAATATGATAAATTCTGCCGATCGATTTGCTCGCCCATACGGATATTCCATTATACGAAACGATGAGCTCCGCGCATAAACAAACGAGGACGACTGGCGTTTGGCGGTCGACGTTTTTATTTCCCGATCCGATTCCGCACCGGTAGAAAATTATTATGTATTCAGTAGCCGGCGTTAACGGACATGGTTCGGTGTGCGACCCTTGTTATCCAAACCGGTGCACTCCGTTATCCCTGAAATAATCGGCTCGACGCACACTGGGGCAAAATCCCCAAAACGTGATCTAAATGTGTAATTATGAAATTCTGAATATAATCCCGATTGTGATCCACGACGAAACTAAACATTCGTGGTCCCTTTTGGGCTCGTTCACAAATTATCGCGGTCGCTTCTCCTTTGTCGTTACTACTCCGCATAGTCGAATTGCATCCAAAAATCACTCTCAGGACACAGGACTTCTCTGAATGCATGTAAAATATCTGCAAATGTAATTCGAATGATTTTAGTTCGATAGACAAAGAGATGAAAGCCAGTGATATGTATAGTTATAGCTGGGGATTGCGTTGAGAAATAGGAGAACTGTGTCATCCGTTGCACGAACCATGTTAAAATAGCAGTAGTGTCACTTCACTTATTGAATGACCCTCGTAATCTCCCAATGGAATTTATAAAACATCGCGACTCTTATCTTGATTCCACCTGAAAGCCATGTTGCCGACATTTGTTTTTTCATTTAAGCACGTTTGTGCATATCTATTTTACTTGCTGTTGTTCTTCGATCGAAATTAGTTCTGGAGGGTAAAAACGAAAACGCATTTTATGTATTTTAGGCACGTTTATTATTATATGCTACACGATAACAATGATAACGAAAAAGAAACGACAAAGTCATAACGACGATTATCGTTGGAGGGCTGCGGAAGTTTACGGTTGGCGATCTCTCGTTCTCGTCGTTCGCCAGTCGTAAAACTTGGATCGATCGAGGCTTCGCTGTTTATTCTCGCCGATTTTACGGTTAATATCTCTTTGCGGACGCTCGCGACACACGTGTGCGCGCCGTTTTACGATGCACGCGTAACGAGGGCGGAAAGTTTGTGTAACGACGACGATCGTTGTGTTTTGCATACGAGAGCCCCGATGAAATTGATAATCGCGGTCGGCTCGCATTCGCTTCGCTCGTTACGCTGAATTTACCGTTAAACTGCGTGGGATCGATTTTGCGAAAACTTGGATCCGTGGTCAGCCACGAATGTATATTGTTTTAGGTTTGTTTGTTCGGTTTGATGAATGATGGCTGGCGTTGATTTTATGTAACAATGCCGACAGATGTCCTGACAATATCGGTTGTCGTTTCTAGTAGATCTCGTCTTTCATTCCTTTGTCGAAGTATTTGCTGTGGAGGAGAAAAGCAAGATATTTTTAAACGAACCTTCTAATATTCTAAGAACTAAACCATTATCGAAATAATCGAAGTTGGGGTTTCGTTTTATTTTATATTTTGTGCCACGTATAGGAGTTCAATTTAAAGTAATATTGCAACACGATGAAGCGATCTAAAAGTAATTCGATCGTTTGATAGGCGGATGATATGCGTCGCAGATTAAACCGATAAAGCCAGGGACGAAGCGATTTCATTAGCTGACACGATTAACCTTATCGTTTCCAGAGCAAATGGTCTTTCATTAGTACAAAGTATATTGCCCGTTGCGTGACTTACAATCGATGGATATCGAGTAAAGGCAATACAAAAATGTATGCTTATCGCGTGTAACGACAGACGCTTTAGATCAGCGGTCTCTGTGACAAACAATTTTTGCTATACTTATTCTAATTCATTCTAGTTTGGGAAATTCTGTTTCAACCAGAAAAAAATCATAGAGAACATCTCTTGGTTATTTCAAATAGTACTTACTAAAAAATGGTCGTTGGAATGAGAATGATCAACACTATCCCAGCTGCACATACTGCTGACGATAAAAGAATTCCCACTTCACGTACCGGGGACTCCACAGTTCCCGGTTTGATCGTGGTTTGCTAGAAAATGTCACGAAACAAGTTAGCTAGAATTAATATTTTAATTTACGTCACTTGCAACAGGTGTGGGCTTCGAACATCTTAATTGTCTCTATTATTTTTGAAGACGCGAGCAACTTTATTTGCGAACGTTGTACGATCATAATATACTAGTAACAATTTAATCGTGGGTAGAGGCTATATTCTCTAGAGCTGCATATTTCGTTAGTTCGAATTACACGCGTCGCTTCGAAACAGAAAAAAATTTCATTTAGACATTAGTTTCGTATCTACGCTTCGTCGTGTTTGCGAGTCGAAGAGAGATGAATAAAACATGAATCACTCGACTGAGTTGGTATTCGACGAGGTTTTTATTTGTCGCGGAATACCGAGCAGCCTTGATCGAGTTTCGAAGAGTAACAGGGCTGATTAGGATTCCTGACGCGCATGCCGCGCAAGAAGGCGTTAATCCCTTAAGTAGTGATAACACAACGAAACTTTATAATCCAGTTTTCGACGCGTGTTCGCTCGAGCGCGGTCTCCGTCCTCCGTTTCGCCCTCGTTTCTGACACCGGCGCGCAACTACCCCTTTTGTTCTGTTTAACCGAACGCGAGGGCTAACGAGACAAACAAAATTCCCGCGGTTAGCCCATTCTCGCTTGCGAACAATCGGACAACGAATTAATTAAACCAGAGAAAACTTGGGCCATTTCCCGTGACTCGAGGAACGAATCATCCCTTAAAGGTGAATGGCAGACCTCAAGCCTGTCAAATATGGCTTCTAATGCGCGTTTAAAAGGGAGTTTGACAAATATTTTCACGAAACTGAAAACAAATGGTTCGAGTTGTTGTTGTTATTGATTAACGAAGAATAGAAAGAAATTTGATCGTCGAGGAATGCGTCCATGCTCGCGAAAGGTTGGTCAGCCGTTTCGCGCGGATAAAGCACGATTTCGACAGTCTCTGCTCCGATTTCTCGGAGATCTCGCGTGGAATCGGGCGCAACGATTTCCTGAGCTCGGTGGCCGACTTGTCCCACGGTTCTCATTAAAAGTTTTCCCCGGACAGGCTGGTTCTTCCGCCGCGGGCCGGCTTATTGTTTAACTTGCCTCGTTAGAATCGCTCGAGCCGAAAACGCAATATCGGCCGCATAAACAGTTTAATCGCGCGACAATCCGGCGGACTTTCGGCGCACGAAACTTTACGACACCGGAGCGCGCACGCGATCCGTTAGCTATACCAGTCGTCGAAAACAACGGAACTTTCGGCTTAAAGTTCGTCGGCGACGTTAAATATCTGACGGAGCCTACGAGTTTCCGAGCTCCCTGCGAATTTAACGCTCGTTTCCAGGACGACTGCTGCCTTGAGACGTTTAACTACGCGAACGTCTACCTATTTATTTATTCGCTATACCGGTAGAATAATAGAAAGTTCCGTGAAACCAAAACCGTTTAATTGCTATAATCAGTCGAGTTTAACGGGGTTAAGAATCTCTGTGACTGTTCCTTTGGACTCGGGAACCGAAACTTGAACTTCAAGAGTCGTTACACGACATCAGAAGCGAGAAGATAATGGGTTACGCGTGTAATTATCGAGTCCTTATCTGAACACGAGTCAGATAAGCGAGAATGTGAACGTACCTCAGTTTCTCTCGTCAGACAGAGCACAGCGCAGGGAAGCGCGAGCAAAAGTATAGTTCTTAGGAACATTTTGTCTGCCGATCGCGACGAATGAAGGACGACTGCGGAAAGTTCTTCCACCTGTCTTACGGTATTATCTTCCAAGGCAGGTTCACGACAGCGATAAAACGGCCGATTGACGGATCGTCGTTTTACGTCGGACTTTATCGCGGTATCACGCGAAGGTGGGATGGCTGCCTTATCTGGCGCTGACAACACATTTTATGCATGCACCGAGCACGCGTTCTATGCACCAGGTGCAGTCTTCCGCGAATCAATGGCCAATCGACGCGAACGTATTCGCGGCCATGAATGAAAACGAACGTTCCCCAAACTCTTCCATCCTCCGCCTTTTGTGTAGCGTAGCTCATCTTGCTTGCTTCTGTTTCCTGTTATTTCGTTCCGTTCGAAACTGAACTGGTCAATTGGCAACGGCTACTCGTTTCTCGTGCTCCCAATTACGTTATTAGATTTCTGTTTGCGCCTCGTGGATCCTCGGGCAAATATTTTCAAGCTTCATTTTTCGACGGGTCGAAACCAAACAGAGAGTTTCCTCTTATTGTTAGACGTCGCGTATGTGGTATTTAGATAAAATGAGAAAGTTAGGACATTCCATTCTTCTTCCTCGTATTTGTCTAACCGAATTTCATCCTCATCGCCGTTGATTATGCTACTTAATTGAAAACGTAGTATTTTTCATTCTTGAACGGAACGATTTCATCGTGAAATATAAAGCATCGGAACTCTTTCTACCGCTCGGATTCTTCGGTATTTACGGTACCAATCTGTGATATTGATTTCTCCGTCAACATTCTTACGATATAGGGGTACTTTTATCAGAAATACTCGAAGAATGCAAGGAATCTTCTTAAAGATACTAGCGGGTAATCATCGAACGAACATGAATCCCTCCGTAAATGAAACGCCGACGTGTAGGACGGATAACGATGACTTCCGTCAAAGACGATGGCGGATGTTTATCGTTTCATCCGATCCGGTTCAAAGTTAAAACTATCGTGCACCATGAAACGGCGTATCGTGCCGTTATATCCGCGATATGCTACACTTTTTAACGATCAAACGCATCCCATCGATGCCATCAAACGATCCACCGCGCCGCGAAACGAAGGAGAAAAAAGAAAATCGACCGAGCACACGTAGGGGTGGGGGTGAGAGAAGAGCGGGGAAAAACAAGAACTACACTGGTACACCTGTTTCCGGTACTTTTTGCTTCTCATTTCGCCACTGCAGGCTCAAAGGACATCAACGGAAATTCCATACGCGCGTTGACTACCGCCGCTAACCCATCCGATCGATTTTGTCTCTTTTTTATTTAGTCGCCATTTACATCGCACCCTGAACCGAACCTCGCTTCGTTACCGTTCGCTGACCAAAGTTAATGGAATAACCGACGAATCGACCAGTTCGACTTTTTCGTCTCAGCATACCACGGTATTAGCTTGCACCGTTTTCCAATGAAAGCCCGTGACATTACATTTATGTCGATAAGGAGAACCGGGAGGCTTTATCGTGTCATTTATGAAAAGAGTGCGTTATCGTTGCGTCGCCATCGAATTGCATTACTCGATTATTTCCATTTCGTTCGGGAGTAATCGATAATATTTCTAAATTTTTTGAGTGGATCTTAAAACGAATTTTAATTCAATTTCTATTCGTTCAACGTTATGTATTTTGTGTACATTAATCGATTTTTCTCGCCATTCTGCGTATCAGAGTATGATCGTTCCGATAGAGATCGAGATTAAAATTCTTTTCTTATCAATCTTTTTGCATCTCCGGTTAGGAAAAAAATTACATCTTGCCCCAATTTCTGGAATCGCTTTATATAATAAAAATTTAAATTTTAAACCGTATCACTATGATATTCAGCACACCAGGTGCAAGTTCAGCAAAGCCGGAAAAAAGTAATTTATCTACGGACATTACCAAAGACTGCTTACCGAAGAAATTTCCAAACCTTTTGGCTGGCGCCCACTTAACAGGAAAAGAGAATTTCGTTCGAATTAAACATTTCTAATGAACTTAGAATTTTATAAAAATAGTAGGCATTTTTCGATCAGATCTTTCTAAATTCGTAGGATGTTTAGGGGGTTGAAAGCGTATATTATTAACACGCCAGCTAATATTTTGGCATACACTTTTCCCTGGAAGGGAGTTGCAAAGTTTTTCGAGCTCCGTAACCTCTTAAATTCGCGGTGACAACGAATTCCCCGGAGTCCTGGCTGCCGACGTCTTACTTTATCAAATTTTATGGAATGGAAGGCACGGTTATTTCTCCGTTCGCTGGACACGGTGGCTCTCGTCGGGGGAATCGACGAAACAATCTGTAATATATCGAGATCGACAAACGGCAAGGAAACGCGGGATTAAATGAAATCGATAAACGAAATGGTCCGGGACTTCTTCTCCTCTTTTCGCGTCTCCTTTTTGTTCAGTTTTCTTTTTCCATTGTCGTCGATGCTCCGCGCGGGTATTTGTCGGTGATATCGTGGTTCCTGCAGGAAACCGCGGCATCTCCAGAGACGTCGCAGGAAATCTTCATTATCGGTACAGACGAGAAGAGGAGAAAATCCGTGGAAAATGGTCGTCGGACGAGGAATGTCGATGTAGAGGCAGATCGCGAGAGGCAGGTGCGGAAGTTTCGAAACCAGCGGGGAGAGAAATCGCGTACACGGGTCTTGCATCAGAGCGTAATAAAGGCGATGAGCGTTCTTTCATCAAGGGAAAAAAGTTTCGTCCCGTTTCGCCGCGGGAAGTTTCGCGACGCCAAGAAAATCCAGTTTGTCTCTGGATGAATATGCATGGAACGGAGATATAGGTATCGTTCTTAATGCAACTGGCGAATATATGCATTCGGGGGACCAAAAGAAACGAAACGTGGACAGAAATAAGGACGAAGGAACCGACCTGTATTCTCTTTTTAATTTAGAAAACGGGAAACGTTGTTTCCATTCGACGAAATAAAACCGTCAGGGACAAAGAAGCGCAATTTGCAAGCGTTAACGGAACGAACTTAATGTGATTCGCGAGCGTCGAGACGCTAGGAGCAACAGATAGTCGATTGCGAGAAATGTATCAAATGCGCGAAGCCTCGGTGTTACGTCTCGAATCGAAACTTTGCTTCTCCGGCCGAGCAATGTAATTTTCTTCCGGCGCGGCAACGCTTTCTTAAACGATCGGGAAAACTCGTGCACGATGCAACGTTCGCTGCGTACCTTAATTTAATTTTTACTCGCGCGAATTGCCGCGCCCGAATAATCCTCAGGGAAATACTCGACTGTGCTTACCGCGTCGTGTTCCTTTTCCGCTGCGTGCGGCGCGTTCGTTTCGTCGGTATTCTTCCAGTTTCAGCCCACGTGCACGAACACGCGTACACATGTACAAACGTATGTACGTAAAGTACAATCAGATGTCGCGGAAACACGGAAACACGGCGTTGTCTGTGTTTGCACGGACGCATCGACGTTTTCCACCGTAATACAAATCTCTTGGTACAAAGTTTCTCGGCAGGTCTCCGTCTTTATCGTACCCGTATCCGTTAACGTTATTATAATCGCCAGGTATAATGCGTAGAACGAATGTAACTGCTGCAATTACATTAATGAGAGATTCGGTGTGACAATGCGAGAGATAAATTTTCCGCGCGACTAAATCCCAGCATTAGAGAGCCGTCATTCGAACCGCTAATACCCACTCGATGATTTATTAATTACAATCATTGTAATTCACATTGGTTACTGTTATTCCATTCACCGCTTCGTTAACACCCAGCCCGCGGCGAGATAAATTAATGAACGCTCGAGGAACGCGACGCATCAAAACACGTCTGTCAAAACTGTCGTGCCGGTTACATTATAAATCATACGGCGGAGTTTGTTGCCAGTGAACGGTTATTGAAATGAAAATTACCGTTACCGTTGATCGACGTGCGAAGAGAAAGTTATTATACCGATTCTAAGACGCGAAAGTAATTAGAATCTCGAATCGTATTAAATTTCGCATGATGGTTAATGTCTTTTCGTGGATTCGCGTGTTTCCTAACTTGGATGCACGAGTAATCGCGTTCGTTCGAATGGTCGACGCGAGTCGCAAAATAGTCGTGAATGCTACCGGGGACGATGTTGAACACAATGAATGCAATAAAGCTCAATCTCGAATGGAATTAACGGCCGGCCGTTATGCATATGCATGCGTCTGTTTGCTATTGAAAATATTTAATCATCTAGTTTATTTCATCCATCGCGCGAACGATACGCCGCCGGGAATATCGATTTAAATATTGCCGTCCGAGCGATACGTTACGACCGTTTTCAGGCGTCGCGGTCGCAAAATCGAACTCGTCACTGCATTATTGCACTCATTTGCGTGAAATTCATTGGCTCGGATAATAAATTATTCACTCACGTTACACTACTTCTAATTGCGGAATGGTCGATAGAACTAGCCGTTCAACAAACTTCGAAATCCGATGTTTGAAATTTCCATAAGAACGGATTAAAAATTACAGTCTCGATCGAGGTGCGGTAAAGATCTTTGTCTTAACGGTTCTCGTGAATTATCTCGTGAATTCTGTTCGCGGTCGAACGTCCGATGAAATACGAGAACGCTTTTCACGTAGACCGGAGCAGCCGCAAGAATTTTTCTCCTGAAGAACGATGAATTTCTCGAAATTCAACGAGACGCGGGGATCAAATGGAGCGACAGTTAGGGTTTCAGCAGATTCGCCTGGTCTCTGGGCGATCCTGCTCGTCGGGTCTGGTTTCCGACGACGCGTTTTCCTTTCTTTCCCGCCGCAATCTCCGTGAGAAAATGAAGGACCGGTATCTTAGCCAGCAAAGTCGAACGAGCAAACTTTTCCAATCCGCGGCGTTGATCCGCGATCGTCGAGCTGCGAGGATCTCTCAGTCGCAGGATATTAAAAATAGATTAAGATCTCGAGCTTCCGTCCTTAGATTCGATTCCCACCATCGGGTGGCGCATTATCCGATCGTTCTGAAAGATGGACACCGTGTTTCTGCGAGAGGAATCGCGAACAGGCGCGTCTCTATCAATATTGAGGAAAGAGATTTTCCGAAGGCTCATCGAAAGGAACGAACATCACGGAGAATCGGTTAAGATAAGTTTCTTCGTCATGTTCGTTGGGCGATGCGAGCGATAAGCGTGGCAGTATTCGAATCGAATAATTTCTTCGGACAATCGTGATATTACATGTGACCTGCTATGCGATTCGATGCCCTAAACAGCTGCATAATTTGACCCCAAATACTGGATCTTAATTAATTTCGATGCTGCAACAGTAATGTCAAGGGAACGTCCTGTGCTAGAGATGGAGACCTATCGAACGATGTACGGTAAATTCAGCTGTATAAATCGAGAGTGTTAACGTTCACGGGGGTAAATTAGCCTCTTGGAAGGGTCGATATTCTTCTTTAAGCGCGATTATTGACCCGTATATATTCAGTCGATATAAGAGGCAAATGAATAACTTTCAGATAAATCTCTGGAAATTTCGAATTCTCGAGAACTGTATACTGGGGAAAAGATTCCTTATCCATCAAAGAATTAAACCTCTTGAAGCTGTACCAAGTTTAATGGGACGTATACCAGCTAGATGAATGGGATCTTTAAGACAACAGGATGAGCCCGTCCTCTGTACACGATTCATCAGTTTGAAATTCGAACCACGCGACCCCAGACTATCGCCTGGCGACTGGAGATAAGGGAGGGTTCGAGAAATTCTTCTGGAATATATCAACGTTCTCGAAATTTATTCATTCCTGGCTATATTTTTCGAGTTTCCCGTTTGCGACTTTCCCGGCGTTCGATACCGCTTATAAATTTGCGGTTCCGTTGGTGCGAATTACCATCGAAGCTATGCGGCCGGCACGGTTAGGCTAATGATAGCGACGGTCCATGTTCGACCGTTAACGTTTCACGGTTTTGCGAATGCCATTAGCTCGATAGCGACCGTTTAGGGGTTGCTTTCGATGGTCGCGGTTTTCGAAAAGACGCGTCGCCGCTTCGCCTCGTTTCGTGAAACTTTAATTCTTCGTTTACCTGTTCGTGGCTTTTGCACGTCGCCGAGGAAACGGCTCGGAAGTTTTAATTGCCTTCTCGAGGTTTTCGTCGGCCGGGCAGCGGAAAAGCGAGAATTAAACTGTTTCACGATCAAGATTTCGATACCCCGCTTTCGCGTCTAAGAAATTACGACAGAGCCGCGGACTAAAAAACGAGCTAGAATATCAGCAGTTTTTAAAACTCAAGAGTACATTGAATTAAAAATTTTGTTGGAAATATAAATCGATTCTTGGAGCCATCGTGCGAGTCTAACGAATAAATAAATTACTAAATAGCACTCTTTTTGATCGCGTCTCTTCGCGTGTATCGCAAACGGGAACGTCGTGTGGCAACACTCGTCGCAAAACAGGAAGAACCCATTAAATTTGTGTCAACGGAAAGTATTTCCGTCGTCTTTCGCCGGATCACCGACAAAGTTCTCCCGTAAGTCTGTATCGGTGTAAGAGTAACGCGACCCGAAGAAACGGCTGCAGAGGGACTACGTGGAACTAATGGCGGGATTCAAGCCGAGTCGCAAAGATTAAACGAGCATCGAAAGGGCGGCGGAAGTAGAACGAGGGTGGAAGTACGCCCGCAAAGTGAAACAAATTGCCGCGAACGAGGCTCAGCCCGCTGATGCAGTCGTTGATTTTTCCCCTAATACCACCGCAAAAGGGTCCACAGAGTTTTTAAACTCGATCTTCGATCCTCCTCCGCCTCCGTTTCGAGCAATCCGCCTCTAGTCTCTACACGAACGCCGAGATCATCGGGGTTTCGTCTCCTGGAACCACGATTTTTCAGTCGTACTCCAAAGACCATCGAAACGTGCACGATTTAAAGGGATATTTCGGTACACCGCTTTCGAAAAATCTATTCTTTTCCTTTGTTTGAGTCGACGACAGTCTGGTGATAGTTTTGATTGTGTTTGGTGGAGCGAATAAGAGTAAATACGATTCTCGGGAAGGGTTAGATGGTCGCGTGTCGTCTGAAAAAGAAACTATGTTTCGCCAGGGGGTCTGTAACATATTTATGGGATGCTCGGTGGACGCCAAGACGGGACAGGCGTGACTGCCCGGTGAAAATTAAACCCGTTGGACGGGCAGATCGATAAGTCGAAAACCGAGGAGCTCCGTGCTTGCGAGTTGCAGTCGCACGTGCAATCGCAGAGAACGCGGTCTCGACTTTGTCCGCTCGCGGCGGAAAGGCAGCCGTCGCGTTACAGTTTCGGTCGAAACCCAAGCAACGAAATCGTCCGATGCGCTTTCGTTCTATGGGGATCGATTTTCCGTCTGTTTCCCGCAGTAATTTATTTAAACGAGACCCGATCGCGTTCTACCTTCGCCGAGTAACCGGCAATTAGCGCCGAGCAGTATTTGGAGGTTCGTGCGAGGGATCTTGATACGGGGACCGAAGGAAATTCGCTTCTACACGATACTTTGCATTGTTAATTGTTATCTCGCGACTGAAACTGTCGTTGTACTTTGCAGCAGCATATCTCAACGATACCGCTGCACGCTGGAACGGAACGCGTTCGCGATGATAGCTACGGACGTACGTTTGATTTCTATATCAAAATTTATTATACGCGTGCAATTCTCTTACGATCCTCCTTATCGAACTTACTGTAACTGAACGTCTGGCGTACTATGAATACCCGGAACAGTAGACGTAGAAACAATAAAAGAACACGCGTGGAAACGAGTACGAGCAGGTGTTTATCTGTCAGGTTTATTCGACGTAGAAAGTATTTGGAATTGCTCGCGGACGGGCATTCTTCGTTCTTGACGAGACTTTCGGTGAACTCGAGGGCGACCGGAGGAAGGATGCAAACCGTGTCAAACGGTGTCACGCTCCAGGCATCCGGACAAAAGTCAACGGCGAACGTTTTCTCGGCGATCGATTAAAAACGGGCGCTAGTGTCCCGAATCGGCCATGCAATCGGATTTGTATCGGCTGCTACGTGACGTAAAAAAGTCTCCATTACCCGTTGATTGGAACATCCTGTTTGCGATCAGTGAAAACCAGTCCGGGTGTTCGTGAACGATTCTGTAAAGGTTCGTTAACTGAAGTTCGATGTTAATATTGAACGAACGCGTCGTTTCGCCTCTTTAATTTCGACGCGAGCCGCGGACACACGCGTGCTATTTAATGGGGCAAAATTAAATGGCTCCGCGTCGCCCGAGCGTGTTCAGTGACTTATTATATTTTCAATGGTCGGCTTCTTCCTGTTGATTATCGGTTAATTAGCTCTATAGAATGCAGCTTCGTTAAAATTTGCCGCCCGTATCACGCCTGGATCATTGTCGCGTTCTCCGAGTTTTTAACTTTCACGCAAGGCGAACGCGGTCACTCTGCAAGGTGATTCCGGAAACTGGGCCAGCCCGTGGCTTTTTTCTAAGCGGACGTACAAAAAATTGATACGGGGAAAAGCTGAATCCCGCAATGAAAACTATCTTCTCGCGATTGAAATTTTTTTTCTCGCGTCTGACCATCGCTCGATATTTCTACTTGCTTCGGTGCATAAATCGAAAAATTATCCTTGTCGGGTTTAGATGCTGTTTTCGATTTCATTAAAATAGGTAACTCGCCGTGGAAAGAGTCTGTTCGTGTGATAGAAAAGGCATTTCTTCCCCGGTAGTTCAGGTTTTATTTTTATTTCAGAAGTTTGTGCTTACCTTGGTGTACACTGCCGTTCACAATAAGTCGTTCGGAAATTCTAGGCGAGGGTCTGGTGCCCTGGTCGACGGCAGCGAAAGGTAAAGAGAGGATCAAGGGAACTTCATAAAGCGGAAGCTGAAGGGTTGTTCGTACTTCCTCGAACCGTTCGATGGAGAGCGGGGTACTTTACGAGCGGGAGACGCGTTCGAACTGCACGACGGTGTTTCGTGCTCGTTGCCCGAGATTTTTTTTATTTTTCTTTGCGAGGAAAAATGGTACAAACCGAATTAGAATGGGTTGTTCGCGGAATTACGGGGCGCAAGAGTATCTTCATCCCGTAATAAACAAATCTTCGTTATACGGACTGCGTTGAAAGAAGTCAAGGAATCGCTAAATAAACAGTATTTTAAAGGGGCAAGAAAACGCGCGATAAGAAACGCGCAATAACCTCTCGCGAATTGTATCGTGATTCATTTAAATGGGGACACTGTGCGCTTTTGAATAAGCTCGCGACGAGTAGCGGTACGATTTTTATTTCGTCTTTTGTTCGTCGAAACAACGAGCGAAGAAAGAACGCTGACGTCGTCGGACAGGTCTTAACGAAGACTCGAACCAACCGCTGTAACATGTAAATTACGAGTCTCTTTTATGTCGTGCAGCTCGCGCTTCTTCGACCCTGGAAAACAAGGTTAACCCGGAGCATCAAGACTCGTAGCTGATTCGCATTCTTGTCGTTGCGTTTAGTCCAACCCGGGAGTGACGTTCCGACGTTACATCAGGGTTCGAAAAACCCTAGAAACCACGACGTGCAACGCTTCTGACCACGTGCATTTTCTTTATCACGGGCGAGATTGTACGTTCCGTCTTAAACCCGGAGCCCCGAGGTGTCTCGGGCAAACAGCCGGTATTTTCTTTCCGCGGCTTCGAAAGCGTGCAAGGTTTGCTCCGGCAACACTCTGTAACTGGATTTCAAAATAAGAAGCGACGCCGTCGCTCGCCTGTCGCGTCAATTATCCCACGTAAAACATTCTCGATGCGAAGGATGCTTATAAACACTCCGTGGATACGTATTGGTTAGCTTTAGAAAGCACGAAAATAGGAAAAACTAATCGAGGGTCACGATAAACGTTCGTTGAAATTCATTTTGCCATCGAAAGGGTTTAAAATTGTGTTTCTTATTTCGAATATTCGAAATTGTTCCATCCAGTGATTTTTGTTTTATTCGCCCTTTAAGAATTAGCTGTTTTCCAAGGCGACAAAGTAGAAAGCCCCCTTAAAAGACCACTTTGGATTCATCGTCAAAGTTTCTGGATGGTGGCCGATCGAAGTTGGAATAAGAATCGACAATTGTATAAGCAGTGCTACCGGTAACCCAGAAGAAATTAGTTTCTCTGATATTCAATTTTAATAGCTCGTAAGACCGCAACGAGGGGCATTTATTCTCCTTCGTTTTCTCTTGCTTTCCATCTCATTGACTTCCTACCATGCTCCAGGGAACTCCGTTAAAGATTCCTCAATAACTCGGTTCTCTGAGATAACTTTGAGGAGAAAATTGTTGCGCACGAAGAAGCAATAAAACAAAGAATCGAGGCACAATGATAACTAATTTCAACGGGCGAACAGTTGTTCATTGATTCACGTAGCGTGGTTATTTATATCGACAAAAACGACCATAAAATTTTTAATGAAATCGATAGTACAGTGCAATTCTGATCGCAATAACAATAGAATGTTTTTTAACTGGATCTTTATTACTATTAAAAGAAGTAGTATGAGGTAGAATAAAATAAAAATTATACAGGATAAAAATATCGCTTATAAAGGTAGTAAAATATGTAACGTCTACTCCGATGAAAAAAACTGAAAAAGATAATTAAAACGCAAGGATTGTCCCAGTCTGTACGAGTAACTCATTCAGCGTATCACTGTTTCGGTATAATGTCGTTAAGTTTCGCTGACACAGTATTATAACTCAATTAAATTATACGTTCATAATCGCGCGCTACATCGACCACGATTATCGCATTTTCGTATCTCAATTTGTCGAATTACGTTCTGCCATACATCATTTACTTCTTGTTAATTTTCAGGCTTTTCCCGGCTCGAGATAAAAAGCTGCTAAGCTTTTCTACTCGTTTTTTATACTCGTTCCTCGTTTGCCGTAATATATTCCTGCCCCGTGCAAAGGCTGGGAGCTGTTTCATTGAAACCTGTACGTCTTCTCGTTGCACAGAGTGTTTCTAGAACGTTGCTAATTGTAATATTCGGAAAATGATACGCGAACGTAGTTCTGGAAATGTTTCCTGCTCGTACAATTATTATTATTAATATTAATGAAACGAAGAGCAAGATAGGAAGAATACAAGAATACGCAATTAAATTCGTGGTGCATTTAAATAATTCTGTGACGCACGAATGTTTCTTCGTAAAGATATTTAGATATATAATTTGTTCGTAAAAGTGTGCATCGAAAACGAATAATCAGGAGATTCGCGGATGCGCGAAATATCCGTCGATGCCAAACATCAAAAATCGAATTCCCAATTTAATGGCAACGTTTCATTATCGTGTTTTTACGTATCTGTGCAGGAAATTACCGTGCAGCGGCATCGTAGCGTATCGTTTCGATGCCCGTCGTTCGGCGATCAGTCACAGTTTCTACAGCCAACGTTTTTATTACCTAGATAGAATTTGATTTACATGCGAGGGAATCGAGCGCGATACGGACAGAGTTATTTCGAAGGGAATTAAACGGACAAAGCACGAAGACTGTACACAGACACACAGGACGTTGAGTGAAATGTTTACAGTTGTTCAGGGCATTCGATTCCCAACGAAGTAACTGAAAACTACTTGATCGATGTTTCGCTGATACTTCCATTAGTTTTGAACGTTATGAAAAGACGAGGTCTCGCCAGGGTTAAGCAGAAACTGTTAATTTTGGAACCCGTTAGTTAGCCCTCCGCGACGAACGAGTCGCACGCCTGTAAACATTTTCTTTAGACCCTTTGTAAACGTCAATGAAACGCGTGTTCGATACCGCGAGCTCGGGGCGACTTCTTTGTCGCGTATTTTATCCAAACGGCAGACAAGGCGGGACAATGCATTTCCCAGGAACGAAATTAGTGCGCCGCCGGCTGACAACCTGAATGTACACGTTCGCGGGACATATTGTCGGCGTAAGGCATTGTGTTTGAACGCAATTAAGTGCATCTCATTCAGCCGCTTGGTCGCGAATCGATTTGCTACAGTTAGCTTCGCGTGTCGTTAATGGCTAGGATTTCAATCGTGTTCGACCTTTCTTCTCGTTAATCAGGACCCCGCTCGTCCCTTGCTCGTGAAAGATTTTCGATCACCCTAGAAATATAATAATTGTTTTCGCGTGATCGTTAATTTCGGAAAGCTTGTTTTTGGTAAGCCTGGATACGTAATCGCGGCTGGAGATCCATACGTTCGTGACGAATCGGATTGTCAATCAGGGAACGTCAGTTCCGTTAAAAACATCGGTCGTCGCGGAGTCGTGGCCGACGTTCACCAGGTACCGTGCATCGGTTTTCGATTTGGGCTACGAATCCTCTGCGATCGAATCTCTTCGCGGCTGAACGGGAAGTAATTTGGGACAGACATTATCCGGGCCGCGTCCCACGCGTAATAAATTGAATCTGCCGGGCCGGCGTTCATTGTCACGGGATCGTGACGAAATTAATTTTCCTCGAGGATACTCGGCCCCTTTCGAGCAATTGCGACGGTTGTTAATTACTCGTTGTTGTGTGTCTTCTATCGAGCATTGCGCGATTTTTGCGCTCGTACGTCGAGTGGATCGTTTTCCTAGAACCCTCTTTGGGAAAACGGCTAACAGTTCCGCATGACAAACCGTTTTTCCGATCCAACTTCGTGACTAACGGGATATGGTTTTAAGAAAAAGCCACAAACTGTTCGATAGACTTTTTATTAATCGGTGCAACTGGAACAAAATAAACAACGCTGCATAACAGGAACAATGTAGACGCAAGAAGGTATCTTTGGTAGCAAGTGGGACAAAAAGGTGACTTTTAACGATGGTGTCCTGCCTCGTGGTCGTTGCCGTTGCTGTTGAAGACACGAGCGAAAAAGCCGTCCTTTCCGGCATGATATTTCACGGTTCGAATGTTGCCGCCTGGTTCTTTCACCGTGTATTCCCCGACGACTTCTTTGCCTGAAACGGATCGGTAATTTATGCAACTCCTGCTTCTGGCTTTAAATCGGAGACGGACAAACAGTTTCGAGTTTCGTTTGGTTACCAAGCGAAATTAGCGGAAAAATTGCTGCCTCGTTACGGTCTGTCGTGAAAACAACCACAGTACGATCGAGCCCGCTTTGAAAGAACAAATTGCAATTTATGCGAACCGGATAACGAGAGGACTTCCTTAATGATTCAACAGAGATCAATTTGTAACTTCATCCCAGGAATGTATATCTCGAAGAAATTCAAATACATCGAGGGCAAGCGAATAATTTTAATCCCCGTCTTCGTGGAATGAAATAAAATCCCAGTCTCTGCATAGTTTGAATGGGCAAACTAATTGCAACGAAGAATCCCAGAGGCTTAAATAGCTCGTTTCGATGCGATCGATTAGTTGCGTGTCTCTGAAATTGCGAGACGCGAGTCAGGATGGCGAAGACATTGTCTGTAGAGTAAATAGCATTCATCGTCGAAACGTGGCTGGTTAGCGAATTAACATAGCAAAGCGAGGGCGGAATAGTTTCGTCAAGAGTGACATGATATCTCCCGATGATTTCCAAAGGAAACATAATTAGCGAAACCGTCGAGCGTGTAGCTCGTCGTTGCGTCGCATCAAACGTGTCTCTTCTCTGAAAATTAACGGCCAGTGATTTTGATTTTCGCTAGTTCAAAACGGATCCTTTCGCGAGCTGCAATCAGCCGCGGTTGAATCACCGCGTTCCCGCGAATACCAAGATTCGCGTAATTACTTCTCCCGCATAACGTTACGATCTTATTAGGTCTATTAGAGAGCCGAATCTAATTCGTCGACAGACTGGCGAACGATGGAAGCCCTTAAAGGAGATGCGAGCAACCTCTGAACAGAGGAATTTCCATCCGTTTTTCCGGGGACACCGTCGATTTAGTCGAGAAACGACGCAAAAGTTTCCGTCCTTCTAACATGTTAATTTTAGCGTAGGCCAAACAACTCGATCTAATTTTTTGGTTTGTTTGTTTCAGATTCATCTGGATTAGAGATGGCGTCAAATTTGGAATAGTCAATTATCAGAGAAGGCACAGTCATCGATAGACGATCTTCACAGCAATTATAAAATAAGTAGAATAATACGGATTCTACTAAAATATATATTCAGAAATATTTGCATACTTTCGTTTGTAGATTTCGTTGAAATGGTATGGCGTGAAACGTTGAAACGACTATGGCAGCCAACTGCAAGAGCTCGACCACTGAAACGGAGCGCACCACGGCATTGAATGGCTCATTATTATGTCATTTATGAAACGTCCACCTTAGAAATAGCCTTATCTCGCGGAGGAAGGAATTCGTTCGCGTTTTATCCAGTCGTTTTAAATCCTGGCGTAAAATGTATTTCAAGGGCCAAGACTCTTCGGTAATAATATTAAAATCACGAAATTCAACGTTCTACATTTCTTAAACAAATATAGATGATTTTGTATCAGAGTGTTATCAAAATAGAACACTGATTGGACTTAATTAAATTAATTTTGAAGCGTCTCCTCAAGATGCAGTCTCAACACGTCTTGCGAATCACTGTATACGCCAATTAGTCGCTGCTAATTCATAATTTCAAAGATCTCAAGAGACAGGGCGCTTACAGGAAATCCGAGAATTATGCGATTCAAAGCGTGTAATTTGAAATTTCAGCCACGATGTTACAACATCCCTAAACAGAGATCCATTGGTACGGATTTCACACTCGGTGTAAAGGTTTCTTGAAGCAAATATTAGCTGACCACAAATTTACATCGTGTTTGGAGCAGTACTGATTTTCACTGGTTTATTTTTCAGAAATATGGAAGTATTACCGTCTCTGTGCTCCTTTTGGCCATGATAGTCGCCGGTGTGATGGTCTTCCACGCCGTAGGAGAACTTGTAGTGCGGATAGGCCACGTAATCGTGATGATGGTGACCATGTTTGTCTTTCCAGGTGACCTCTTGACCATCGCCTATCACGGGTCCATGGAAATGTTGGAAAGAGTGCGCGTGCCCGGCCTCGACTATCGCGACGAGCAGCATCGACAACGCCAGAAGCGCAGCGACCAACTGCGAATATTGAATTTGTTGTTAGTTATGCGACGGAATGTGGAATTTCCACCGAATTCGCGTGTTTGACCGCGAAATTAATTTTGCAACATTGCCGGTGCTGCGTCGCGAATGTGTTTCGTTTGAGAGTCGAACGAGTTCAGCATACCGGTAATCGGATCACAGGTTATGGTTATTTATGGGTGATCGAGCGAAACATTCGAGCCATCGTTTTATAATTCGATTATATCCGTGCGGAATCACTTTTCGACGAGTCAGTTAACCCTTCGCGAACGATGGAATATTATTAGCTTCATTCTATTTTTCTAATTCGGAAAAAGTTTCGAAATTAGTTCGTAAAACATTGTTCCTGCCCCTGAAAATTTTTTTAATTAAGTTTTGCCTGATAATCGAGCGACGCGAGATGTACACTCACTTTAAAAGCCATATCACTGTCGCGTTCACGCACCGGAGAGCCAGAGGATCGATCGATCGATGCCGGTTTCGCGATCGTCCCAAAACTGAACGTCTAGCGGCTATTGTTCCTTTTATAAGTCCACTTTAAAAGTTTCCCTCTGCTTAATTCTTCTTTGGACCCATGCCCGGAACTTCCCATCGGCGCAGACGTTGCAAAACATAATTATTCAAGCAGCCCGACGCCGCAAAAAGCGTCGCGCGTTCCTCGCTCGAACGAGCATTGGTCAATCCTGGCCCCTAATGGAGTCCGTTGAGAGAAATAATGGGAAAAAATGGATCGTAGGAAACGTCATCTGTTTCTTCGGCCAGGTGACACACGCGTATCGATTATGCTTATCGCCTCTCGTCGCGCATGATGGACTGCGTTACGAGTTTCGACTTTCTTTCGCGGATCGTACGCTCCATTCCGTCGTAATCGCTGCCCGTGTTACAACGACTGCTTGAAATCGCGATTATAGTGGCACGAATATTACAAGATGGAACTCAGATTAGTAATCTATCGATGATTCGATGAAACTCGAACTTGAATCTAGCACAATGTCCAGCGTTTGTAAATCGTTTACAACGAATTCTAGCTCCTTAACCGGCAAAAATCACAGTTACGATCGGCAAGAAGTCTTTTTTCAACGTCCATAGCACGATAGAAGTGGCGTTTGAAGCAACAACAATTGCTAATAATCCGGCCAAGGCAGGAAAACCACAGAGGAAGTACCGTTAAAATCGTAACAAAAAGTTACTCGGCTGGCTGCTGAATTCCGCAAATACGTACGGCATCGAGTAAGTTCCTGTCTGGGCTCATTTTCATCGGGAAAATGGGGCCAAGCAACGAGACGATGCAAGACGAGAGTCTTTGACGTAAGAACAATGTTCTGTCAACAGCCCAGTGATACTTCAAGCTTCAATTTTACAGTCGAACGAGCAGTGAACTATTTATGAAATAACAGAGAATGGGAACGTTGCAATCAACGGATCTAAAAATGTCTCAATCAGAGTTACGAGTACAGATTTTTAATTCGTTCGTAAACCGATCCATCCAACAAAAGTTAAACGAGTGAATGTAAAGTGAAGATCAGCAACATGATCGTTTAAAAGAAATTCATAGAATCGAGCAAGAAAGATTATCGTTACTCGTCTTCGAGAGATTCCGCGCCAAGAAACGAGTTATCGTTCGCGAGAGGTAGCCGGGGCCACGGAACGCTAGATTTTTGATTCCCGCGAGTGGTCGTCGTGTTATGAACAAAAACTAGTGGATTCCATTTGGCCTGTCGCGAAGGGAAACGGTTCCTGTGGCCGTAGAAACGGGACGAAGAGACGAGAAGAGGACAGATTCTGGCACACGATGTGCTGGAGCGGCGGAAGTGCTCGAAGTGGCGCTCGGCTTTTGAGTTATGACACTTTTTGAGTCGAGGAGTCGCATTGTGAATGGTGCATCCGGGTCCAGCGTAATATCCTAGCTCGATCTTCCAGGGATGGGGTGGCGATAAATCTGCCTTAAATAAGATTTGCCGGCGACACCCTAGCGAAATAAAAGGAACAGAACGACAGTCGAGGCGGGGGCGGTGCTGATTGGTAATTCTCGGTCTACAGATTACAATAGAACCGCGTCTACGAAAGAGGAGATAACCATTTCGTTAAAAAGTGTACGTCGTGTCTTTTCGAAATCTATTTCAGCGTGAGTTTACCAAGATCCCCTTTCTTAGCGAAGAATCAGAAATATGACTTGAGAGTTAATTGCAAAGTTAGTTGGAAGCTGCCTCGTCATAAAATTTGTTTGAAAAGGATCTTTCGCGACTTTTCCGCTGTCCGCCGGGTCTTCGTACGTGTTTGAACTATTTCAATTAAACGAAGTCTGTCCGAAAGGTCAATTTAGTTTTCAGCCATTTGCTCTCGGAGGGTTCTCGCCCGCAGCTCGAGAAGAAAGTCAATATTAATTAATATCGAGGAGCGATTGGTTCCATTCAAATAATTCCGGGGCATATTAACGGGCGCGATGAGAATCTTGCGCCGTCGGTTTCTTAAGAAACGGATATCTAATAATTCTTCTGACGCGGTGAGCGAATCTTTTGTCTACGAATGTATCGCGGCAGTCTCGGGGCGCAATGCACGGCCGTAAAATGTACACGTCGCGGAGAAAGCTGGAAACGGGGGGATGGGAAACCGAAATGGAAGCTTAGCGGCGAAGCACACGAGCCAAGAGCTCTGTCCCGCGTGTATGCCAATGATTCCCAGGTAATATCGCGATACGAGCATAGATAGAGGGAAGAAGACTGAAACCCCCGGGGTAAATCCCGAGATTAACGTCGTGCTCTCGTTGTCCAGATAATGCAGTGCTGCACTCCCTAAGCCTGTTCGAGTACGTGGTATATTTCGTCTAATCGAAAAACATTGTTCAAGTAATACTCCCAGAAAAGTTTAAGCATCCAAAAATCGCGTAACGAATGATCTTGATCCGATCTACGCGGGTACGTGGCGATTCTACGTGTAAAAATTAGTCGAAAAGAACGAATAAAGTTTCTTCCTTGGAGTCTTCGTTCTCGAGATAATTAAATTTAAAAGTCGATACCGCTTGGCCGGCGCGTCTGACCATTAATCAGTTCTTCTACTTACGCCGACGTCCGAGTCGATTTACTCGAAAACGGGGCCTCGAACGAAAAAATATTATTCTTTCTTTTCTACTTAGTTTTGCACGTAGAATCTTTGTACGCTTAATCGAAAGCACTTATCCGCGGCCGTCCGGACGAGAACCCATTGCAACCAATTCTCCGCGGAACGACTATGCACCGCGTATCCCCAGGACAAATTCCAAGGAGATAGTTTCAGCTAGATAAAGACGAATAGTTCTGTTTGTCCGCGAGTTTCAAGGTGTAGCCAGCCCCGGCTCGCTCCTCTTCGCCCTTACCCTTCGACGTTCGCCGTCTCTGTTTCTTTTCGAGGCTTTCGGGAGCCAGGAACGCGGCAACCCTGTCGCCATCTCGTTTCCCAGGGCGTCGACGACCGGTCCTCGTTTATAGGTCACGATCTACTCCTTGCTTTAGGGACGAGGAGCGACGACACGCCACCCAGGATACCTCCTTGACCTCCATTTGCGGCTTGGAATCTCAAAACAGTCGACACACCCTCGCGACTCGTGCCTCCATCGCCGGGAACCACTCTAAGACGTTCGCTAAACTTCGTGCTGACTTTTGATGCGCGGATTGCGGAATAGTCTCGCGCGAACACAGCGCGAGTTTTGTTCGGTGCGATTTCATGGAAATCCCGGGGAACTTTACCGCGAAGGAACGGAAAAATATACGACAGGACAGACCCGTTAACAACTCGGAGGAGCGTATCAAATATTATTCCTTTTCTTCGGGTTCTGGGATCGAACCCGGACGAACGTTTGAAAAGGCTCTAGCGAAGCGTAGCGTAATTGCGGAGCTGGATGATCTTCCAGCGAGACCCACCCCTGCGGATCCCAGGTGCCGGAAACGGATAGAGATTTCCTCTCTCCTTCCTCTCGCGGTATCGGTCTTGCTAACGAGCCGAAACATTTTCCGGGTCCTTGCTAATTTTCCAAGTGTTCCGATTACGGCTTGATAGCCCGCGCGCCGGGCTCATAGCGGTGCCGTCGGGTTAATTGGTTTTCACGGCGGCGCTGAAGTTACGGATACCCAGGTCGGATTATCGTCCGCTGTAAACAGTGGTTTCGCTGCGATCCGGTACAGAGAGGTCGCGAACCCGGCTCTCGCTCTGGAAGAAATATCCGTTTTCCTATCTTCGTCGTTATCCGGCTCTCGTCGTTAGGACTTAATTGCTCGCCCTGTTTGCTTCTCGTTGAGCGCGGCGTTTCGATACGGAAGCCGACTGGGTTGGATAAGTTAAACGGATACCGAGAGTGTATCGAGCAACGACAGACGCGCGTACCTGGGAGACGCTAAGCCCGCTAGAGAACCTAATTTCTCCTACACGCGTCACTCTGGGTTAGATTGCGTTAGAGCCGATCCTAGTCGAGAGTCCGAGTATCCGAAATACTCGATGCAACTCGTATTCGGCTCTGAAATCCGAGTGCTCGAGTATTCGCACCCGAATATCGTCTATCTATCGATATTCGAGTAGATAGTACTTGTTTGTTTCTTCTTCAAACCACAGTTCTATTTCCTACCGATCGTATTTTGCACCCAGTTCGGATCTATAAAGCCGATTGGCTCTCGTTGACAGTGTATCTAAATTTCGACAGCTCATTTAACCGGCTTAATCGAAATCGTGTTAGTCTTGTTAAACAGAGGCTAACAGACTACCAAAGCAAACGAAATTGTCGGTAACATCGAAAACATTTAACAGTATCGTTGCTAATTAAATTGTTGGAATAATTTGCTTACTGATTGTAATATTGAATAAACAATCTATTGACGTACACGAGCGCAGTTTCGAAGCCACTTGTGCTAGTAATATTGGTTCGGGCAGTTTCGATTCGTAAAATAAGAATCGTTTAAATGTTTTTCATTACTGTGCTCCAAAACTTTTCAATAGGATGTAGGTCATGATAATTGCAGCGACCACTAGGTAGTATTTTCTGTTTGTGAGAAACTTTGACGGTGTATTTCGGATCGAAATCTCGTAAAATAAATGTATCGATCATGTAATTGCAAGCATAAGGAAAATTTGTTGTCTTCGATGTATTCGTGTCCTGGAAACGATCTGTAATTCTCTGTCAATACGATATATCGATCCAGGGCTGTTGCGAGGGAAACACGCCCACACCATTACGTCCATTATCATGTTTCACAGTCGTTAAAGTGTATTGTGCTTTTAAATTTTCGCCAATTCGAAGTCTAATGCACCGTATTCGTTACAAAAGACACGGTGACCCCAAAATCGGTGATCTCTTCGCAAACAAATCTATTGCCTCGAAGTTCTAAACTGGATTACCTTTCCGAAGGAAGCGAAATGTAACGCACAAATAACTGGATAGTTTTATATTAAAAAACTCCTGATACTCGACTTCGAACGGACCAGATGTTTCAACGCTTGAACGTTCAGAAACGTTTATAGAATAATCCAAGAAGATGAAAAAGTATTGTTGAGTTTGAAGTAGCATAGACGTATAGCAGGAGCTTACAACGTTACTGGGTTTGCGTACGCGCATTCTCGTTGATCCGTGAACACGATAAACTCGAATTCGGAACATGGGGAGGCACAAAGCTGCTCACTGACGTAATCACTGTCAGGATTGCAGGGGTATTGCGGAAGCATGTTGGAATAATGAATGATAAACTCTTCTCTGCATATTCCGTGGATGTACGTCTCCCGAGACGCGCGTGTATCGTCTTTAAAGTGCATCGTCGTGGCTGCCGCAACTCGGAGGGCTGCCGGAGAGTACATATGCATGAAGGAGCTTAGGCGCACCCTCCGCCATTCGCATATTTACTTGTTGGCCTGGCTCTCGGCGTACGGATGCCCCGGCATAAGTATATAACTTACAAGATTCAGGGAATCTTTCGTTAGGTCAGGAGGCGAACCGTGAATATATTTTCCTCGGCGCGAAACTGCAGAGAGCCTGAATTCGTGAACGCATAGTCGGTCCTCTTGAGGAACACAAAACGACGATTAAACTTTTATGAAACGCTGATTTCCGACGTTCTTTTCGATAACGCGTGGACGAACGCACCGGAGTACAATTTTCATGGCAACGATCTCTAACGCGAAACGCTTTGGTAGCTTCGACGAAGCTGTCGAAGACGACCGAATTTACCGCGCTGTAAAATCGCTATGTTAATGTCGCTGGTTACTATCGTGATGTCTCCGGAATCGTATTTCGCGGATATTGTGGGGATCGTTCGACGTTTTCACGTCGTCGACGTACGTGCGCGTCCCGGCGATAAATCCATCCGAAACCGTCTTTTAGACTCCGCATCTCTTCGCGTCGCCACTAATTGGATTTCGCGCGGAACGCTCAAAACAGGGTTAAACGAATATTAAATAAATATCTAATCTATCCGTTTCTCTTTTCACGTGATTCTGCCCGTCTGGATGTTGGAGTAAAATGAAATTCATTTGGTAAGGGGCCAAAGGGGGATTAAAACGATTCCATCGAGGTCGATGAGAGGAAAGAAAGGGGTAGTAATCGCGACTCAATTAAACGCGCGTAATGTAACGACGTGGTCGGGTTGGCTCCGGGGCAAGGTGGGAAGCACCGAACAAACAAGCGAGGAAGGAAACCGTAAGACCGAGGGAAGTATCCATCCGTCGACGTCGTCGAGGTAATTCGAACTATCTAGCGAGCGACCGTTAACCAGAGAGGGGTTGGTGGACACCCAGTTTTGTCGCCCTCGGGGCAGGCTGACGGAGAAGGCGAGCAGGGAGGCTGGATGGCCGTGCTCTGCGGCTGATGCGAGCGGTTGCGGAGGTGGCGACCTACGGCTGTCGCCTGGGGCTCCCCCAATTCATATGCAAATGCAAAAGCGGCCGACCTCCGGGCATTGTTCGCCCTCCGGGGGAGTTCCAGTGTCCCCGGGCTTGACTTACTACGCGAATTTCCGGAAAACTCTAACGCGGAGACACCCGCGGTGTAATTGATACTCGCCCACCCCCGGCCGTCACGGACCACCGGCTCCGCGCGACGCCTTTTTCCCTCGTCGACCACCGAAAAAAGGAAGGAAAAGGGGATGCTGAGAATCGCAGGAGACGGGGCTCGGTTCGTGTCGTGTACGATCGCCTCTGTCGCCTCGCCGCGGCCATTGTCGGTCTCTTGCACCGTTTAATGGTTCTCCAGCTTCCCTTTGAACGAGCCTCAAACCGCTCCTCGCGTTAAGAACGTCGTCGTCCGGTGAACGCGATGCAACGCCGAGAGAGACAACGATCCCTCGATCCTCGACGTCGTCGAATTCTTATCCGTATGGTACGAGGCACCAGGTGTTTTTAATTTTCACCGTTCCCAAACAGCTCTCGAGAAACGAAACTTTGCCCACTTCCATTTTTCTAAATTTTCTGGCCACTCGTGCGAGCCAGATAACGATAAGAGCATTTGAACGCTCTGCGAGCTATTGTCTAGATTCATACGTTCGAATTGAAATACCCAGCGTCGATGCATTTTCGAGTTTTATTCTAACCGTGAAAACTTTTATTCGAAGAGTAAAAAAGGTTTCAGGATATCGTGTTCTCATTTATGTACGTACATTAGAGGATGTACGGGAAAAGTATAATTCGATTTCATTCGGTCGCCTCTGGAGCTTCTTATAATTATTTCACGCGCGTAATCGTGTGGTTTTACGCGAGGGCAAAGGTAACGAACGTTACACGGACATTTTAGTCTCTCTGAGAAGCACGATGTTTCCACTTCCGTTACCACGCGCTCCGCCCGTATCCGATTAGACTCCATCCAATAAATTTTTCGTTCGAATCCGAAAAGCAACGGTAACTTTATAACTTACTTAACGCCGAGATAATGGCTGCTATCAAATTAAACGAACTTTATTCGTTACACCGTTCAGCGTCTTAATAAATTCCCGTTCGAAAGTTTATTACCCGTTAATCATTGCGCCGTTCGCCTTTCTGAGCGAAACGGGAAAATTTAATCAGTGTTTTAGAACTCTTTAATATCCAGGAATAGTTTATAAAATTATTCCTCTGGCGTTTGCGCGAAACTCGAAGCCGCCTGCCGTGTTTCCTCCTTGTAACGCAAATATTCTCTTATTAACGGTATCGCTGGCTGTAATTAATTATACGGTAAGGAGGTTTCCTCGTGTACCGGGTCGAAAAATGGGCATTGTTTGGAATTTTTTGTTCGAAACAGTACGCGTCGCGTTAAACGGAAACCTTTCGGGCTGATTAATATAGTTACCAAGAAATTATATAAATTTTTTCGCTTAATTTACGTTGATTATAGTCGAGTTATTAATAGTACTCGTATATAAATTAAAAACGAATAATTTACTATTTTAAACTATTTTTCTATTTTCGTAAAATCATTTGCTTATTCCCCTGTGCATGAAGTACCTCGTGTTCAAACAAATCAGAGGAAAAGTAGCGACAGCGTCGCGGAAAATGTTCGCAGTAGCGAAATACGTTCGATCTGACACTCGCGATTGGCTCTTGACGGCTCGAATCTAGGTTAACACGGTGCCCATTTCACTCGATAACTCTTTGCGCCGCGTACACAATGCTGATTGAAAAGTCGTCGTCATTAACATATTTCAACAGGCGAGTCGCGTGCGATTATTTGCAAAAATATATTGCGCGTATTTCGGTGCACGATATTTCGAGCCGAGAAAGAATCGGAATAACGAAGTTCCCCACAGAAACACAGTTATCGTCGCGAGACACACGTATCGTTAATTAAATCAATCGTAACAATCCTCCCATTTATTATGCTCGCACGGCCCGTGATTTTGCAATACGCGTTCGAATCGATTGAAATACAAAAAGCAGGACGACGGAGGCAAACTAAATTCTATTGTTTCCATTTGAAAAATCCATAAAGTCCATCTCGAGTGTTATTCCTGCTTTCAAAATTTCCACCCTGATAATAAACATCGTCCAGATTTAATGCTGCTTTTCCTTCGGTCACGCACACTATTTCCTTAAAAGTCTATTGAGCGGAAATAAAAATAAATCGAACGAATCGGAGCGTACGCTGTTCCATACTCGAGGTAACGCGAGCTGCCGTTCGCGATACGCGATAAATAACATACTCGCGTTTCCCAACGTCGAAACACCGTCAATGGGTATAGATTTTAACGTTAGGCTGTTCATCAACGCGAGACAGCTCGTTCGTTTGTACGCATCGGTCGCCGGATGCAACACTGGCCAGCTAATGTCCCAAAATATCCACAAAAATCGAGGAAACAGCTTCGATCATTCGACGATGTCCCTGCGATTTATTAGCTCGGATCTTATGTGTTGAATTTAACGCGACAGGCAACTGTACGCCCCCATCTGACTCTAGTCATTGTTTCCTCGCAGATGCTCGAAGCTGAACCTGAGTAATTAATGTAACTGGATCCTTTGAACGCGTCTGGCCAGGAAGCCGTACGTTAACGAAGGCAAGCCTATTATGTTGTTACTTCGGGGCACCAAAAGATTCGCCTTCCCATTTTAACGAGCAAAACGTTCGAACAAAATTCCCTTATCCGTGAATATTCTGAAACATTTCGAAATAAAAATAAAATTATTGCAGCAACCTGTGGGTCCGATTTGTCGGAAACTTTGCAGCGTTCGAATGGAACCGGTTGAGCTTCCTGTTTTATAAACAGTGGCCGGGCAAAGCGGAAAGTTCGCGGACGCAATTTCGCAGTAAAACCCGTGGTTATCACATTGTCACTGTTCGGCTCGTAACGCACAGCGTGATATATAATGTAAGTTTGATCGAAAAAGTTCCCGGTGCTTCTTTATGAGCCACGGGACCGGGAAAGTCTCGCGCGAAAAAGTAGAGAACGCGATTCGTCGCGAATCAACCGTTCCGCGTCAAATTGAGCAAAATTTGACAAACCACGGTCTTCGAAATTTCTACGGACAAATATCGTTACATCGAAATTTCTGCAAAATCCCAGATGCTTGAGAGCAGAGAAAAGCGTCCCTGTTCGTTAGGGAAACATATAGTTTGGCAGGGAATTAAAACTGTTGCGTTGTTTGTTAATCGTCGACTCCTTGCTCGCTGCGAGGAGCGTTTATTATGCAAGCGTTTCGCAGGTTTGGCTCGTTGTACGCGCACGCGGCTCGCTTATTGCGTTATGCAAAGTCGCAAACTCTTTCAGACGAGCCGTCGTCGTCGCTGGAACGTACGTAGACAATGAACGGCGATAAAGACCGTGGCGTCCGAGCACCGAGCTTCGAACAAACGCTCGTTTCGAAGCGGCTGATAACAGGGGACAATCGCCGGGAGTCTTTGCAACGACGAAACTCGAAAGAACTTTCGCCGGTGGATGTCAGTGTCGAATTAACCCCGTGAGAACGAGTGGGTTTTATCAGCGTCCAAGTTATTTCTTCGGGTCTGCCGTGCCGGTAATAGCTTCATCATCTCCGGGATAATTGTGTTGCGACGCTGCATAATTAGATGATATTCCGTGTTCGGGACCTATCCTACATGCCGCGCGCCTTTCGTTCCGTAGATCGTTGTACATCCTACCGCGTCGCGGCTACGTAAACTTCGTTAATTGTATAATACAACGTTATTGCCGACAATAGCGGCCGAGTCGGAATATCAACTGCGCGAGATAAGGCGGAACAGTTTATCAAACTCGAGGCGCCCCTGCGAACGTTGCATCGCGATCTCGCCCGTTCCCGCGGCTGTTATTTTTCCCATTATGCAGCCCCACGGTCTCGCTACGCAATTGTTCAGGGAAATTATGGCTCGTCGTCGCGAAATTGTCCCCCTTTTTACCACCGAACTATTTGTTCCGGCGATTTTTATCGGCTCCGTACGTTGTTTCGATCATCTAACTTTCATACGTATTAGAAAATAGAATCGTAGGAAGAGAAACGAGGAAACATACGAAGCCATGAAACGCTTGAGAGAATAATTCAAGAGAAGTATAAAAGTCTATGGCGAAGCACGAAACGATACAACGAAACATAATAAAAGACTAACTAAAAATAAGTTCTAGCTCTTAAAACTCTTTAACTCTTCACTCTGAAACTCTCTCTCTCTTCTTAACTTTGTTACTTCCGCGTTGCAACTGACTAAACTCTGTATCTCCGCAACTCTCCGTTCACGATGTTTCGTCGCGGGAGTGTGGGAAACGGAGTTCTTGAAGTTGATCAGACTTCCGTAGTTCACACTTGATTCTAACGCCGCGTTTATCAATATTTTAGAAAGTCAAGTACGTGGAATAAGAGTACGAGAAAAGATTTCTATTTTCAAAGTCGAACCGCGGGTGTTTCTCGTTCGAAGTTCCGCCGGTTTCGGTTTTCAGTTAAAAAATCTGCTGACACACGGATGAAGTCGCGGAGCCAGTGAGATTATCTCTATCCGTCCAAAATAAGAAGCATTATTTACTCGACCCTCGATCCCCTACAGACTCGCGGAATATCGTAAGTTCGTCCAACACTCAGGGGAATGCTCGAACGATCGGTTCGTTCGATCGCACGCCGTCCTGATACGGAGATTCTCTCGCGATCAAAGAGACCATAAACTTGTGACAAATATCTATTGCTTCGCGCATCTCTGGGGATTTGATTGGAAAGCAAAGATCCGCGTCTCGAAATCCTCGAACCATAGACGCTCGATTTTTACACGAAAATTTACTCGAAATTATTAGTCGTCCAATTAAACACCTGGAACCATACACCTAACGAGACACGAATAATCCGGTGTATTGTCCACTTTACTTTGAAAACGTCTCGTTAGAGAAGTACTTGCTTTTAAAACGAAGAACAAAGCCCGCAGTTCGAAAAGAACGAAATAGACAAGAATGGGGCGCGAGAATTCGTGGCAGAGAAGACAACGATCGAGGTCTTGAACGACCATTAATCAACAACCGTGGAAAATCGGCGCACCGATATCGTCGATTGCACGAACAATGCAGCCTTTAGACTTTGGCGGTTTTGCTCGCGTCACGCTCGGTTGTTCTTTCGCCATTGTTTTGGTAAGCGGATCAAAAGTTTCCCGGAATGAATTTTAATAGATGATTGGCTTACACAGGCCGGTACTTAAAGGTACTTTACGCTTTACCGGGATTGAAAAATTCGGAAAGTTCGTCGAGCGACGCGAGCCCCGCAGGATTCGCGACTTGAAACTCCGTGCAGGCTCGAGATTGTTAAAAGTCTTCTACGAGAAGCCGCTACGTGACCGTGCATTTAATTTCTATTTTCGTCGGGTCGTTTCCGTAACTACTTTACGTCGATAATTCACCTGTCAGACGCGACTGAAGATTTCTCGCGATCTCTTTTATTTATTCGACACCCTGATCGCGCTTCAAAAAACGAGGAACAGAAATTTTTAAAATGCCAAAATGGCTCGAAGGGAACAAGAAAAGAAAAGAAAGTTGGAAATCATGTATTGGGAGTAACGGTGGCTGGCGTTCTCATAAAGATGGACCATTTTCGACCCCTTAATGGGTTTTCGCGCCGTGCCTTGCAGCGGTTGGACGGTACCCTAATGCAATTCCCGAGGGAATTCGATCGATTACCAACAGGAGCCGTGATACGTTCGCAGGTTGCCTGCGGACCGTGGAAGCCTCGGAAAAACTGCGCGGAGACACTCGTGAAATCTATCTTCACCCTTATAAAGTTCCGGGGCGAAGTCTCGTAATTTCATTCCCCATGGCCGGCGGATAAATCGAGGAAAAGCCAGGAGCCGTTCCTCCTCCTTGTTCTCTTGCCACCGCTGCTTAGTAGAACCCGAGTCTCATTCGAACGGCCACAAAGAAGATTGTTACTCGTCGTTTCTTCCTGTTCGCGTTCCCCTTTTTCTAGGACTCGTTCGAAGCAGGCGAACAATTCTTAACTCGTGCGATCATTAGCGGGATAATTACTTTCCTTCGAACCACCTTACATCGTTCGTACGTTGCTTCGTACTTCCATCGTGTTAATAAACCAACTACTATTAAATCCTTTGCGTGACGCGGCGTACTGGTACGAATGACACGTACACTCACGTCCATAAGTCACCGGACACTGAATAAACGTGTCGACAATTTGTTTTTACAACATTTATAGCAGTCGCGTTGCACCTTATTAATTCTGTGAATTTTCACAGTAGGTGAGAACCTTGAAGTGGACATTTTACGCATTGTCATTTGTGTTTTGTCAAAACTCGCTGCCGCTAGACTCAAAGGACGAAATATGGTGGCGAAAGAAATAGACCAGAGATTCGAGATATTTAAAGGGAGCAAAAAGTATTCGAATGTTGTTCCTATCCATTCTGGAAATCATGCTACCAATGCAGTCAAAAACTTCTGAAACGTTCGCGTCACGAGAAAACAGATCGATAACTTTGTTGAAGTTAAAACTAAGGCTACAGCCCCTATCGACCAAATAACCGGGAATAAAAATATTCGACGAAGCATTCCACGACGGAATAGCCATTAGTCGATTATGTGTCTCGGCAAAACATGCAATCAGGCTGTTCATTAACTCGAGCAACGGGAAGAACAAATTGTCAAAATGTTCCGACGTTCAAGGAAGGGCTGTTTCAATTCCGGTGACATATTTAGACCAGCATGAATTTGGCAAGCGTTTGCATTTAGATCGAAGAGAGAAGATAGAAAAGTCGGAATAAGATTTGATAAATTTATAACGAAGACTTAAATAAGCTCGCGAGGGACTATACCGATTATCACCGATTTGGTGAAACACAAATCCCTGGAACGGCTAAAAATATTCGACGCTTATTCTTTTATTTTTGTTGATACGAGAAAGTGTATCGAGAGAAATTCGTTTAAAATTCGGTGAATTTCACCGATGGAATGGCACGAATGCGTACTATAATTCCCTTCGAGCATGCTAAAGTTGTTACCAGTGGCGTTCTCAGGGTGACGTTCGTTGTCACGAAGATATCGTAGCGTGGATAACTCGAGTCACCGTTCTCCGGGTGGTTTCAACCGACAACTTGTCTTCATCCGCATGCCACGAGGACTGGGAAGTATCGCACGCGTGCATGCGTGCACCGTCGTCGGACAGGATTTCCTTGGAAAACTGGAAGGAGTTGAAAGGAACGGTCGGTAGAAAGCACGAGGCGAAAGGAGGAGAGGGAGGGATATAACGGCGCATTTGCATAAGGCGAGCTTGAAACGACGGCATAAGGATGGAGGAAGGAAGGAAATGCCGATCGATCTCTCGCAGCGACGTTATTTTCGCGGCCGGTCCTGAATATTCATAAAACAATGATTTGTGGTTTATTGCCGCTCCGCTGCTCGCATTTCCCCCGTCCGATTCATTTTCTCTTTCGCTCGGTTTTTATACGCACCTCCCCTCGCAATATTCGTCCGCGATCGATCGACATTACTTTTACAACGTCGCTGGAATTATTTGTCAGCGACGCAGAACCCCGTCGTTATTTTTTTAGACAACTGTTTACGTCAACGAGTCGCCCCTCGTGTCTCGAAGAGCGGATCAGAGGCTTCGGGAGACGCAGAAAGATAAGCGGAGGAAACCTTATCGGGGATTGAGAACCTTACCTGCGAAAACAGGAAGCCCCAAACGCATCGTGCTAATTTACAAATTTGTACACAATGCTTCAGGAATCCCATATTTCACGGACGTACGCTGTATATTAATTTCCCGAAGCTGCCGTGTTTCGAATATTGCTCTCGACCCTTTGATAGTTTAATAAATCGTCCACATCGAGCTTTCGGTTGTAAGCACTCTCAAGATATTAATACTAAGGGTCCTCTATTATCTCCACCCCACTTCGCTGCGTGTAAATATTAATCTTCCAAAACTGGAGTCGAATCGATACGTTCGGTGTTACTTGACACCTCTCGTTGGTTCAAGGAATTTATTATTAAAAGCAAGGATTTCTAGATCGGATCGGGCATCGTAAGGGTTGAATTCCGGAAGCAGAGTGATCCGTAATCCATCGAATTACTTCCTCCCTGTTTAACGTTTCGTTTTGCCAGACAGGTCGTCGGGTTCCAAATGAAATTCGCTTTCGTTCGTTGGAAATACAAGTGTGCCACGGTTGGGGAGTCGCGCGGAATGTTATTGGTATTTCCGTGGCGCATTTCCATACCGTTTCGCCTCGTATCCCTCAAGTCGTACTTGACGCGCCTCGGTCTTATTTAGGATAGCTTAAGCAGGCGTCGGGCGAACAACGAGGAATTCACGCCTGTTCTGTTCTTAGTTCATCCTTGGTTTACTTAAATATAGAAAGAACAAAGGGGCGCGGCGAATAGTGCTTGAAATATTCACGGTGTTCCTACGTTCGCCTCGACCGTGCCTAACCTGAACGTTGAAGAAACAAAAGACAAAGTAGCGTCGGTGCGATCGCGGGTGCTTGAAATTTGAAATGTAGAATTCCGTCGCGTCTTTTCTGCGTTTCGTCGTAAAATGCATCGGAAAAATCCCTCGACGATATTCGACGATTAATCTTTTAATCGAAGTCGCGAGCAGAAACTAAAATAGGCATTAAAAGGTTGCACGGCTGTTGACTGGAGCTCGAAAATCTTCGTTTCTCGGTTGTCTGACTGTTGAATGACTTTCAAACAGCCCGAATCGCCGGCTCGATCGTCGAGGCTCCTTTCGTTCTATTCTCGAGAGGTCTTATCCACGGCCGAGCCGTTTACGAATTCAAGAGCCAAGGCGGTCTTCTCTTCGATGTATTCTAGCCGCATTTAAATCTCATCCTCGAGACTTCTCATCCCGGTTCTCTTCTTAATATTGCACGATCCCCGGGGACCGAATATCGATAATACAGATTACCGCCGGATACCTGCAATACGTTCAAACTGTTTCGATTCCAGTTACGCGATTGAAATCCATTAAAATATCGAGGCTTTCCGGGCACCGTTCCACGACACGTTCGGGTGCAACGCCTCGTTACAAGGTACTTGTAACCATCGCAGTCGTAATTACACTCGTCGATGGATTCCCGTTTTGGCATCAAATACTGCTCGAGAACTACTTTTCGTACAATAGATCTGACGCTCGTTGATCTCGAAAGGTCCAAAATTTTAATTACATACTATAGAGTCCAAGCAAACGATCGGTTATTTAAGGGTAGTTTGCGGAAGACCCGTGGTACACAGTTTAGTTAGGGCGTGTAATGGTGCCATTTTCCATCGATAAAGAAGATGCATATTTAATGGAATTCCGTTCCCGCGCCATTTCGCGAAGCTGTTGCTGATCATCGTTGAACGTTATCGGTACGAGCATTGTTTGCGCGCATAGAATTTGCGGTAACGCAACGCCGTGTCAGTTCCTCGCGATTTATATGCAACGACAGACGCAAAGTTACCGCGAGATACACCTAAGCGGTTGGCAATGATCGGCTGTAATCGGTGAATTTGCGGCGAGGCCTTATCTTCCAATACGTTGCTTACGAGGCCGAGCCGTATTACTCCTCTCTATCCGCCCAAATGCATTTATACTCCATCCCGCGTGATCCCTCATTATATCTTCAACCGGCGCCAGTGCCAACAATGTGACAATAATTGTAATTTACGTCCTGCACTGTCTACGCTGACGCAACGCGAACGTACACGCGTGCACGCCACTGAGTTCACGTCCGAATCTGCAGTTAACACTAAACCTACAAGAATAGGAAATCTATAGAATTCTTGGGAACTCTTTGATCTATAGAGGAATTCAGTTGGTGTTGTCTTTTGGTCATTCCTGGATCTTTCCAGGACCGCTGACCTTGATGTCAACATCACTGTTAACCATCGATGACCATAAGCTGACCATTGAGTAACCAACAATCATTTAAAACCATCGCGAAGTCGACGACTAAAGCCTTTCTACAAGACAGTGGCAAGGGGGTAAATGTTGAAATTTTTCGCAAAATTAAAAAATTTCAAATTGTTGTAAAAAAAATATTTTTGGCTGCGGAGGTCAATTCCAATCATTTTTGGTCAATAGATATACCCCCGAAATCTTACGCAGTTTCGAGAAAAAAAATCATTACCGAAAATTTCATGTCTGACCATACCGTTGATATGTTTCACTGAAATTTCGTGCGTACCTTCAAAACATCATAACTCCTGAACGGATTGGACGATTTTGATGTTTAAAAAAGCAAACGACGCGTATTTTAGTGGAGAATATGTAGAAATCACAAAAATATTCGAAAAGTTGGACCTTGACCCCGCAAAATGAGAAAAATGATTCAATTTTCAAACAGCCATAATTCCTGCCATAATGGATATATTTCAATGAAACTTTTTTCTGAAGTAGAGCTCATAGGTACCTACAAAAAAGTATTAGACAACTTTTCTGTAGGGTGTCAAACAAAATTACTAAAAATCAAAAACGAATTTTTAAGAAAAATCGACAGGGAGTAGGTGCCTTAATTTTTCGGCGAAAAAAATTTTTTTCAAATCGATCTAAAAAAATTATTTTCAGTTTTGGGGATTAATTACAATCATTTTTGGTGAATAGACATACCCCCGAAATCCTACGCACTTTCGAGAAAAAAATTCGAACACTTTTTCTTAAATAATTGATTCCTCTAAAACTAGCTATGGTATCGTCTTGGAACAAAATTCGTTTTCAAGCGTGTGTGCCGGACGATTTAGGAGCTTCATTCAGCTCCTTGCATCGAGCTTTCTAGTATCGCACGGGGTCCTCCTTGCGTAACAATCTTCGACAAAGAACCGAAGGACGCGGATCTGCTTTCGATCTTTTATTTCCAATCGATTCAACGTCTCAAGGTAAGCCATAGATGAGCGCGGATCGTACGTAGCGGAGGTTGATCCGCTCGCGTCGCGACGCTTACCTTGGGATAGCATTTCGACGGTACTTGGAACGTAAAGGTGAAAGTAGATGGAGATAGAGCTGAAAGGCCGAAGGGCCTGCGGGAGGGCCACTCGAAATTGAGTTTCCGGTGCCGTCACTGGCAAATACCGAGGTCAAGATACCTACTTGTCGGGGATCGAGGCTCGCGTCGACGAAATGCGAGTCTTGCCTCGCACGGATGCTCGAATTTGCGTCCGCTCTATGAAATCGTTGCGCCAGGCTTTATTCGTCGAAGGAGACTCCGGCATCTTGAGCCACGGCTTCCCGACGAATATCGAAATCGCGTGCATCGAGTTCTAACGAAAACTCGACTTATCTGCTTCTCTATAATTTCGATACGTTGGCTAGTGGAAGAAAGGAGGATACAGTCGGGCAATCGTATCGTATGCAATGAAATTCGCGTGCATAAAAATGGTACGAGCCATAAATCGTATTATGCGACGCACGATTTTCTGGCAATTTACAGCTATATCGTATAAAAAAGTTTATTGGTACCGAGTGTACAACGAACGACAATAAAAATTCCACTTGGAATTCGTCTTGACGCTTCTATAATGTGATAAGAAAAAAATTTAGTCCCTTTTCACGCAATTTATGGCAGTCGACGATCGTCCAGAGGCGAATATTTGGAATGTCAGCAGATTTATCCCTGCTCGCGGATAGAAATAATAAAAGCAACGATGGCGGAACCGAGTATAAAATATGTTTAAAAGCATTTTGAGCTTCTCTCTAGACGAAAAGCGGACAGAGTGCTTACGCGTTTAATCTCATTCGAAGAATAACCAATAGCGGACCGGAATCGTGTGTAGTTTTACACGGCATACATCGAAAGGATTTTAAATTTAGCAGAGAACCGACAATGGATGCGACACTCGCGAGGTTAATCTCGCTGGAGTTTAACGTTAAATAAAATGAGACCCAGGACATTTTACACGAAACGTAAAATGTATATTTGAATGATTACGATTTACGTTATTTTATATCTCTAAAGGTCCACAGCCGTTCCATTAACATGGTCGACGAATTACGGGTTTAACTTTCGATGAATATTTATATAACGTGTTACCTTGCTTTGGTACGGACTTTGCGAATAGAGCGAATTATTTAGAATGTTTTAGAGAATATTATACGAAAGGCTTTTAATATAGTTTATCAACGAATATTACAATTTACATTAACAGCAAAGAATTCTTTCATACGAGGTTTCGTTTACGAGAAAATCGATTTTGAATACTCGTGGGACGCGTAAACGATTGAATTGACAACCGTGTCTGACCATTACTTACCATTTCTACTGGTGCTTGTAAGCGTTGTTCGTAGTCGACGATGATAGGTATGATATTATCTGTTTTCCAACTATTTGCCATGCAGTTACCATCTCTTAACTAGTTTGATCCAGTTAAAGTACATAATACCAGACTGCCCTCGATGTTTAGAAACACCGGCTTAAGTAGAAATAGCGGGATGTGGTCAGACGCGTTAACGAAGTATTAATACTCTACTGCATTCGTATCCGCTAATCTTCCAGCATTCACGGAATTAAAATTAAATAAAATTAAGTTTTACAGGGGGCCAGAAACTCGAATTTTGTTCGAAAAATTCGCACTTTCTCCGCCACCTAGGAATAATTTTCCGAATAGTTTCCATTCCGTTTCGTCGATTGGTACAAAGTCGTTGGCTTTATTTCGGGGAGACCTTGTACACGTTTTGAGAGGGATGCAGAAAAATAGCGAAAGAGTTATATATATATATATATTGTCGGTGGAAATATTCGCCGCTAACAGGGGACTCGAAGCGCGATTCGATTTTTAATCAAAGAGATGTGTCCGTGCGCTTCTTTCGCCGCGGGAGTCGCGGTGGATCTTCCGGCTGATCCTAGCAAACGACTGCATCAAAGCATCGCATCGGTTTATGCGGTTTATAGATTGGTTTCTATTTTCAATGCCGATAGCCCGCGCGGACCAGCTCTCTCGCCCGTCGACCTTGTTTTGCATAAAGCGAAAAAGAAACAGAGAGGAAGCCACGCTTCGACGTATTCCAGAGCCATCGACGCCTCCCTCTCCTCGTCGTTCGACGCGGTTTCGACCGCGCGTATCGTACGCGTATCGTTCTATCTCGAATTATTACGCGAGACGAGTTTATTTTTCATTGCTGCGCAACTGTAAATAACATCACTTTTATTCCGTTCACCGCATTCGCTTCGGCATTGTGAAATCTGCCGGCGTTGTTTTCGCGTAACTTTTTCAAATAAATAACGTTCGAACGAAAATGCGACAGCCACGGTTTCGTTAATATGTAAATACAAATATTCAACAGTTTACGTGACGAATGTCAGCCGGCCACCGACGATTAGAATCGCGCTATTCGTTTCACCGACGTGTTTGCAAAATACACGCGTATTGCCACGCTAGGAATAATCATCGAGTACCGTTACGACTGAAAATAATAAAATACGATATGCGTTAAATGGTTTGTCGCTGCGTGGAAGGAAGATTCAAGATGGCCGTCGATATTTTACGGTTTCTCGAGTTACGCGCGAACCACGGTACGTTTGGTCGTGTTTCAGGAATCGCTTTCGCTTCGAGTCGCTCGGGATCCGCTCCGTCGAAGCGTATTTTCTCTTAAATCTGTGAAAGGGCCCGTAAAAAATTCAGCACCGCAGAGAACCGTATCCGGGGTTCCTTTCTTCGCGTCACACTTTTTCACTCGCGAATTCGTTCGATTACCATGAATTTTCTATCGGTTCGAGTCCGTTCGCGACAGGGGATCGATAACTCACGAGAGAAATGTTTAATTAGTCGGTGTCTATTGTCGAGCCAGAATAGTCGGGTCTCTGGCAAGGCGACACCGCGTCGGGCAAAAAGTTGTTATCGTATCGAAGACAGAACCGATAGTTTCAGCTTCGTTCGCGAACGGTTGCGGAGTTAGCCCTGTTATTCGAACGGTTGGGCCCACCTTGGATCCGGTGATCCTTGCTCAGCAATCAACGAAATCGGGTAGCCGGACAAAAGAAGGAGCACGTGATATATTTAGGTGGATGCGGTACGAATTGCACGGAGCGGGCGCTCGTTTGATCCTAGGTACAGAGTATTCCGTGGCACGCGAATTTTTGAACCACGAGTTTGCAGTCTGATAAAATATAAGCGGCACCGAGCATAAATAAAACTAATTCCGGTTTAAACGGTGATCCCGAAGCTCGCACCTGGGATTACGAAAACATCTCCTGCGGGGAAGTTCTTTGATAAACTTCGTTTCTTGACTTTGCCGTGACCCAACAATTCTTTATTAAACAACGAGACCCGTAGCGCGAAGCGTATAAATATTACTAAACTGTCCTCTGTGCCCTGGTCTGGGTCGACGTTTACAGAAAATATATTTAAGTTTCGTGTTTATCTTCGTTTCGACGCGGCCCCGTTTAAATTCACCCACGCCAATACAGCTGCGTGCAAACGATGTCCAATTATTGCTCGCTATAAATAGACATCGTCCTTTGCTTTTTCGTAGTTCGTTTGCTTTTTCCGTTCACGGTATAAGTTAATACCAGCGCGAATAAATACTCGCGCGGGCGATAATCTTCGATAGTGTTTTATTTTGAAAATCAAGGCTGTACGGAATTTTATTGCAATTATCTCGCACGAGGGCGAACGTATAGGTATTTGTCGACCGTCCGTCGTTCGAGTTGGCGCTGGTACTCGTCGCGAAGAAAAGGATCGTTATTCTTGACGGAAACGTGATGGCCCTCCAAGGATCATCCCCCGTAGGGGGATGGTGCACCTTTTAGCGCCCTCGAAGCGTTCTCGCATGCGTTCCACGCGTCTCGAAGTGGCCGCACTTAAGCATTTGTCTCACGTATCTTGCCAGTCGCCGATCGTCATTGGACACCGAAGCAGGACGCGACGATTGTTCGCCGAACAATACCTTTATACGTGAACAAAGACGAAAAATGAGCGGCGAGGTGAAAGGCGCTCAGGTGAAGCTGCAAGACCGTAGAAAAATGATGAAGCGCCGCGGGGGAGAAAAACGAGAGGATTTTGATTGTTCGAGAACCTTTGATGGACACTTGAGTCCAGGGAACCTGATTCCCCCTCGTTGAAACTCGCTCAAGCCTTCGACGCTTGTACACATTTCAATTTTGGTGTATCACTCGTAATATCTTTGATTAACGAGTCAGTCAACGAGGCGTCTAAGATAGCGTTTGCTAGAAAAGCTTTAATTTAAAAAAATAGTCGAGAAAGAAAGGAAAGCACGAAAACGCGATCAGTTAAGCCAGGCTGGCGAAAGGCCAACCAATTATGAATGTAAAATTATTGTAACATTGATACCGAACGAGGAGGGAGAAAGGATGGCCGTCATAAAACGGATATTCTACTTAAACTGGAAGCTTTCTGTTTGGTCCTCTTCTTTCCTTCCGTTCGGAGCATTACATTATTCGGGGCATTGTTCATGCACGATCGAAGCCAACTACGTCACGTCGGGTAATTGAAATCCAATATGCCTACCTCGGCTGGCAGTTTGCGGCGAGTCCTAGCGTTTTATTTCGCCCTTCCATCTCCCGACCCCGTCGTCGGGAAGTCGAGCTGCGAATAGACGGTCGCGGTAAATCGAAATTAGACTATTCGAACGGCCGGTAACTTTATTGGTCAGCCCCGACGACGGAATCGAGTTCGGTGCATGCTTGGAATTGGGTTTCTTGCGCGTCGAGAATTAAAGCGCGAGCCGGGGTGGAAGCGCGTGTTTCCGTTTGCACGGCGTTCGCGCGAGCGTAATTCGAAATTGTTCTCCTCGCTTTAACGCGGGGAAAAGTTTTTGCGCGCGACAGAGGACAATCCGAGCTGGGAATTGTTGCTACTCGGAGTCTAGATTGGATGCTGGTCGATACTTTCTCGCGTTATGCTGTTTCTCACGGCCCGGCGACATCGTAAGGGCCGATCGAAACACGTTCAGCGTGTCGTAAATTCGTTCGACGCTGTAGTTTGTACCGCGGTACAAATTAATGCGGCAGGGAGTTGCGTTTTATTTCCCTAATACGCACGCTAATGGCACGAATCGTAATTAGCGTTGAACATCGGTTAATCGAAACGCTGCCATTGAAGCAACTTGGGGAAGAGACAGATAAATGTTTGGCTGCAATTTTGATTTTCCTCCGCCGCATAGTCAGCTATTCGAAATTTACGGGACACGCGAGAAAATTGAAGAGACGAATTTTGTATACGGTGAATAAGACAGGATAGTCGGGAAGAAAGACGGGGAGCATAAACCACGTCGAAACAGTAAAACCGTGAAATCACCGAAGATTCAGAATGTACGAGTTTAAAACGAGTTGATAGAACGTGACAAGAAAGATATCGAAGACGTAAAACGGCAGAGCGCAGCAATATGGTGGCCAAGGCGTGAGAATGTTTCATACGTTACACCACGATTCTTGTAACGTTAGTTCTACTTGCTACTATTTTTACGGAATATAGATATTTCAGAAGCGTTTATGCGAGATTGTATTATGAAATTGTCTCTATGTACTGGCTGATGTAAACTACCGGAGAGAATTGATGCAGAAACACTCGGCCAATCGATCGCACGTGTGCTGAACAGTATAAATTTATGCCAGGGAGATCCATTGTATTTAACTTTGCACTACATTTCGATTATATATCTACCGTACCGTATTGTTTCTATCTCCCATGTGTGTCTAAATTTTAATGATCGTTAACCGGCTCTTGAAGAGTACTCGAAGCGTGGAACTAATCGCATAACAGCCAGGTTGATAAGCAACTCTGGAAAGTCCAACCAAAACATTTTTAATTAACGCGTCGAGTGTTCCGTAACACGGTTAATAAAGTATACCCTTGTTTCAACCAAAATTCCCCGTTATGAGGTTGCTTATATCGACGAATAGACTACGAAATTAAAACGCAAGTGTTTAATTAAATAACACCGATCCGGCGTATCCTCTTCAACGGCAATCCATGAGCACTCTTTCCCCCCGGGTGGGATCGAATCAGGCTCTCGGATTATAGTCCTTCACCCGACGGTAGAGCGCCTATTGAAAGTGCTTTCGATGTTGGTGTTGTCGAGCCAGGAAAATAAAATTTAAATAGTCAGCGAACGTCTGGTCTGGCGATCGCGTACAATCGTAGAATTTTTTACGAAACGCAAAGGGTGGAAAGCGTTACTAAATAATGATAATATCGCGCTACGTAGGATATCGAAACCGAATATTGGAACGTCGGGAAGGTCGACACGGTTCGCGCGCCACGACGCAATACATTACCAGAGGCGCGAAGCTTTCACCGTGGCAACCGAATTTCCCCGTGAAATTGAAACAGCCGGGCTCACGGCCACTTTTGCGCACCGCAATGTGAAACAATTAATAAACGCCGGCGCGTCGGAGATGTCCGCGCCGTTCCCGCGCGTGTAACAAGCCGAACGCGACCGCCGCATTATAATCCATTAACAATTAACGAACTGCTAATGAAATGGAACGCCAACCGCTGCCGCCCGCCCCGACCGACGGACGGCCCCCCTCGAAATGGGTCGATCGTTATGATTTCCATCGGCGAACGGAAACGTTCGGCTACCGGACGCGGCCGCCCCGCCATTGCTCCACCGCTCGCGTCATAATGTCATCGTTCGAGCCGGAACTAAGAATAATTCTCGATCGTCTATCGCGCTCGAAACGCGTCTATTTTCCTGCCAGTTCGATACGCCGTGACGATGGGTAATTATCGTTCCGTGGTCGAATTTCCAACGAGTATTCCGTGTCGTTTACGAGCTGGCGAAATTCGACCTCGTTCGTTCCCCGAACGTTGCAGACAAAACTCGAACCTGATCGCTCTGTTCTTCAGCGTCAGTAAGTGTATTTTATAGTAAAGGGTTGATAGTGATCAACGATCAATTCAATAGTACTTTGACGTTAAATTTGTCTCGATAAATACGGCGGACTTTTCGTTGTAGTCCTATTTCTGGCGTGTATAAATAAATAAAAAGGATTCGTCGAGAATTACACGGACGGTTTACGGGGGCGGGACAGTCGGACGAAAGTTGAGCTGGTAAATTGTATTTCGGTCGGACGTCGATTCGGATAAAGTTCGCGGAGTAGGTTCACCTGTCCGCGCGCTAAAGTCCTTGTTTTCGGCTGACGACGCGCAGGAATACTTTTCCTTCCAGGTGAGAGCCCGCGTCGAAACGATATTTCGTCGTTTTCAGAGGATCACCGACGAGCTAGATATCGGAACAGTTTTCTCGTTCGGGGAAAGTTGGTCGAAATTCGAAGTTACGAAAGCTCTTTCGTTTCGCCACCTAATTAGATGAAACGTTCGGAACGATTGTACACAGAGAGGATCTAATTAAATTTAACGCAACTTCGCCGGTGTCGCGAATATTTAATGCAAAATCGGGCGAACCGACGCGAGATGGAAAAGTTTGTTCGAGTCTGTGTTTATAACACCTCCGAGAAAGAGATCGAACGAGGCTCGCGAATATTTTATGGTGGATCGATTAAACATTTTGGCAGCTGCCACTGCGCCGGCACTTCACGATTGCAGAGGACTGTCTAGCCGAGAAGAATTTAATGGCAGTGCCGCTGGACCGGGCGACAGCGGCGATAAATGTGGAGGAGAGAAAAACGAGAGCTCGACGTACCTTCGATCAAACGGGATTTTTATCGACCTTAACGACTCCCTCGCCGAAGGAAACGGTTCGAGCCGTCGTTCCCGATCTCGAGGTCGTTTTGGTCCTTCTTCGTTTACCGGCGATATTCCACAGGTTTTGCCATCGCGCGGGAGACAGCACGCTAAATACGTTAATGACGCTAGTGTTTAGCTGCTCGTAAAACAAAATACCGATTGCCGCGCTATTAGAGCCGATCGTCGTCGATGAGAAGATTCCATTCTCCGGACGAGCTTCTTGGTCGATTAGTTTTTACGAGCCATGTACCTTACCTCTTCCTCCTCTCGCGTACGCCGTTCTAAACAATGGAACGATCGAGCGTCTTCTTCGTCATTGATTTTCGTCCCGGTGGTCTCCAACGACGCGTTGCATTGCAAACATTTAGTCGAACGAGCGTACAGCGAATACTTTCACGAATGGAGGAAGCGCCCTCGAAAACGTGGAATTAATTTTTCACAGCCAGAACCCGCGCGATTCGTTGGTGAAAAATAACGAAAAAATTGTAGCGTGAATCGTTGCCCCGGTATGGCAGAAATCTCGCGAGATATTCGAGGAATCTTTTTGTCTTGGGGGAACGAGTGGGTGCTCCGAAGCATTTGTTATTTCATACCGGGGAACAAGGTCGCTGGACATCGGGACGCTGCGAAGCTTCGAAAAGGAATGCCTTTCTTAGCTTTCCTCGATCGACCGAGGACGATCCCGATGGCCTGGATTTCAATACAGCCCTCGTCGAGGATCGCGGATGCTTGGAAGTATCCGGAGGGATGCTGCGCGGATGACGAACACGGCGGAACAGAGGCGCTTCTTGCGAACCAACGAACCGTAGACGGGCTTCGATGGGCTGCATCCATCGAGGCTCTTAAACAAAGGCAAAAACCGTAACTGCAAACCACTTCTCCCCGATGGCGTTTCGCCTTTGTCGCGCGATTTTATTGGAGACCGACAGTTTTCTTCGTCGCTAACTTTGTTTGCGCGTTACGCCATCCGACGCTCGTCTCTTCTGAAAAGGTCAGGAGAGCCCTCGTCGGTCGAGTGTCGCTTCCAATAGCCTTCCTTATTGTTTCGACAATCTTATTGGCGATCAGGAATCTTTCGCGGAATTGCCACTTATATCGAGGGCGTTCGATGTTTGTTCTCCGGTTCAGTGTAATTCGTCGACCAATCGGAACTCTCGTTGCCGCTGAGATTTATTGGCTCCGTACACACCTAAAAGCCAGGCCACCGGGAGTCACGTACGTCGGAATCGTGGTACACCTTCTTAATATTATTGTGAAAAATTGCAAGCACAGTCGAACGTTCTACTTTCGATGTAACATTTATTTTACATTTTGTCGGGCGACGCGAACTTGCTAGAACACACAGCTCCGGTTTTAAAGTAGCGAAAGTACTAAATCCAACTTTTTTACCCGTTCTGTTCTTTAAGGTATTCATAAAGTTCCCTTAAACGTCCTGAAACTAAACGTGTTTCAGTCGAGATACGTTCTCCGTCTTTGCCAACGGGAATACAATTTTTTCTTTCCGCAGCATTTTGCTGATTTTGAAAATTCTTCGATTCTCGCGATGAAGGTGCTATTATTATTCGGTATTTGCGAATATACAGTATTGTGGAGAATTGGATTTGGGCGCAACAATGACTTCGATTAAAATTCTTCTCGATGTTTGCGTCGCGAAATCCCCGACTGACAAACATTGCGCAAGTAACGGCCATAATGGCCGTAGAGCCGGTGATAATCGTTCTCTCCGCAGAGAGTGCCGATTGTATTTGAAGGGCCATTCTGCCTTTTCTATGGCCGCGGAGATAGAGGACGCTCGGCGCTGTCTACTCGAGGGGATTCTACCTGTACCGCGGACGCGTTATCAAAACTTGGTGAATCGGGAGCTAACAGTAACGGCGAGATAACGACGAGAGAGATTTCCAGGCGTCTGGAGAGAAACGTTTCCCAGTTAAATCGTCGCGAAAGGAAAATTCATGTCCCAATTTATTTTTCTCTTTCGCCTCTTTTATCAACATCGAGCGCGAGAGCCTTCAAACGTACCCGGGGAATTCTGGCCTGGCTTTCAGAGTCACGAGGCCGTTCCAAGGGGTTTCAGAGAACCAAGTAACGCCGAAGGCCTCGCAACGCAAAGCACCCGTGAAAATTTTTACCGTGGTCCTCGTTGTTGCACCGTAAACCGAGCCGAACGATAGGAACATTCGTTAAAGCGACCCTTAACGGGGTCTTTGACCTTTCGACGTCCCTCTGGCACCGAAGTCGACGCCACGGGGATGGAAACTGTCGGCTAGCGGGGACCCTCGGAGGCTAGCACGTCTGCCTTGGATGGTCCCAACGATCTGCTGCCCGTTCTGCTCGTCGAAAGTCAAAGTATCCTCGGCGTCATCGAGAATTCAGCGTATGTAAGCGTCTTTAATGTCCAACTAGCCGTGAAGTCACAAAGCAGCAATTAAAATTTCATCGGTGACTCGAAATTCAGCGCTCGTACGACGTTTCCGCTTTCAAATTGATTCTGTTATCCTTTAATTGCCGCGGCAAAGCCCGTACGCGATTTTATTCTATCGATCCTAGCACGTTCTTTGTTCCTTATGCTAGAGATTTACTGAATAAAAATGTTTGCGTACGTGCTAACGCGCGATGTTCATTTCGTCGAAACGAATTGTTTCGCGCAGCCATGACATCGAGAACAATTAGCGATACGTTCATTGAAGACTTCAGCGGAGGCAAATTGCTCATTACTCGATTTATCCGACTAAACGACGCATTAGTAAACCCGTCCCAGCCCGCGTTTAATGAGTACAAATGGTACAGGAACGTTGGCACGTGGAACATATTATGTCAATTGGCCCCGAAACTCGTGCAAGGCACGGAGTAATTATAGAATAACAATTATTAATTAGTCGTGCCCGGGGGATCATCTGGCTCTAATGCATTCCATGACCATGAACAATGATTACGTCGGTGAAGCACGTGCGTTCGCGTGCTGAGCCCGGGTCTTTGATGAATTTTCATCCGGGGATGAAACCCCGTTGCACGCGAAAAGAGTCGAAATACCATATCGTGGCGGTTAGAGGTCCGGAAGAAATTTTGCAAGTTCAAACGCGTGTTACTTTTCCCCACTGAACGCTGAGAGGGAGAAAGAAACGTCGTAAGAAACCGAAAACGATCGTATTAATTTAGATGTAACCGCTTGCGGTCCCGGAAAACCGGTGACAATTTCATTTAACGATTATTGCCGCCGCTCGGACGCATATGTTCGGACACATCCACGTAATGCAGTTACACGCAACACGCCGTTATACTCGTTGCAACATTTTCGCGTAATTTAGCACGTTCAGAAACACGCGCGTCACCGTTGGAGAGTACTCGCGGGTTACAAATGTTCCGCAAAATGTCTTCACGAGCTCGTTCGCGATCTCGTTTCGTTCAAATAGATTATTTTTAAACGTTCCTCCGACTCGTTCGGAATATTCTAATCGGTCAACGGAGGCGTTCGAACGCTGAACATTGTCTTCGAACGGTGTTATTCAGTCGACGTACCGGCGGTCCCTGAATGCCTATTGCTCCAATAAAGTGCGTGCCGCGCGCCCCGTCTCCTTTGGGAATTTAATTATGGCGACATTCAATTAGGACACGCACGACGCGCCTATATTTTGACGCCAGTCACTTAAAGCCATAACGACGGTTAACTACCGCAACGTGGACTTCCCAGTCGTGTGATTAAACACTAGTTAACCCGCGCAATTATATCCGCGTAATGGGATCCGGTATTTTAGGGGACTTTTCAATGAAAATTCCTGGTTAATTCAACGGATTAGTTAATTTGTCCTTTGGCCGCTTTGCGGTCTCTAAATTCCGCGCTTCAACGAGTCCAAGGTATTACAAGAGCTTCGAAATTACTACTCCACGCGCTGTCGAGCTACAGAACTTTGCAAATACATTGCTAACAACAATTTTGCTTCCCTTTGATTTGTCATTTTACGATGCTTGATCGCGACGTTTGTTGCTTCCAATTTCCGTGGACCACTTGACCCGCCGTTGAGAATCCATGGCTACGAGCTCGTGAATTCAAAGAATCGCGACGTCGGAAGAGCGACAACGCGATGAGAAATTAATCGTCCCGGTTCCTTGAAAGGGAATCGAACGAGGTATCATCGAAGCGATCGATCGTCATTGCAAACGTTCGCGGATCCGGAGTTCCGAGGGCAGGCCCGATATTTATTGTCCTTCTATTTGCTAGGGCTGACCATGAATCAGCAGAGCGCGACGTTGTTGATCGCCGAGACGCTGTTTATTCAGACTGTCAACAGGCATCGCGTCCTGGTCTAATATCCGACGTGGAAGCGGGGCACACGCGCACGTGAATCGGACTTACTTCCGCGTATATATTCCGCCTATTCAGGAATTCATTACGGCCGATTCTACGCTCACGGAGATTTACCGGATACGGAACCGCCTCGGAGGGCGAGCGAATATCAGGCATTTCGATTCTGGGTTCCAGCTCGTCGAGTACGACCTGAATTCACCTTCGACTCCGTGCTCGAATGGACCGCGACGCCGCTGGGGTAACGAGAAGCAAGATAAAGGGGACATTCCACGCCGAATCGATCACTTTTTACCGTTCGTGTCAGGAATTTTCCTGAAATTGAAATATGATATAGACCGTGTCGAATTACGGGGGAGCTTTATCATTTTACAGACTTTCGAATCGTTAAAAAATGCAGCGCATTCAATTTTACGACGCTTCCCAATTTAATCGACGAACGGCTCGCGTGAATCAATCCTCATCTTCGAAACCATCCGCTCTACAGAATTGTTTCTTAATTTTGAAATTTGACAAAAAGTAAGACATTTCCAGTCGAGTAAATTCTTTGCAATTGTTGTTAGAAATCACGAATGGTTGACCACTCCGGGTAATTCTAGTGTTGATAGTGTCCGTTACCGTCGGTGTCTAAATTAACCCGAATTCCATAACCGTTTGCCATCGAACGTGTCGTCAATCATCGAACCACAGAGCTAGTCTAACGTTATTAATTTGATATCTGGCAATCGATCGCGTTCGCCGCAGCAACGTACCGAGATTTACGAGCTGGGAATTCAAAAGAATCGCGGTACACGGAACCGTACGTGGCGTAGAAAGGGGCTGCACGTTTGGGGTAGAGCGGAAACACAATTTGCGGAAGCGACGCACGTCGGAGATCCGCGCGCTGCTTGATTAAGCCTCGTCAGTCCGGAAACAGAAGGATGACTTTGCGATAAGTGGGCTCTCGTGATTCTTTCCTGAAAGACGGAATCCGCGAACGAACGATGGAATCTCGGGAGCGCAAAAACTCGTCCAAGACGAATGGATACCATTTCTCCTTTAAGAAGCTCTTAAAACAACTGGAAGATCGACGTTCCTCGCAGCGGTTGCACGAGTTCGACAGCGGGGAACCCTAAATCATCGGATTCGCTTCGGGTTTTCGCAAACGACGCTGAGTTCGTAGATTACCGAATCGACGAAAGCCGCGGCTGACAAAAATTGCTCGCTTTCGATCGAATTGCATCCACCGTTCTACTCAAACTACGCACATCGCCGCGTAGAGTTTGAATCTTCTTATATTTACTTTACATCGACTCAAGTCGATATTTCGACACTAAAGACAACGTTTGACAGTGGCTGTCGAAGTTTACAGGGTTTAAGGGAAAGGGAGCGCTGAGCAACGCGATTATTGAGCTTTTCGAAGGTACCGCCTGTCTAACCGCTTAATCGTGCCGCGTCCTCGTGATTTGCATAATTTTCATAATGCATTTGCGGAATTTCCATCGAACTCGCGTCGCTTCGGGGGTGCGACGTGTGCGTGAATGCGTGCGCGTTGGCTGAGATCGATTCTCGAACACCAAAGCACCCGTGGACGCGTCCGTGTCCGATCGGCCGCGGGAATTGACCACTGGAAAATATTGGCAATTCCGCGTGGGAAAACATCCGCTGTCTTCTCGAAACGAAATCTCGCCCTTTCGACTCTGTCGGCTGAGAGAGGTCGCGGACCGACGTCCACGCGGAAATTGAATTCCAACGGACACGTATAAAACGTAGAATCTTTATAAGTCTGGAATTATATGTATTTTTTATACCTTGGTTATCCTGGGACGCTAAATTTTTAGAAGGGAAGTCGAGAGTCTATAAACGGGTCTACTGTATTATCGATTCACCAGTTGAATTAACTGCCACTCCACCTCGAATAGTTTGCTTTTAAGCTCGATATCGGAAACTTTGGAGCTCGAGTATGATTTAACAATATATATTTTTGTAGGTTGAAAAATATTCTCTTTTGTAAATCTCGATTCAAAGTGCTGGGTGTATGCCTCGAAGCATCGTTTCGTAATTAACATCGTAACGAGCTGCCAACAGCCACGCGCTCAGCCGGTGTATTATTCGTTTACAAACGAGATCCGTAAGCTTCTACCTCAGAAACAATTTGATCAACGACCCCTATGAGAGATTTAAAGTTTGAAAAACCATAGGGAAGTCGAAATAGTTTCGAGGCCAAGATTTCGAGATCAAACACGACTTCCAGGATCAATCAAGAGTCCAATACCTATCAAGACTTTTACGGTCGTATGGATTCGAATGATCTTCGAAGCGATTCGGTCGCCGTGCTCTCGAAAGTTTTGTGTCTCTGGCGAAACCCACATTCGAACGTTGTCGATCAAAGGAAAAGTCGGCGTCCTCGCATAAATATCGATATTAACATCCCGTGAGCGATCTAATCTCGGATATTAGCATACAGCTCCGGGCTAGCAATATATTCGATTCTGTTTAATGCGACGCGCAGTACGTGTATTACGATTAAGTAGCAGAAACACACACGATCGCCCTCGAGGCTTGTAATATCAGAGGTAAATGGAAGATAACGGACTGACAACGCTAAACTCGTACGATAAATTCGCCAAGTTCTGGCCCGCCTCCGCGGAACGTGCGCACGGCGGAATGTATTAACGTCGTTGGCGAGGATTTACGGCACATCCGGCTTAATTTCTTAAAACGCCGCGGCGCCGCAACACCGATGCCGTTCAATTATTAAAGCATCGCGCAGCCGGGAGAGGCCAAACGTTCCTCCGATTTATTTGATTTTGGAAACGCCGCGCTGCACACGTTTATCGTGATTTGTGCCACCGCGTGACTCCTCGGAAGACTGTGTTCCAGAAAGGAAATTGTTCCAGTCGTACAAACCTGTAGCACTTACGGAAACGAATGCTACTCCTCGCCAACTAGTCTCGGTGAGCCGTCGGATAGAACTCTATTCCGAGAAAATTGGTACCGATTGTCTGCGATACTTATGATTCATCGTAGATATTCTTTTATATTTAAAGATTTGTGTAAAGTCGTAAAGAAATCTGACAAATTGGCAAACTCTCTGAAAACTCTGAAGCGGTTTTTCGCAAAATACTTCTCAAACTGGTTCACGTGATATTATCTCGAGAAGCATTGACTCGAACATATTAAACGGTCTCCATTGTTTCGACCGAAATTGACTCGATAACTGCAAAAGTTACTTTTTGCTGGTCGCGGAAGTTGGGGAATAATTTTGTCAGATGTTTGTTGGGATTCCTTGCGCAGAGTCGGGATAATTCCGTCGTCCGTGGATCGAAGCATCGCGCCAAACGTTCGGGGCAACAAATACGCGAATTTCGTCCGCGCAGTGCCTCGTAAATCTGGCGCTAATTTCCACGGGCGAAAATTGGCTGGCGTCCAGAATCGCGAAAAAAGTTATTCGTCCTCGGAATAAAGTCGTTTTCCCAGCTAGGGGCTGTCGAACGCTGCCACGCCATTCGACAGGCTGTTTTCCCGATTCGCGATTCTTCCAGGAACGACACCCTCCTCGACTGAAAGAAATTTTACCGTCTCTTGGTATTCCTTGGGAGTCACTGTGCACCGACACAGCAACGTTTCGCGCATTCCGCGAGTTTCCTCGTCCATTTTAATCCCGAAAATGCACATTACGACGGAGTTTTGCCACCGTGAACGCTGGCATTCCTCGCGTTGCAGTGTTTTGTTAGGTGTTCGTTAAATTACCCGAACCCGTTCCGTCGAGTCTCGAAATCGAGAAATATTCTCTGCAAATTGAGAGATAGCCAAGTTGGGAGGGCGAAGACACTGGAAGAAGTTCAAAATATTTTCGCCAAGTTGAAGTTTATTACCGCAGGAAGAGACATATTCCTTTTCTAGGGGAAAAGAGAGGCCAATTCTGGAAATTTTAGTCAGCCAAAAATCCTGCGAATAGCGAGGACAATTAGTTTCATTTAACCTGCGAGTTTTCTTTGTCCTTATGGGTGCTACGGAATTTTTCAAACGCGAAATTATAATGGCGTATCAATAATTGTTATTATAATTGGAAATTGTGTGATTCAATAAGCTATGCAAATTGATACTCGGTCGTTCGTTTCATCGAATTTTATAGGAGGTCGGTAGTTAATGTTCGACAAAATTGTAAAGTATATTTTTTCAGAAACTCCCTTCTGATATGGAAATTTGTATGGTAGTTTGAATATTTAGGTGATTGCTTTACCATCATGACGCTTAATGAAACGATGTAAACCTAATTTGCCACGGTTGACACCATTTAACACATTTTGGCGATAATGTATGAAAACCCATGCTCGCGAACGGTGGCTTTTCTTCTCTAATACGAAGGTTTATGTTATTATTATGAAAATATTCTCCTACTATTCCTGTACACGAAATATCCAAAAATGTTCGCACGCAGAGTGTTGAAAATATAAACCGAACGCCAGTCAACTTCGAAAGACATAAAAATAGAAAATTTATAAAAATATCGGACCATGTTTTTGGTAAAAAAATTCGTGCTTTGTCGTGGAATTTTCAGCTCTGTTTTCCGTTTTTGGAGATATCGTCAGTGACCAGAGCCAACGTGGCTTCCCAAACCGCGGTGACGTTGCTTCCTGATAATAATTTATCCATCGATCGCGATGGAAATTTTGAGGGAAACACGGGAGCCGCGCTCGAAAGTGCGAGACTATTAATGAAAAGTCGGACAAGTGAGAAAATCCTAGACGACTGCCGTCAACAAAGGACGCCAAAGTGGGTCTCTCCCAGACACTCGATTCGTCCTTTTACTCGGGGGTTCGTGCCCTCTCGCCAACTTCCTCGTATATCTACGTAGGCGCGGAAGGATTCGAGGACAAAGTTCTCTTGAAAGTTTCACGGAAGATAGTCGAACGGTTCGAGACAGCGGCGAGGGGGTCTGGGAAATTCAAAGTTATTATCTGTTAGTAGCAGAAGGCCTTTCGATCCCGCTTTTCAGCTTCTCTTCTCCGGGCACTGTATTTACTCGCGATTAAAACCGGTTCCGATTCAACTTATAATCGTTTCTCGTCTTCTCCGGCTCGAAACGTCGACGACGGAACAGCCAATTAGTGCTCGAAGGGCTCCAGAATAATTAATAACCGCAAACAGTGAAATTCACATTCCACTACGCGTACTATCGCGTGGAGAAATAATGACTGCGAAGTAACGCACATCTGGATTAAATTCACGAGAAAGTAAGCCACTCAAATAAAAATGTTTAAACCGCGAACATTTATTTTCTTTCGCCGATAATTTAATTATACTCCGGAGGTTCCGTGAAAAGTTTTGTTTACCGAGAGTAGCCGCAGGTAGCTAAAGTTTGTGAAATACTGCTTACAGGAAGCTCAGAGTATTCAAACTTTGGGGGGTTTGCATAATTATGTCACAGACCGTAAGTTGCTGAACTCTTCTTCGTGTCTGTTATAACGTCAAGCGATCAAAAACATATTGCAATCGATGGAAAAATACTCGTAGCTTGGAAATAATCTGAGATACGGTCTTTCAGGCATATTTAAAGCACTTATGATAAATTGGATGTATATCCTCTAGAAGAAGGCGTACAATGAAACGCGGGAAACATCGTAATTGACTCCATTGCAGCCGCTCGCTGGAAGACCGGAATATAGACGGGAAAAATCTTTGCAAAAATCCACGTCAGAATTTTTTTCCGTTTCCCGGCGGCGTACTCGACGGAACATCTGAAATAACGTCGACCTCGTTATCCGCGCCTGCGGTTAATTAATTTTCCACTTTGGCTGTCTGCGAGGCTCAACACGTGAACCGAACTATATTCAAGCCGCTGCTGTAATAATTATTGTAACCGTATTTAGGTTCGCAGCACGTGAAACGTCGCATGGGAAATCTGACCGTTGAAACTCCTGACCACCCGTTAGAAATTTACTGCCGGTCGCAAAAATATTCGAACACCCGTGGAATTTTAATCATCGCGTTCCTTTGAATTCTTTGCACTGTAAATATGTTACTTCCGTTTGATTTTCGCTTCGTAATGTTGTAATTAAATTTTGAAGGGGATCCAAATTAGCAGAATCGAATCTTTCCCAAGCAAATAGAAGGCATATCCGTTTGCAATGGTGGAATAAAAATAATGAGAATCGTAGATAATCGTGCAGATTATCGAATGAGAAATCGTCGCGTTCGTGGCTCTCGTTAAAGGGTTCCGAGCAAACGAGACGGCCAGCTAGGGTCTCTATCCCGGTGAATTTATGTTTCGTTCTTTTTCCGCGGACGTTGTAAACCGGTGTCGTTAAGAGAATACAGCTATTTCTTCGCGGCAGCTAAGTAAAGCAGCGTCGAATCGATGGGAACCGATGATGCCGCGGCTCGCAAAACAGCGTCGTTCTTGGAGAACGGCGTTATTAGCCTCGCGGGAACTAACGACGTCCATCAAACGGAAGAAACAACGGCGCCCTTTACAGAAAACAAGCCGGGCGTCTTTCAGCGTACAGAGTAGCAAATTGTTCCTCTGTAAAAGCCGACGTCGCGAAAACCAGGACAATGGGGGGTAGAGCCGGGCGGCATTGTTTCGCGGAGTTTCTCGGTCATTATCGTTCCCGTGGAACAAAATCTACCGTGAAAGACGTCCAGGTAGGGGGTGGGGGGAGGAGGAACGCACCCTGCAGGTGTCCTTAATTCATCTTAATCACTTAACGCGTCACGCGATCCTTTTACTCGGCGGTAATCTGGAAATCTGGACAACCGACGCAACAACCGAGCGCTCGCTTCCTTCTTCGTTCGCGTTCCCTCACAGGCCATTTAACGCGGCCTCCACTCGCTGCCGGTTATACCGTTACGCGTGTCAATATCACGGAACACGAGAAACTGTTTTATCGGATAATGGAGCCCTGTTGCTTTTTAAGAATCGATCGTCAGCCGGTGGTAAATGTACCGAGTCGAAGGAAGCGGTTATCGTCGAAGAATTGGCGTGCAGACTACGCGCGATTCAGCCGTGACGAAGTGCCATTGTTGGGTCTGATCGCGAACCGTGATCGCTTCTGTTGCTTCTGAGAGCGGTGCATTACCAGAGAAAACCTTCGATGATTTATTAACCTCGGATAGGCCAAGGTGTAGGACCTCACCTCGCCCACTAGTCCGTAAATCATCAAAATACGATATTTACACCGTGTATATAATGCTCCCCATTGAATTATTACCCGAAATAATACCCGGGACGTAGGTGGAACCCAAGATCCTCTCTTAGTTTCTAATTTAACTGGGTTGATCAAACATTTACTGTCCCAGTCCGTGATAAATATTCGCTGTACTTGAATTTATCGGAGAACGAAGTCACGTCGGGTTGCGATCGATTTTATTTTTTCCCCGAAGAGAGGAAGTTTGTTGATTTATTGGGAATAACTTCTTTCGAGACAACCGTCCAGACAGTATATCAAAAGAACGCTCTAAACTTGGACCGTTTCAGGGCGAACTCGATGTCCGAGAAAACCGACGGTCATACTACTTGTCCATAACTCAGACACGGCCGGGCTCGCTTATACGTACAAAGGTAAATTAACGAGCAGTTGGGTATTGCTTTGCTAATCGTGACGACAGTGCCGAGCCAGCAGGAAATTATTGTTAGACCGCCTTTCAGGAGCAATCTAACAAAGATAGCGCACCAGTCGAGCCAGTAAATTACGATGTTTGAATACAGTGCAGACGCAATCTCTCTCATTCTTTGATATTCAAAGCAATCGTCCACGAGTGAATCTCAACGAGACGAGAGTTAATTAAATATTCCACGGTGATGTTTAAATTTATCTCGAGTGCGAGAACAATTCGAAAGATATTGTTTGATCAGAAGCAGAGCTCTGCATAGCTGATTATTCGGTGTGTTTCGTGGAAGACCCACTCTAGCATGGTAGCATAAAGATAGTCGAAGGAGTTTATATTAATCAGATCAAAATTAACCATTTCTGTATCGGTTTACAGCTTCGTTAGTTCGTTCCTGAATACCAGAATCGTTTCATGTTGTTTACGCGGAGTAGAAAGAGCAATGGAAACGTGTAACTGTATTCACTGTAAAATGGTTGAAAGTAAATCGAACGATAATCGAGAGTCGGCATATATAATTAACATGAACGTTGTTAATTCACCGCCAATGAATGTATTTTAAATTTTAGATTCGTACAGAGGCAAACGTTTGTACACGTCATTAATCATTTAATAAATAAGGGATACCAAACATTGCTCTGATTAATATTCCATCGACCATATTTAGTATTCATGTATTCATAACGCCGTTGTATACCGCAGTATCACCATTTTCAATTACAACGACTGATTTTCCCCTGGTTCCATACGATCGAATCTCATTGCCTGCGAGCGCTATGCCTGGAAACGAAAAGGTCGCGCGAATCTTGTACGCGTGACAAATTGTTCAAAATCGAAACAGAAAAGCTCGCAGAGAAAAAAGAAATTGGCTTCTCAAATTACACCGGTGCATTCCAGTCTTTAATTATTTAAACAAATGCCACACTTGGAATACGTATTTCGTCCTCGTTGGACGAGTCCCTTTTCGCTGTAGGAAACGGTCTCGTCCCATTGGAATTCTTCTTGTTAACTCGAACTTTGTACGCGTGCATGATCGAACAGATTCCTTTCATAGACAAGGTATTATCGCCTCTGGCTCTTCTCGCCGTCTCTTTGATCGGTCGTCATGTTTCGCCGATGCGAATCGCGTACGGGGAAGCCTCCTTTGCATCTTCAAACTTTCCAAGCAACGCATTGTTTTACAAAAAACAACGATCTAGCGTGGACCCATGCGAATGGAGCTGATAAATTCGAACGTTTAATTTACAAAGAGACAGACATAGACACAGTCTTGGCCCAAATACCACTCGAAACGTTTTCCAAGCCTGAGGGTGTGACATTTGCTACCAGAACTTATGCATCGACCCGATAGAATTAAAATTGCATCGATAAATTACTCTTTTGGTACGTTTCGAGAGACCCTGTGTATATTCATCGTTTTGTACTATTTCGGTTTCGCACGCAACGCGTTAACGACTCGTAGAAGCGAATCGAGAACACCGCCACCCCTTCTGGCGCGCCAGCCCTAGCTGTCCACTCGTATTTGCAGGCGAGCGTATTACTCGACTCCCGATAACGGATCGTCGTTACTTTCGTTATTTCCATTTACACAGCGCGGACCTTTCCAGAGATCCCGCGATAACTCGACACCTCGTAATGTTGATACGCGAACAGCGACGCGTGCGTAGAATCGTGCGAGCTGGGTGTGAAATAAACCTGTTCCGCTATTCATGGACCATTCGAAACCAAAATGCCTCGATAAGGTATTCGTGTCAGATCGTGAAAAAAGTTTAAATGTCAAGGAAAACCTAGGAAAATATTATCCCGTTAAAAAAGAGATCTGCATGATACGAAAGAACGCGATAGGATCGAGCAATTTTATGAAGCAATTATATTTGTCGCGATTTTTCGTTGCGTTTTTCCGTCGAGTCGATTCCCTTTGTCGCGATTACGTTGATCCGTGATCCGATAAACGAAGTCTGCTCGATAATTCTCTGCTCGATGCATCCTCCGCCTGTACTCCAGATCACCAATACTAACGCAATTAGCCTTGAGCTTCGGGTGAAGCGTGCCAGCGACAAATTCCCAGGCTTACGGTCTCCTTCGGCAAGCAAAGAAGATATATCTTCGTCGAAACTTGGAATCTCGAACATTCACTTAGCAGAATTCGGTTAAAGAGATTTCCAGCGAGCGGATGGCACAAGTACTTTCATAACTCCATAAATATTGACTTTCGCGAAGCTTGTTAGGGCCGCGAGGTACGCTGATCGAAGAGGAAGCGCGCGACGCGGCTCGAGTTTGTTTTCTGTGTCGTTTTAAAGATTTCGAGGGTGTTCCAAGTTTCTTCTTTACGGAAACCAGTGTACGTTCGCGCGAGAGGAGACACGAGTCTCTTCTCTTGCAGTTTTATCGATTTCCGGGTAACCGGGTCCGGGACGCGTATCCGTTTCCTTATTTCCAGCGACTAGGCTGAGGGAAAAATCGCGAGCAACGGTCCCCGTTTGCGGCGCATCGTTCGCCTAACGTCAATATTTCAGGCCGTTCCTCTTCTCGAGGAGTCCACTTAGAGATCATTACGTCTTAAGAGCGCCGCGCTGATATCCGGTTGCCACTTAACGAGATTGCTGCGGAAAGGATCGGTTCACCGTGCGGTAACAATGTTGTTTATCTTCCGCGGAGCGAAATGAAACGTCCTTATCCGGGGTCTGTCAGCAGAGGCCAGAGAACGGTGGGTGGTTGGACGCAAGACCTTTTACTTGACGTAGCCCCGGGCGCTGCACTGGTTCTTGTCATCCGGGAAACGAGCCGCTCGTCTTAACCCTACAGCACTACACTCTGCTCCAATGGACCCTAGTTTCCTTTTTCGTGTTTATATTTTTCGTAGACAATGACGTTTGGTTCCCTACTCCCGCGTCCGTGATAAGCTGGGGACAAAAGAGACGCTCACCCTGGGGCGACAGGACCCTTCGTAATTAAAAAAAATTGGATCAACTGTTTTAAGGGTCCTTGCAAACTCTGTGGCTACAAGTTTCTTGCTGCAACTGTACGAGACACGCGTTCGATCGTGAATAGAACAAAGCCATCCGATCGATCGATTAATTCCAGGCTACGGAACGTCAAATTAGAGAATCAGGGAAATAGAAATTAGCGTTTCATGGGCATGCCGTTAAAGCTGACCCACTAAGCGCTAAACTTTGTTTTCCTAACATTTTTATTTGACGTTCCGTCACAGGGAACTAATTAATTAAGGCATCACATAGACGCGTTGCAACGTGGGTCTCCGGTTGACATGAAAATCAAACTTTTTCAAGGCAACTTGTACAGACTGAGGAAATGTATCAGTTCTCCGGGACATCTGTCCGCCAGGCTGTCTTAACGACGTCAAAATGGGACAACGAAGGAGACGCGACGCGAGGACACGGCTGACGTCCACGAGTTATCGAACACCGAGCTGTGTCCTGGCATCGATATTCGAGGAGTTGGCAGCTGTCGCCACGTCGAGATGAGCGGGCGAGACAGAGGGTTGGGGGTGGAAAAAGAGGAGTGACGAAAAAAAAGTACCAAGTGTCAATCGATACCGTTCCAACCAGCTCCGTGCCTAAACCACATCGATAGGGTCGCCTACGAATCGTTCTTGCACCGTGCTTTTCACCGTCCTCACGCTTTGCTGACATAGCACTCGACGGCTGCTATTGGTGGGTTCGTGCCTCGCTATCGTAATCTATTCGCTCGCCTCGATCGGTTTCAGGGCGAGCCGACCGAGAGGAGTCTATCGCTGCTCCGAATTAACGAGTCCTCTCAGATTCGACAAATATTGGACCGCGGGAACGCGAGTATTAATTTTTTAAACGCGCCTTGTGCTCGAAGCCAAACCGTACGAGGCGTCCATCCAATTCGAACGAAACGTTTGGTGCTCGAAACGGCGAAACCCTGTTAAAAACTGTTAAGCGCCGGTACCAACTAAACGAACAGTCGCGAAACTGGTTCTTCTCGACGAAAAAAAATTCTCTTTCGCAACGCGGAAGGAGGTCGTCGGGCAGCCCTCGAGGGAATTTGATAACAACGACTCGTTTGCGTTCCATAATGGAGAGCAACGTTTGCAAGAGTTCGCCCTTTATTCTCGTTCACAACGCGTAAGCTGTTCCCAGTCTTTGTTCGTAGTAGATAAACGAGCTGTAAAGTCGCAGGGATTACCTTGAGAATGCGGCGAACAGATTAGCTTCACTAGCAGCGAATCGTCTTGCCGGAACAAGATCTTGGCCGTATAGATTCGAACGGATTATGTTCCATTAGCGTATTAAGCCTAAAATACTTAATGGATTAAGCGGGTAGTCGATTTCCTTTAGGTCAAAAAATCGGGGAAATTTGTTGAAAAGAACAACTTAAGTAGAAGCTTGGTTGAGTCAATTGTACCGTTTGCATGAAATAAGTTCTCTAAGAACGCTTGCTTCTGAGTCGACAAGAAAAACTATCCTTTTAAATCGAACGCAGTCGGAATAAATGACTCGTTAGGGAGTTCGTTAACGTCTCTTCGACATGATGCAGACTCGACTTGAACCGCGGAAAACTTTCACGGTTGAAAGAAACGCAATCCGCCGAGAAACGATGACCTTGTTGCTCGATGAACGGTGTTGCGACGTGCAAGCTTTTAAGCAGGTCAACGTGCACCTTTAACACGTCGAACGAGATCAATCCTACATAAACTGAAATTGGTCGAAGTACCTATTTTTCTTGAATCGAAATGCTTTATCATTATTCGTTAATCATTTATTTTAAAAATAACCCGCATAATGGCGAACGTTTCACTTCGCCTTAGCATCCGCATAAACATGTTTAATGCTACTCTAGCCGTGGCGTGAAACTTCTGGAAAACTCCGCCATGCCTAATGCATAGCAACGAGAATGTTCCAGCGCAAAGTGCGGGCAACGTTCCCGTCGTCGTTTTTTACTTTTATAAAAATAAAGCATTTCCAACGTGAAAAGAATGTTCAAACCAGTGTTTATGATACGATCGCCCGGTATGCGCCACTTGCGAAGAGAATCTGCCTGAAATATTGATGCTCCGCTCGCTCGAATATCCTGAACATGGAGGTCCAGGAAAACTGTTTTCTTAAATTTTATTTATCGTTATTTAGCTGCGTAGAAAATTGGGGTTGGGACTCGCACGCGGACAATAAAATCATAAGATCGCTAGATCTGGAACCCATTCTGTTAAACAGAAATTTCACTGGAGAATTTAATCTCTTTTGGGCGGAGCTGTAATCGAAGCACGGCCGTTCACCGACTTCGATTCATTTCCCGGCCGGTCGGTCAATCGTCGAGGCAGCAGAGTCTCGTGGAATTGGTGCGCCCGGTGAACTGGACCTATTACCAAATTAGCTAACCCAACCCTTAATCCAGTTTACGACTCCGTACACACTGTCCATCCTCCAATCCGTACGTTCGAAGTAGCATTATGCTCGAGGATTCACGGAAAAGCCGAGGTAGTCCGCTTTATCATCGGAACAGAATGAACTCGAAAGTATCGGCGAAGCGGATAAAACGGTTGGAGCGGGTGTGTGTATCCGGCGCGGAGAAGCTGCCGTAAGATCACCAGGCCGGGGGCTGTCGGTGGAGGTGGTCGGTTTGTGCCCTGAAATTCAAATATCTTCCACCGTTGCACTTGGCGCTCGTTGTACGTAGCCGAAGGCTCATCTGCCAATCACGGTATACCTCGCTGGCTTTTCATCCTGTTTCGCGTGCACGTAAACGCACACGCACGCCTCACGTACGTGCAACCCCCAACCCCCAAACCCTCATCGCCGCTACCAGCGCATCGTCTCTGCATGGTACACTTGGACGGTTAAACTTTCGCCTCTCCGCCTTTCGTTCTCCTTTCGAGCGGTCGGGAAAAACTGGGCATTCGTGTTTAAGTAAAATTAACGAGGCCACGGCAGAGACGTGGTTCTGTTTCCTTTCCGTCGAATATTGGCCTGGCTTCTCGCAACCGTTGCAACTTTCCTCCACTATTTGGACCGAGCTTCCACTTTTTCCTAGATGCTCCGGCCAGAGGCCGTTCTCGAGTCCAATTGCTGGCTAGTAATTCCGCATACATCCTGTATTTAAATTTACATTAATTTTCAATTCAATAAACAATTTATGATCCAGTTTTATCGTACACTAGTCGTACGATCGGTAGCGTCAAAGTAAATGTCAAAATAAACATGGAAGACGGCATAAATTATAGTAGGTGATATGATCATTAGATGGAGGATGAAATGCCCTTTAAAATGAGCGTTTGTGAGAGTCGATAGCGTTATTAGTTCCGGAGATATAGCGATTTTAGTTTCAAGTCGATGCGACGGCTAGTTCCGGAAATATAAGGGTCCGAAGTGTTTGTTTACTACGGCCTTGTCAAGGCCGTTGACCGCGCGCGCACATTGGAAAGTAGGTCAGTCGGTCAGACGGTCACGAGTCACGTGCGAGAAAGAGAGGTCCGGCGCGACGCGTCAGACGAAGACAGCGATAGTCGAATTAAGAAAAATCACCATTTACATAAATTGCGATATCTCGGAAACGGAAAGTCCGATCGTCAAAAACCAAAAACCACTTTAAAGAGGAAGGTTCACCGCCGCCAACAATGGTTTAATTATTAATAAAATATTAATAGTTTCGGAACTGCACGCGTCTAAACTTTTAGTATTTTTAATACGCGTCTATAGGCTTTCGTACGTCGTGGACAGCGAGATACCGGAAATTAAAAAAATACCTCCTTACATAAATTACGATATCTCGAAAACGGAAAGTCCGATCGACAAAATTCAAAAGCCATTTTAAAGGGGAAGGTTCATCGCCTCTAATGATGGCGCATTTATGCAAAAAGCATGAGTAGTTTCGGAACTGCGCGCGCGTAAACTTTAACTATTTTTAATACGCGTTGTTGACTGTTCTAAGACAGTGGAAACTGAAGATTCTCTCCTTTCCATTTTTCTATGGAGATATCGGTTCTTTCGATCCTTGGATCACCCGTTGTAATTCAATATAAATAATATTTTAACTAGGAAATATTTCTTTCTTAGCAAAGATTACACGCGTAACGAAGTGTTTCTCCAAGACGACAAACTCCCGTCTGGTTTGCGTTATTTATCGTTATCCCTTAAGTAATCTTCATTAAAAGCCCCCGGGACTTTGTTTACAAAATCAACGTAACCCGGCGTCGCCGCGACGAGTACTTCCGGAAGAGAATAGAGTCTCCGTCGTTTTGAGTACGCTGCTAGGTTGGCAGAGTGTCAGTGCGGGAAGATGGTATCGAAACGGGGCGCATCGGTTGGTACACATGATCGTGCGTCTCGGGGGAGTGTCACGAGGAAGGAGGGTCGGATAAGCATATAAGCACGGGCCGTTAAGGTAATTAATAGCCAGGTTCGGCGAAGTTATTGCCCGGCTTTATAACCCGTCGCCCGTCCGAAGGAGGCCAGAGCATCGTTCGGCATGTATTTATGAAACGAGTTACGGTTTGTCCAAGCAAATATTGCATTGTTTCGGGCTCGTGTCTCTATCGTCGCGACGATGCCAACTTTTTTACGAGCCGTCATTAAGGATTCGAGAACGATTCGAAACCCGTAGCTTCTTCCTTTTTATTTACTCGCCTCCTTATCTAGCAATCGATGACCCGCGAGTACGTCATTGCCTCGTTTTTGTCTATTAACACGTTTACTACCATCGTTCGGTCGAAACATCGTCCACCATCCAAGGGATTTATTTCGTACCGAATTATTGAATTAAAATATCAAATTTTGCATTTAAATTTTCACTTTGATCACAGATGACTGCGATTTTATTACATTCAGAGAACGTAAATTATTTTTCGCGTACGACGGGTTGATGGAATTAATTATGTAAACTGGACCGGAAAATTCGCTAATTTTTGCATATTTTTCGTGACACTTTAATTAATTCGTGATTGAAATTTCGGAATCATATTGAAATTTGGTCGACTTATTTCGGAAGTTACAAATGACAAATTTAATAATTTCCCGTAGACGTTTTATTAATTAATGCGTTTGCATAGTTACATCGGTATCTCTTCGTGCTCGTAATGATCCGAGCATCATTTTTTACAGATCCGGTCAAAGAGAAACCCTTTTTTCTTCGTAGAGGTCGTCGCGAAGAAGCCAATTACATTTGAGCGTGCACGCGAATTCGTCAAACACTTTGCAATTAAATTAAACTCAAAGGATGCTTGTGTTGTATGGAATCAAATTAAACATCAAAGTTCCTTCAAAGAGCTGGTTTAAATAAATATATATATAAATGTTTCGAGAAGAAATTTGACCCTTTGCGCCGGTAAGAAACTTTAATAAAACATTCAAGAAACACGCGAAACGAAATATTTGAATTAACAAACACGGAGGTTAAGAGAACCGTAAAGCTTTTCAGGTTCCGTTTACAAAGTAAAACATTTAATACGTAAATGTATTTAAACTGGATTTTTTTGTGTAAAAGAGGAATAATTTAAAATTTATTTCATCGTGCCCGTTCGAAACGATCGAGCTTGCGGAAAAATACCTTCATATACCGATGAAATAATGAAAGTTGATTATTCTTTTCTCGGTGGGCTATGGAATCCCTTCGAATCGAAAGGTTTTAAGTTGAAATGAAAATGGAAATGCTGCTAAAATATTTTATTAAACGAATGGTAAATGTATTCACGTTCGAAGTTATCTTTCCAGCGCAGAAAATGAAATAAAATCGATTCCCTGAAATTTTACAGAATAATATTAATAGAACGTTTGGATATCCCGATGTGTCCAGCAAATTGGACAAAAAGCGTTTGTCCAGATGTTATTTAATACATGCTCATCACAACGAAATAGACCACACGTAGGATGTCTATTTGATAATATTGACGCAACTTTTGTTTAAAGTTCCACATGGAAATGCCCGCTAAACGTTTTGCCGATCGTTGCCGGACGTTTAATAAAATGAATGTGGAATATGCGACAACCGGAGTGCAGGACTATTCACATGCGAAATTGACTGAAAACGTCGTTATTCGTACTGTTCGAACGTTGCAATTTTTTCATAGCTTTCACACTCGTCGTTATAAACGCGATTCATTGGATTCCGTTGGCTACGCGACGATTATTAGAGCGTAAATATCGTTGAACGTCGTTTACTGTTTTGTAAAACCGTGATATTCCACTCCGTTAGATTGAAACTGGACGGGCATTGAACGAGAGACGTCCACGTACGAAGGATGCACTTAATCGCAAAATTGCTTCAACGATCTGGCCTGTCAAACGTTGTCACGCATCGTACGCAGACATTCATTATTTTAATAATTTATTCTACCCTTTACGTTTCTTAGAACGTGAAAAAGAACTTTGATTAACGTTTCTGATCCAGAAAAAAATCGTTTACTTTGCGATTAAATTTATTCTTTGTACGTTCGTCGTTTCTCAAGTTGCAAATCGACGGAATGAAATTCCTCGGTTTCACGAAACAGTAAACGCGTTTATAACGAGTGTAAAAGCTCTGAAAAAATCGCAACGTTCGGACGGTACGAGTAACGACTTTTCGAGTCAATTTCGCATGCGAATAGTTCTCCACAGTGGTTGTCACATATTCAACATTCATTTTATTAAACGGTCGGGAACGATCGGAAAAACGTTTAGCGGGCATTTTCATATGGAAGTTCAAACAAAAGTTGAGTCAATATTAACAAGTAGACATTTCCTGTATGATTTATTTCGTTGCGGTGACGAATATGAAATAACATATGGACTTTCATCTTATTGGAACGTTCGAACGGTCTATCAATATTTTTCTAGGAAATTTAATTGAAGTGATTACGTTTCTGCGTTGCAGCGAAAGAGAACTACCGGTGTTATTATTTGTTTAACCGAACGTTTACCAGTCTGACCGTTTTTATCCACAATTCGAAGCTTTATATTCGGAACAGTTTTGTATCGCGACGAAGGAAGGATAATGAACTTCTATTATTTCTTTTTCAATAGTATATAAAAATGTTCTTCCTGTCTATTGTTCTCGAAGCGTGGCCGTTCCGTGTGAACGCGAAGAGCTAAATTTTAAATCGTTCCTCTTTTGTGCAGCGTAAAGTGGAGATGCTATTGAAGCAACGACACCGGGTGGTTGGAAAATATTCAAAGCAAGGGCCTACTAGAGTTTTGCATGCATTTAGTAACGGAAGTGTGGAGTAGATATGCTTTTAAAATATCGGGAGAAACGGATAATAAAAGTCTGCTCGTAGGACGATTGATTAGGAAGCTTGTCAGGCTACTTCTCCGCACCGAAACGTTAAATTCCACTTTGTTTCGCTGATCTAGAGCACTCCATCTGCTTAGTGGCAAGTTTTACTGCAGGACAGCCTTCGTCGACCGACCTGGCAGCAATTCGATAAGCGATGCTCCACTTTTTCCTCCTATCAATACCGCGCTGTAGTCGGGCAGCCATAAATTTCATGTATTATTTTCATCAAAACGCTATTTCGTAGGAACAGTTCGAAACACGACAACGACCGATCGAACGAGAAACGATATTTGTTTTACCCGTTACTAAAAAATTGATCGCCCTGCAACGTATTTATTTTTATATTGCGATCCACGTTTGCTGCCGAGTTTCAAAATTGAATAACAAACTTGTTTGCCATTTTGCACGTATAAATAATACTCTATCGCTGTGTCCGAAAAGTGTAACTGCTAAAAAGTTTAATTTCGTCGGTTGCATATTACGCGAACGCTCGTGAATAAACATTTCACCGTTCCTTCACGGAACACACTGTTTTGAAATCTACGATAAAACGACCGTAATGCCTTCGTGAAAATGAATTCTTCTTGGTTTTCGGATATCGAAGCTTTTTGTTGACCCATCTTCAGTCGCCGGGACGTCGAAATTGAAAATTTTTCATGCAGATTGCCCTGACACGAGGCACACGTTCTCGCTTGCGTTCTTGCGCCTTCCATCTCCGCGTATATCTTACCCTACTTTCGGATATTACTTCTGCGATTGACACGCTTTACCTTTGTCGGGAACGACGACAGGGTCGAACGCGGCGTCGTAAAAAATGAATCGAGAAATCCTTCGTCACTCGCAAACTTTTGCACTGCCTTTTCCGAGAATAAGCACGCACGGATCCCGATAGGCTCTTAGCATCGTTTGTAGATGGTGAATATTCGCTTTTAAAAGGGCTGACAAATATTTTGATTTATACACGAGGGGAGAAAAATTATCCGGAATCATTCTGCATTTATATTTCATAAATATTGAATATTATTTTGGGGGGTTGATTCTATTGTGGGATGATTCTATGTGTAAATACAAGTCGAAACAGGAGAATAATATTTTTACGTCTGAAGCTTGGTTTTCCAGATAATTTAACTTGAAAATTTCTCAGGCGCAAGTAGAAAACCACACGCTTGGTCAGACGCGTCGGACTATTACCTTGTTTTTCTACTTGCACTGAGATCCAAGCCGATATTTAGCAGGCGTGCAGTGGTTTGGGGATCAGATAGAGGAATTCAACTGGTATATACATGAGAAACAAGTGTTGCAGAATGAAAGATCAAATCTTAAAGGGATGATCCATACGTTGGGTCAGCCATCGTAAAAATTAAATTTACGCGAAATTGTATTAACGTATCAGTTCCATTGTCCGCGGTTTAACTTGCGTTGTCTAACCTTTCTTACGATAAGCATACTTTATAGCGTCCGGGAGACCTGTAGTTATATTTTGCGGCGTGAAGTTACACAGAGGGAAAAGGTGTGTATGAAAAGGGAGGGAGACAGAGTCCTCTTTCCATATTTTCTCGGAATACGCTAGGCACGAGTACGCGGTCGTAATATTAGATAAAAGCTCTCAAAATTGCATTTTCGGCCGCCCTTGTTCCGGGCTTCCTGCCGCGGTAAATCGGATTTTCGGATTTGCTAGGTGCATGCACTCAAAGAGTTCAGGCAAATCATACTCAGACCCGAAAAAGCCAGCCGTCTGGCTGTTACTGAATATTTAATGTAGATTCCCTGTGCGCACGTGGGCGCCCGACGTACTACTAAATATACGACTTAATAAATGGGTAGAGAAATTTGTCCGTCCGGAAATTAAACTCGCGCAAAACAGTTTTCCAAATTGGAAACGGGAAATGATGTCGTTCATTGCGAGTCGATATCGCGGAACAGTATCCGTACATTCCACGCGGAACAGGATAAAAAGAATTTAAATGCGAAAGCTTCTCGTTTCTTTTGCTATCGTCGATGTACATGGTAAATTGAAAATTAAGTCCGTCGACGAAACAGTTTCCAGCGTCATCGAGCAACGATAAACAGTAAAGATTTATAACTCTTACGTTTAAAAAATATCTTTCGCTGCTTAGATTCGTTCGAACGTTCGGGGAAAATGCTCGCATTCTCTCTGTAAAAAAAATAATTCAACCGTTCCCCGAATAGTGTACAACTTTACCACGGTGTAATTTTTTATCGTCGCGAATTCCAGGTCGGAACTTTTCCGCGAGCGTGTGAAATTTTGATACGTTCCCGTGCAGCTGGCATTTCCTATTACTATTTCGCGACCGTGTAATTTGCAACCCGAAAGGGGCTGATCCTTGCTGGCTCGTTCCCTTTTTCCCCGCGGGCCACGCGCTACGATTGTTGTCCTTTCAGCGGGCTCGAATTTGAATTTTTTCACCGCGAAATGTAAATTCGTACCCAGGAACGAATCGCGAACTCCAGCAGAAATGTTTTGAAGATCAGTTTCGAGCGTCGCCGAGAAAAAAAGAAGCCCCGAGATTGCTGTCTGCGCTGACCGGGTCCTCGGTGATTCGCAATTTCCTTTTATTCTCGTCTTTCCCCGCGATTTGCCTCGAACGAAACGGAAGCAGCTCGATTACCGTCGTCTCATCGAGCAGCAACGGTTTCGATTCCACGAGCAAGGGATTCTCGAGGCGAATTATCGTAACGTGCGTGTCGCGTTTGAAAGAAAGCGACGCAACGGCGAATCAGAAGCCGCAGGTCAAAGAGTTTTCGCGGCGAGTGTCCCGCAGGATGAGAAGTAATCAGCTCGTCACAGGTGTTTATAAAAACGCGCGTGCAACGAGAGGGGGGTAGCATGAAAATTATTCCCCGGGAATAATTCGCGAGAAATGAAGACGGTCGAGTAGCAACGGGCCCGCAGCATGCGAGCCTCGCGGACGCGATGGTTCGTTTATTCGCGGCGCTTTCATTCGCGAAAGCGAGGCGCAAAAGTGTGCAGCGCTGTGCAACCGCTGGGTGATCAGCGAAACGAGATGAAGGCGGTCGATTCATAATGCAGCCGGCTCCTATGAAAATGGTATGCGCGTATTTCCGAGCTTTACAGGGTACGAAAGTGCTTCTGTGTCCATTCCATTGCGAGACTGAAAAGCAGATAGGAAGCTGCACTCTCGAGTTCATTTCCGTTCCACTCGTGGCCCCGTACTGTCGCATCAAAAAACATCATAAAGTCGGTACACCCGTCCCGGCTGCCAACCCCTGCATCGACTCGAGGCCGACCTTTCCAACGCCACCCTCCGTCGCAAATCTCCGTTTCACTCTCTTTACCTACTCCATATTTCAATTTTTTCAGCTTCTCTCGATTCAATAATGTTCCTAACTCTTTTAATTCCACGCTCGAATCAGGCTCGACACTCGGGGATCGAACAACTTCATTTCTTCCTTCGCGTTGCGTATTTTCGTCGGGCTTCGAGCCTCGAAAATATTATCGGAGTGATTTCTGCTGTTTGCTAAAATTGTGCTCGCGATGGGCAACTACGAAACGTTTGGAATTGGAGATAGAGGATTTTTTTGTTCGCGGCGGGACAATCCAAATTTTTAATTTCAGCGTAATTTTAGGAACCCGCGGTTGAAAACAGTGGGTTGCCGTGCACCTGGTATTTTTCTGCGGTCTGGTTTACGCGTTCGACGCCGGGGCGCGTAAATTAAGAACGACGCTCGGCGAGAGCTGCCGCCGCTGCAAAAAATAATATTTCATATCTTTTTGGTGCACTCGTGAAACGTATGTTTGTTCGGTTCGAATGGGTTCTCGTTAAAAAAACATTGTAGTGGTTTTTCCTATTATTTATATTGCTCTCTTGTTCGCGATACATTATTGGAGCCGACGGATAGTTTCGCGATGCCGAACAAATGGGGGTGGAAAACTAATTTCCCGTGATTAATAAGGTCGGCCGTTTCTGGAATATTACTGCAGAGCCTCGGAAACAAGCATCGTGTGCAGTTAGGTGTCTTGTTACGATCAAGCAGCGCTCTTTGTGTTAAGGTTAATTGTATAAGAGTGTCGGGTTAAGTGGGTGCTTCTCTGTGCTCAGAAAAGGTCATCTTATTGACATTTCGCCTGCAGAGCCACTCGAAAGTTAAGTGACTGACTCTGTTTCGCTAATTAATTTCTTTCTCGTGCTGCAGGATTGATCAGATTAACGTCTCGTCCCTACTTTGGAAACGTATCGAATAAAGGGAACGCGTGTCTAACATCCCTCCACGGTTAAGTAATGTTTCGTCACTCGTTTCGAATTACGTAACGATTCAAGGGCTTCGATACCGTTGCGAGAATTTCCGTGCAATTCCCTCGGCGGTGTTCATGCTCAATGGCTAACGGCGGGGAATTTGGGTTCTGGCCGAGTTTCCCTTTCATTAAACTTATTCGGAATCTTACTGAGAGAACGTCTATGCAGGCCCCTTTCAGAGGATCCGAGCCACGATCGCGCGCCGGAAATACACAGGATTCCGAATTCAATTTTGCAGCGCGGTCCGATCTAACCCGCCCTACGAATCGCGGTCTCTTTTCGCTACGAATTGCCACATACCGGGGCTCCTTCGATACCCACGCGCTAACCGTCGATATTTCCAATTTAATTTCCACTATTTTTCATTATTTTCCCAAGCGAATCGTCACGCGCCCCACGCGTCTTCGTCGGAGGCAGCTTCGACGTGGGCGGATCGCCTCTTTCAAACTCGCTGCTCTAAGGTTTCTTCCTCTTTCTTCGCTTAAATGGGACAGCACTCTGCTTAATTTCTGGCTAGTGGGTATTCCGGAATCGTAATTCAGAGCCTTTCTCAATTTACTCCTGTCGCTTCTACGGAGCGTACAATTTCTTGGTATGTTTACATTCGGGTGGTTCGAGAAAACTGTTCACCATTTACGTGGTACTGAATTAAAAATCCGTAACTGGCGTGGATCGAAAGCTCAACCGGTTTCTAGTAGTCTCTGTAGTCTTTCGCGGTGAAATAGTTTACCACGTTTAAATTTAAGAACGTACGATGTAATAATTATAAAGTTTGGGCGACGGAAGTCTTTCTGGGCATTCGTACAACCCCAATCGTGCACCTTTGACGCACGTATCTGCGCGCCTATTCAGAAAGCCAGGCCGGATCACGGCGCGAACACGAACGAATTTCGAATCGAATAGAACGACCCCGATTCCATTAAAATCACTGATCGCGGGACACTGACACCTTGTGACCCGTTTTCATTTTCCCGTTTTGGCCCGAGCATCAAAATATTAACGTAGCAGAAACGGCGACGACTCCGTTCGCTCGTCGGCCAAAACTCCCGCCGTCTTCTCTTTTTCTTTAAACGCGGAGAGAACGAGAAACGTTACGGTAACACTTTGGGCATGAAACTTTAAATTAAAGAGTCGCGGGCGTAAAGAGGTAGCATACTTCGCGAAGAAGTTATTAAACTTCGACCAGGAATGAAACTTCGTAGCACGATTGCTTACTCGACGGTAAATTTCATTATTAGCAATAAAAGGCTCGTCGGATTGCAGCGCACTTTTGTCGACAAGATTAATTCAATTGGTCACAGTGTGAACAATTGAGAGTTTCTTGACCAAGGCATATTGGCCGTGCCCTTATGATTCGGTCGACTACGTTTATCACTATTTCATAATCGTCACGAGTGTCTCTTCGCTAGCTGTGTATCCGTTTTTCCCTCTGAAAGCGTCGGGAACGAAATTGAACGCGATAGAACAGTGCAGTTCAATTAAACTCACGAAACGAGTGCACTTTTATTATTGGAGATTTTTGATGTCCATTTGCGCGGCTGCCGGAACGACAAGTCCGACACGTAGCGGAATCGTCGAGGGATTTTTATTGTTCCGAAACGATATTTTCTCTTAAGGGATGATTTAAGAGCGTTTCGAGTCGAAGGGTGCTCAAAACAAGAGGAATTCGATATCCGTGGTACCAAGATTCGTTCCAGAACGAAACCATCGCGAGCCCCGTGGGGGGATTCTTGCATTTGCGTTTTCAAAATTCAGTAATAACTTTGCTACGTACTCTGTAATCGCGATACCTCGCCGCTAGAGCGGTAATATGTAAATGCAATGCAAATACCGCGCGATATGGTAATACGGGCAAACATTTAAAAATAGCAGGAATACTTATTAAAAGCTGGATTCTATTTCGGCCCCTCCTTTTCCTCGGAGAAATTCTTTCGCCAGACTTACATAAGCGGTGCACTTTGTTGCCGCGATTCTGAAAAATCTTTGCTCTGCTTTTACAACGCGAACGGATCAAGAGTGCCTGTTTACTTCGAATCGTAAATAAAACTTTTGAGATTTAATAAACAGGAAATTGTTTTACTAAAAATTACGTAGTGCTAGAATAATAAATAAATTTGGCAAAGTGACAGCATTCTCGAAGCAAGATATCGTTCTTTTTCCAATTTTAGAAGCAGTGACAAATAAACTATCGCGGATATCGATTCCACCCCGGCACGGACAGCATCTACTTTATGCACGTGCCGAATTTAAAATCGGAAAACATCGTTTCGAGCTTGTAAAGATTTATTTTTAGTTACCCGCGCGACGACTGCTCACAAAAATTGTATCGTTGAATGATTTCGTTTGTGGAAGCTTCACAAGTTTCTTTTATCGCGTCGAGCAGCCGCTGCTTCGACCGTTGAATGCAATGCTCGTCTTTTACATTGGCAAAATTTTTCATTCGTGGCTCGATTTTCACCCTCCCCGTCACTGTCGAGATTTTGTAGCCACGCTAAATTCGTTACTTTATACGTGCGTCAAAATTCCTTTCTAGCGAATCGACCCAGAAAGATTTACCACACTTGACACACAAATTTATTAATTTTTTTTCTGTCTCTACAAACCGCTCCAACCTCGTGATTTACCAAGAATACACGTTTGAAAGTCTTGAAGTTGAAGGAAACGTCGTTGGAAAACCAATCGGCTCCTGTGACCCATGTAATGAAAATACCCGTCTGCCCTTTAATCAAAATCTGAAGAGATTATTACGAATTCCAAGTTAAAACGATTACGGAAAGAAGAGACCGAACGCCGAGCAAGCTTCTAACTACAATGAGAAAATTGTTCCGCAACTAATCCGAATAGAAGTGGTCGGGCGAGCAGGAGAAATTGGCGGGTCATAAAACGTTTGCTAAAAAGTTTCAGGCAATTTAACAAAGTTTTGATGGCGCGTACTACGGAGAGGTATAAATGACAACCGTTTTATGGACAATACCCGTTCTCGATATTACGAAGTCCGTTTGAATGAGTTTCGCGTCTGGAAAAGTAATGACCAAGGCATTAAAACGCCTCTAAATAGGAAGTTTAACAGCCACGAATCTCGACTGGACACAAATGCATCCGCGATCTTTGAAATTCACGATCGAATCGGCATTCAATCGCGTTCTCCCGCCTAAGAGAACCGCTAACGATCGCTTTTCAGATTTTCTCGTTTCCGTTAGAAATACCGTGGCCCGACAATCGAGTTTTCCCCGCGCATTGACCAACTCTTCGAAGGTATTCGAGGCCCGAAAGCAAAAATTTGTAGATTTGTTCGACCTCTTTTCCCGGGGGCCAGCCGATATTTCCAGCACGTAGCCACCGTTGGGATTAGTTACGTGGATCAGCGATTTTTGCGAAACTTTATTATCCCCCTCTTGAAATTTATCGCACCGGGTTCGAGACGACTCACGATTTCGAAACGGTGCTCCCATTGGCGTTCTCAAAATCGAGTACCGTGTATTCTAGAAATCTACTTCTTTGATATACCTCCACTATTTGTGGATTTTATGCAGGAGCTGAATCGTCTTCGTTTCCTGGAACAGAAAGTTCATTCCCGTTTCCTCGCTCGTTTCCACGAGATTTCCTGACCCCGGACGCGTCCAAGGAAACGATTTACTCGGTTTCGCGGGCAGCGGGTCTCGAAAATCGCGCGCGTCCCCGTGAATTTACTTAAATATCCATACGATACGGTCTTTATGCGTCGGTAGAACGTAACAACGAGCCGGATATCCGGGACGTTGGCGCAGCTAGATTCATACGTTCCGCGGTACGCTTTGATAGCTGTTGTATGCACAGCCTGGTACCCAAGTCTCGTGGAAACAGCCATTTCTCGGGCTATGACGTAATACCGCCGCAACAGTTTATTCGCGTTTTATCATTCCTCAAGACGCAGTTTTATTTCGTCGTGCTCGCGCCGCGCCATATCCCACGCAACCTACCCCCTATCTCTAGCGTTTTCATATTCCCTTTACCGCCAGACATAATTCCATTATTAACGACGGTCTCTTTAGGACGATGTCTCGTCCTGTTTTCACAGCTTCGCTGCCATTAAGCTATTCCGGCTTTAATGTATTTTCGAGACGAAACCAGACGACGAATTAAATACCCTCCGTGTACACCCGGTAGACGCGCGGGGATCTGGCACGCCGTTGGTCGAAAACGACGGGAACTTTCGCGCAGACCTAATAAATTTCGAATCGAAAATCCGCATCTCCACACACGCGAGCACGGTTGCACGTAGGCAATTCGGGATGGTGGATGTTAGACATCTCCGGAGGTCTCCATTAGCATACATCCGTGACACCGGTGCTCACCCCTGACTTCCCACGCCTCCTCGCGACCCTCAGGGGGCTAAATTAACCCTCTCTCTGGCGGTAGCGTCTGGCGAAGTTACACGTGTCCTTGTTCCACTCAAACGGCACGCCGTAACGAGTTCCTATGGAAATCTCGGCGCAGCCGCACGCTCGTTCCGACAAATCGATTCAAAACGACTGGAAACCGATCCGTGGCTTCGTACGCGATCGCGATCTCGTCGACGCGCTTGTTGCACACTCGTTCGACGCGTCGAGGCTGCGTCCGGAGGTTAACTACCGCTGGATTGATACCATCCAACGGTTAGGAGAGATCGCTATCTCCTCGAACGCCAGTTTTAGTTAATCGAAGGTGCAGCACGAAACCGCTCGGTGCATCAGATAACAAAAAATGCTACCCCAAACGCTCCTGCGCTCGTCTAGATTTTTAAAACATGGTATTTTGTGTATCCAACAGTCTTACAACAGTTTTATTCGCACGATTGCCATTTCCGTAAATCGACTTGTCTCAATCGATCGTTATGGTAGCGCGTGGCGCCCGGATCCGGCGTTTAAGCCGCATCGGAAGCGCATCAAATTATTATGGCGATCAGCGAATGACGCTTAATGACAGATTTGCTTGAACGCGCGCACGACCCGAAATCAGCGGTGCCTCGATTTAATTACTTTATATCAATAAACCGCGGGCTCGTTGTTCGCCAGCCGACGTATTATTAACTCGTAGCGATCGAATTCGGCCCGGTAGTCGGTTATACGCCGCGCGAAATTGGATCACGTATTTCTTTGCGCACCGGGGCTAGATATTAAACCCGGAGTAATGCAATAAAGTGGTCCCGGCGTCCGTCTCCGCCCACCTTGTTCGAGACGCGAATGGCCAGGCGAACCGGACGCCTGTAATCGCCGACGAAAGATGCTGCGGCTTTATGGACGTTTCGCGTGCTCGATATCATAGCTAATGCACGACGTCGCTCGAAAAGATGAACGCGCGGCTGGATGGAACGAACCAGAGAAACAGAAAGAGGGACGCGCGCAACGTGGGGGTGGAAGAACTCTCGGGAGCGAAGGAGGACGAGCGAACCGGGACGAGAGAGCCCTGGCGTTCGCTACCCTTTTCACCCTTTACCTATACGCTGGCAACCGGTAATGGAATTGCAAATCCGACGACATTACACGCCTCTTGGCAACTTGTGATTTCGCGCCCGGTTCTACGCCAGCACACAACCCCCCTTGCGTCTCCCCGCCGCGTCCTGTTCTTCCTCCGTCACCCTACCAACCTCCCCGATCCTCCGACGGCCTCTCGTTCGATCCCCCTCGGAACGAATCCGGAGGACTCGAATTAACCGCTACGCAGACACCGGATCTCGCGTGAATGTGACGCGATGACGAAGGATCGGCGTCCTCGAGGGGTCCGCGTTCTTGCAGTGGTCTTTGGACACGGACCGCCGGTGGACAGGCACGCCGAGAATCTCGGGAATTGACCAGGATCGCGTGGAAACCACCCCCCTGTGCGTCAGCAAAGTTTCGACACCCCGAACTTGCCAGACTCTGATCGGTTTAACGAGGCGATAGTTATCGTTTCCTGTTGCTCGTCCCCCTAATTTGACGCGAAAGTTATCATGCTTTGAATTTTTTGAATTCCAATTAACGAATCGTTAGGCTGGTCTAATATCTCCTGTATTTTTAAGCGGTGACATCAGCGTAGAAAACGAAGATGCAATACCTTTTATTGTTTACAATCTGGTATAGACAATCTCTCTTCTAAAGAATTTTGTGTTCCGTTTGAATATTGCACCGACCATTGTGAGGGAAATAAGGTTCGTTAAAGGGGTCATTCGGGATCCCAAGGGGTCATCAATCAACCTACTTTGAGGGAGTTGCGAGTAGGGCTGACCTATTAGGTGTCTAGGTCACCGAGGTGACTCGGGTCAGTGTTGCGTCGCTGGGTCATATATTCTTGGAAACAACGAAAATAACTCCACGCGGAAACGCCGGGCCGTAAGATAAAGATTTCGCGATAACGACGGTACAATTCTGGATGATTTCTCGCCCGGAAATAAGTCGAAACTAAGTAACTTTTCTCCGTAGTTTTGTTACGCTGCGGCAACGACGGTGGAAAATGTATCGCGGAAAGGAAGAACTGCTTTAAGGAAATGGGATTTCCGTTCGAATTCGACCGCGAGGGAAAATTCATTTCTTTATCAAAAAATTAGTAGATTTCCCCTTTAATTCGGTGGCTCGCGGATTCACGTAAAGTTGAAATATCTCGTTACTGTCGGCTTTCCCGAGAACGACGCGAACTCTACGATTACGTGCCAGTTCCTGGCGTTGTTCTGGCCGTCCTTGTAGCTGTCCACGACGCCCTCTTTATCCCCGTCGTCAGGAGATTAATTTTCCACGACAATTTTGCGGAACACTCCCCGGGTACTAATTGCGCGAGCAACACCGTTAACGCTGTAAGCTCGCCTCTAATCGTCGATCGTCAAGGATCTCGCAGCCTCCCGTCAGCTCCTCGTTGGGAATTTTCTTTTTCTCTTGGACGATAATCGGATCAGTGGGCGAGGAAAAAAAAACCGTAGACCAACCACACCGGCGCAACAGGCGATAAACCATAAGTCGTTGTACCGTCGTCGTAGTATATCCGCGACACGAATTCGCTCGGTATTTAAATCATACACACGGCGGTTAGAGAAGGAGGATTGTAAATCTTACCGCGTGTACCGTTGGCGAGATTTATAGCGGCCCTAGTAATCCGCCTGCCTCGCGGCGCATTTGTTGCGCGCTGATATTAGTTGGACAGACGCGGAGATATTGCAATTAATTCGTTTCCTCGAACCGTGGTAAATAGCAGGAAAACGTAAACGATTTTGCGCGCTCTTTATGCTTCCTGGTTCGACGTTGGCTATCGGTTCGTATCGAGATTTATGGCTCGAATTGATACTGCTCTCCACCTACGCTAGGCTCTCCCGACTCTATTCCTATTCATGAAATACTCGAGTGATATGCATCCTCATTGTTTCCATCAGAATCGTTTAAGGTTCCTTCATAATTAATCGTGATTTCTGTGAAATTACGATCCCTGACGTCCGCGGAGCTATAGGTTTTGCAGGGAATACCTGAGATTCTGTGCTGAACCCTTTCAAGCAACGTTTTGTACTTGACATAGTATGGAGACGAACCTACCGATGCGTACTCAAGATGCGGAAGAACTAGGGAAGAATATAACGTTCTGAGTGTGGAGAGGCTATTAAATTCTGCCGTAGTCCTCTTCAGGAAACCAAGAGCTTTCACAGCGGCTTGGAAAATGTAATTAAAATGGTCCGTAAAGCTCAAAGTGGAATCTATGAATATTACAAGATTACGAATCGTATTGGCCGATGAAACAACAATTATTGCAGATTATGTTCTATTCGTTAGAGTTTCGGATGGCTTTGCGTGTGGAGTCGCTTCATATTTGAATAGCGAGGAAATTTCGCACGGTTGAACCGCAGGCGTAGTCTTGAAACCGCGGCTTTAACCCGTGACCGTGGAGACGAATTCGATGACCCTTAGCTAGCTCCAGGGGTTGACCCCTCTTTTGAACTTTGAAACGTTGAAAAAGGGTCGTCAAGCCGGAGACTGTAATCCCGGAATCGACAGCGACACGAGACGAGTTCTCTTTATCCTCCTTTCTGCTCCTCGTCCGCCACTTGAAACGTACTCGCATTTAACTACCCTACCTTTTCATTTTCTTTTCACTTTGAAATGCCCACCGTGCATTACAATATTTTACTTCTGTAACTTCCAGTAATAGCTCTCGCCGTGGTTCAGAGAGGAGACGAAACTATATTCGAAATGAAGGATCCTCGTGTGTCTTTGGAGACGTCTTTCGAATCCATTTCGGGAATGACAGAGTTTTACATGCGCTTTCTGCGGTCTCTGTGGCCGGAAATTCGACCGTCCGCGTTGCTGCACACGTAACGCACGAAGGGTGAATTCGCGAACCCGGTCGATAGAACCAGCAAAAGTATTAAAATAATTGGCGACAGTTTCAATTGTAATCGAACGATCGTATTAATATAGGAACGAGGGGATCGTACACCTTCGAAATTACTTTCAAAGATCGATCCAGTTAATCGAACGCAACGATCGACGGTACCAGTTACGTTATCATTAGCGTCCATCACGAACGTTCCGGTCGTCTTACGAACAGCTTCGTTTCCAGTCCTCGTTATTTTATGCTCCGCGGAACGTATTTGCGTTTCCAATTAATTCGTGATTGGCGACTACGTCGCGATACTTATTCGGGGAGAGGCGAATAGTCGCGTGGCTGAGACTTCGATTGTCTGTTGGAATTCGCCTCTTCTCCCTATAATCGCGATTGGAAACGTTTATTGCTGCGTTTCGTACGGATGATGCCCGGGGGGCTCGTTAGTAACGTGCCGCGGTATTTCTCCGTAAAAGTGACTTGTTAGTCTGTTAAACCTAGCACGACACGATTCTCGAGTTGTATCGGAATTTTCGTGACTCCGTTCTCTGCGCGTGGACCGTGTCTGCTACATCGTTAAATACCGTTTTTTGGTCGTACGACGATCCCGTCCCACCCTGTCTGTCGCAAAAATTTATGGGAGACCGTACTTCGCTTCCAGAAAGAAAGCTACGTGTAATGGATCTTTTTGCCTAGTCCTTGATTGCTGTTAACAAATGGTAGTAGAATTTCGATGGACTTGGATCCCACTTCGCGTATCCTCGATCGCTCCCAAGGGGTTGGTTTTTCCTACGACGTAACGAGAAGTCTTGTGTTCAATTAAAATAGAAATATATTTAAAATGAAACCAACGCTATCGCTCGTTTGCAATTTAAAAGAGCTCGTCGCGATATTCTTTATTCCGTGCTATCAAAAATTTTTGAAATAACGTTAAACATCAGTCCTCGAAACAGTTATGGAACTTTTCCAATAGACTCCGTTGACACAGTTGAAATGGAACTTTTGTAATAAAAGTTCTCGCATTGGAAGTTCCGATGAGAAGTGATAAATAAAAATTCATGAATAAAAAATAAAAGCTTTTGGCAATAATTGCGCTAATACGAAGGAATCGAGGGCAAAGGGTGGTACGGGATTCGAAACCGCGATCTATGGATTGCTCCAACAGCCGCCCTACGTATCCTCCGATCCTCGCATATGAGGCATATTGATCCTCTCAAATTGAGTTAGTTTATCAGTAAACCCTTGTAACTACGTAGTGTCGATAACAATAGTATGTAATTAACGTCAACTACAGACCACGTCGAACTATGTGGCAATTCGAGCATCGCGTAGATACGATTTCATCTTCAGATTCGAAAACAGAGATTACGATGCCAAAAAATACTTGATCCGAGAGAGAGGGATGTAATCGGATATCGAGGGACGTTCGATCAATCGTTATAGACTGGTAACGAGAGGTCTGATGGCCCGTAGGTGATATTAAGCGTTCCTTCGACAGGGTGAAAAAAGATAATCCTCCCGTATCTTAGGACGGGTGCTACGTGCAGGGGTTGCTCAAGCCAAGTTCGCGGTAATGGAAGGGGTTGACAGACGGGCGACAAAAATATTGCCAGCTACGGGATTCGAGAACGCGCGAACGAAACGGTTCGCTCGTTTTTGCTGGATCCGATCGCAGCTAAGAGCGCCCGCGACCGCGATCGATCTCTCTAATTAAATCGTTTCGTATTCGTGAATTACACGGGCACTTTGCAAGGAGATAGATTCAGACTGGAGGAGCCGATTAAAGGTTTTACGATCCCCATTAAACACCGTGTCCGCCAAATCGCAGTGCGTCGTTTCCCGTTTCTTTTCGCGAAGCTTCCACTGCTCGACGTGTGCGCCGATTCCGGAATGGTATTATTCATCGAAGGAACGAGATCGGCCAAAAAATTGCCACGGAATCGGGGAACATCCATTACAGGATCTCCCTGAAACCTTCGACTGAAAACTCTGCTAGTTCCAGAGTCTCTCTCGAGTTCTTCTCCATGTTGGAATTTTCTGACTGATATTTCACTAGTTTCTGAACACTCAATTTATGGTATAAAGTATATGCATCTAGAGGCCGAAATAGCATGAAAATCAAGGATACTAATTTGTTGAGTGAGGCTTCGTTAAAAAGTTATAGAGATATTTCCGGCTACAAAGTATATTTTTGGTAAAGAATTTTTTTTCTCGAAAGTACGTAAGATTTCGGGGGTATATATATTCACCAAAAATTATTGTAATTGACTCCTGCAACTGAAAATAATTTTTCCAGAATGATTTGAAACTTTTAAATTTTCAGGGTAACAGACAGTCATGGTCAGACATTATATTTTCAGTAATGAATTTTTTTTCTCGATACTGGGTAGGATTTCGGGGGTATATCTATTAACCAAAAATGATTGTAATTGACCCTCGCAATCGAAAATATTTTTTCCAGAATGATTTGAAATTTTTTTAATTTTTTCAGATAATCTTGATTTTCGTCTTATTTTGGCCTCTAGAATCTCTGATTAAAATTTTTCCCAGGGGTGGTCGAATACCCTGTATACGTTCTTTTTACCGTAGGAAATTTGGGCACGTTCAGTATACGTCCTCAATTCTCGGTTTAATACGTAAAGATAAAAGGGTACGATGCACGGGGAGGATTTTTTGCTGGCGGGGGAAAATCGAGGGGAAAAATTGTCGATTCAGGACGTTTTCTGGATAGTATAGTAGGCGATGTTTTACACCGGACGCCGTGGAGCAACATTAAATGAATTTGACGGGGCGTAATAATTTGCAAGCTCGGAACGTCGGTAAATGCACGTTCGCGCGCATTTATCGGGCCGACTGTTTGCCGTTCCGTCAGAATTCGAGTATTAGCTTATCAATCCAATCGTTTCGACGAAATAACGCGTCGATGTCTATCGCGTCGATGCCGGGCAGCCGCCGTTTATAAAACGCGCGCGATATCCGTTTTCATGGGAAGTTCGTTGGGTCGTTGGGGCGTTTTTCGTGCTCGCGTTTCGAGCGTAATTTCGGAGAGTGCTAGCGCGCGACCGCGTGTGCAAAATTGCTACGCACTGGCTCGAACGTTGTGTGGGTGTATTTGGAAAAGACAGTGCTGTCAATCCCGTCTTCGGTACACGGAATTTTATTCTCTTGGCAGCGCATGGTCGTCATTACCAATTCCTGGAAACACTCGGCGACGCGTGCCTTTTCATTTCGCGTCTGGTTTTTGTCCGCGAACCGACGCTCGGCGTCTCTTAATGACTCGACTGTGTCCTGGTCGACGGAGCACAGAGAATCCGAATTCTTGCATTTTTATCTTCGTAATTATAAACGTGCTTCGCTGGAATCGATGTAAATTTGACAGGAATACAGAGAGGAGTGCAACGAAAGTGCACGTTCAGGCTGTTCTTTCTATGGCTTCTCGTGAGAGACTGGCAGGCAGATGTGTAAACGCCTATGCAACTAGCCGCTACAGTATCGTAGTTCACCCTAGTTCTCAGTGAACTATAGTATCAACAGTAATACGTTATGTATCCTTGTGAGCGTAATTCACATCTCAATACGGCTGTATCGCATTAATTTGTGGTAGAGATAGTGTATTCGTGTCATCGTACGGTACACTACGGAGCGTCGAGCAAATTTACAACTTGCTACCTCGAGCGAAGCTCTATGAACGTAATACAGTACCGTTCACTTGAATTACCGCCCTTGTATTTTATAATAAATTACATATATAAATCGAAAGATTCCCATTTCTATTAATAATAGAAATTCTTGATCATGTTTTAAGATAAGACAATGTAATTGTCACCCAATTATCTTTATTATTCTTTGCGAAATGCATGTTTGAATATTCAAATGAACGGTAGCTTATCGGGAATACATACCTAATAAAGAAATAAATTAAACACATTAACTATATTGGATTTATTTTGTCGGGTGACGTGCACACGAATACGAGCTTTATTTAAAATATAATTCCACATTCGTAAATCATTATTTTCCATTGCATAATTAATTGTTTCACTAATTCCCTTATTCAGAAAACGTATATTTTTTAAGAGAATATCGCGTATCATTATTCACGTTTCATTATTCATCCACTGATTCGTCCATATTAAATTAATGAATCGCGACAGATAATCATATTTTTGTTTCGTGTAGAGGGGATAACGATTTAGAACACAATGCATATATCGAATCGGTTTATATTAATAACAAAATGTTCGACAACGTAGGTTTCAAGCGAGGGTGTGGTATAAATGGGTGTAACGTTTTCGAGTATCGGTGAATATCTGCCAGTGGTTTAGGTCTTTGATGGGTGGAGGAATTCGAGTTAAAAGGAAAGACTTGGGTGCGGTTATTCAGGGGTTGGTTATTTAGCAAAGCTATTGCCAGAGATTATGACAAAGTGGAGGCGTATGCAAGGTAGACCAAAGGATGGGAAATGCAAGCCAGTAGACACGAAGGGGGGTAGAATGTATCGGGAACGAAGCAGGGTAAATTCCAAGATGATAGAACGAGAGAATTTGATCGGCAAATATTTATTGACCTCTCTGATAAAGAAAATGCGACGACGTAACGGGTTAATTAGAGGGCAATTATAATTGTTAACGATGAAGCAAATTACGTTGTGCCCGTTATCGAGTAAGACGATTTCACGAGGACGCGATTTGGTGCGCGTGGGCGCTAATTAACCGACCTTGCGAGCGACGAACGAAACTCACTCGGTCGTAATGGATGCGCTGGATCGGGATTAGGGGCTACGAGGTCGTTCGTCGCAAATTGGGGTTGTATACGCGGTCGCGGGCAAATCATTTCGAGCATATTTATGGCGACAGAAACAAACGGGACCCGTAACGACTGCCTCGAGTTCCCCGACCGCGTTTCCGATTCACGGTTATCGACGTCTACGAGGTGTCCGGATATGAATTGCTGCGCGACGGACGCCGATGATTTCGCGCGCTGGCTGTATCGAATGCGTCCTCCCCGCCCTACGCTTCCTCCCTTTGGTCGGAGGAAATTTTATGTATTCCTCCGTTTCGACTCCGCGAAGCAAATAGGATCGATATGGGTGCCCTCTCTTTCCTCCCCACGGCCCTGTCGGATGGAGTTTTACTACTCGAGAGCGTTCCCTCTTGCTCCCTGGCCGTTTCTCTCGAGCTCCGGGGCCAGCCTCGTCACACGAGTCCACTCGAAACGAAATTACCCGATGCAGCGGAGGCCCGGTGTACGTGTGCGGCTTCCTGGCACGAGAGGGCCAATTGGATGCGCGGCTATCGAAACATCAAACAAAACTTTTCTCCGTGCAAAGCCAATCTAGACCGCGGGCCACCGCACCGTCTGCCACGTCGCACTTACCAATCGCTACCGACTGCACAGATTGCTAATCGCCCGATCTTTCCTAATTTAAATCGTGCTCCAGTTTCTTTTCCTCGATCTACCCGACTATATGACATCGACATCCACGACGATCAACTCGAACGCAATTTAACCCTCTATGGGCCGAATTTGTTTCTTGAATATAAACTTACGAGCCACTTACTTTGATATTTGGTCCTGCCAACCGTCATCAATATTGTTATTAGTAGACTGCGGATCTTTATGCAAATTCGTATTTTTATTAATAGAATTAATGAAATGGGAACTTTATAGAGGGTTGTCTCAACCTCTAAATACAATAATTCTGTAGTTTCTTGAAAATTTAAATTTTCCATAAATGCATAAACATCCGCAGTCTAGTTATTAGTTATCCCAGAAACATTAAATAATCTTGTGAGAGAACTAAAATTATTTAGTAAAATGTCGATATATTAACATGTGACCTGAAAGTTACACGGGCCCATAGAGGGTTAAATCCAAGACGAAGTCCAATTTCCAGCAACCCCAGCTGAGAATACTTATAATTGCAATCGTTGGTTTAGATCCGCGAATAGAATGGTGTTTTGGTCGAATATCTTGGAATTGAAAAGGCGAGTAAGAACGTCGCATTGATCCAGGGAACGCCGAGACTGCTGATCGGCATTTTTCGTTGGGTGACATATCGCGATCCGCGTTGCAAAATATGGGTCACTATGTAACGATGGAAAAACCCCGATGACGATGATCGCCGCTGCGAGTGGTCATATCCTGCCGTGGGAATATGCACCAGCCGTTGTCTGTCAATCAATCACTGACGGATACTTTCGGTTCCGATAGCGACGCGTACATTTCGATATCCCTGTTTTCGGCTGATCATTTGCTCCCGCGGCTCCCGGGATTAGGTATTGTTGGCTCGCGCGCTTGTTTGTTCCATGGAACTAGCCAATGTTTCGGGGATCGTTTAATTAGGTACGGTAAACGTGCCAGTAATCATCCAGCGATCGAACTTTTAATTAAATATTAAATTTCGCGATCCGGAGACACTGGCTGTTAGGGAATCTGTTGGAAATTTGCTTACAGCGTCGCACGAGTGGATCGAACAAAACAAAGTGACTCTGTCGCACGAAATATGTCGAGCAGAAAGCCTCGGGGCCATATTGCTTCGTCTCGACTTTGAAAAAAGTTTGTACGCTCGCGTTGGTTGTATCGAGAAAACATAGTATGCAAATCATTGGTTTTCTATTTATCTTTTTACTCATGCGTTACATATTTTATATTGTTTCAATTATAAAATACTTCTGTCTGACCAAGGAAAAGTAAAACCAGTGTTCCAATGGTTATAACATTTCATTCACGAAATTTCGTGCCCGGAACCGTGCAAATTTTTGAAATCGTAATCATCAATGGAATGAAAATGTACACAAAGTACGCGAAAAAGCCAACCCGCGGGTGAAAATGAGAAGGAAATAAAAATGAATGCTGTTATTATACCAACTGCGATGAAAAATAATAAAGGTCCATGATACGCTCGATTCTCGTTTTATACGGTACGTACGTTTCAACGAACATGGTACAAAAGCCATGTACAGCTATGTAAAAACAGAAGTATTACTCGTAACAAAATGGTGAATTCGATCAATTGTCGAAACCCATGTATGAAATAAAAAGGAATTATTTATGAAGACAAACGCTCTGATAAATGGCACAAAAAACCTTCTATGAAAAGCGAAATGTACGAGGTTCTAACAAATGTGCGTCTTTAACTGTACTAAATAACATAAAATTCATATTTCAAAGCAGTCGCGTACTGAACCGTGTAGCCGATTCGTCATAGTCAGCTTCGCTGTGAAACATGCTCTAGATCAGCGTTTCTCAAGCTTTTTACCGCGTGGTCTAACATATTTGTTTGTAATAACATCTCGTATCATAAAAATATTAATGACCTATATATGATAAATATTTTTCGATAAAACGTTGATCGCTGGGTTAACCGTGTCTTCCAATTTTTCTCTCAGCTTTATGGATCGAGCAATTTATAAATTAAGTAGCTACTAATTTCATTAATTAAACACGGGCTCGAAAAATGTTGAAAAATTTACGGTAACCGGTTTCTTCTAATAGCTTTTGAGCACGATATACTTTGACGTTATCGTTAACGCGTTACGTTTACCCTAGTCGGGTAGGTAATACGAATCAGTTGGAAATCCAAGGATCGCGTGGTTTTAAACTTTTAACTGCTGCGATTAAGTATATACATGGGCAACAATATTATTCTAGATGCTTAAATTGAAAAAAAAGAAGGTGTATAAACTTTATAGCTTCTGTCAATAATTCTGTAAGATTTCTTGGTTCTAGTTTACATTTTTTTATACGTATCGTCATTGAAAAGTCCAGGATTCATACATAAAAAAATTTTTTACGTGCAGCATCCTTAGTAAAAGTCGGTTTCGCATAAAATTTCGCCACTCTATACCAGCGGAAAAGGAAACCTTCGCGCAGCATCAAGTTCATTGTTACGCGGACAATAGAAGGAAATTTACTGTACATGCGTGTAAAATGTGAAGTTAGCCGGGTCCTTTGTTCCTGAAGAATTACAAAAATTACATCAACAAGCTTCAAACATTTATATAGAAATACTGAAGTTCTTTATTTCTCTGGGAACATAAATTGTAAAATTATTTTAACAAAGGAGTATTTGAACTTTCAGGGCACGTGACATATTTATGTTCCGATGTTTTAACGTTTATTTTTAGATTCCTTTCAGGAGCATTTTTAAAAAATGACTCCAAACGATATTCGATGAAATTGTTAACGTAGGTTCATTTAAAAATTTATCAACGAATAGATTAGCTTAGAAAGTCTGACAGTCGCTTCTGTTCTTAACACGATGATTGAGTTTTAATGTCAATTTGTTTGTCCAGTGATTCGGCACTCTGTATTGATCTGTTTGGATAACGTTCCGCGCCATCGGAGTTAAGGTTTTATTTTCAGGAATGGAGCCGGATAAATGATTTTCCAAACAATTCGTTCATCCGATTAAATTGTAAATTCCGCGCACGAGAGGTTATCGTTCAGGTAATAATGCTATTTATTATTTGCGACCGATGAAATTCGTGCCTTCTCATTTTTATCGTTCCCCGTTTCAATTACCTTTTCTAAATTACACGTTTTACGGCGTCGCAGTCGGTGAATTTCGATAGCAGCTCCAGTACGAATGTGCATATATGCAACATAAAACCGAACCGTGTTGCCCTGTCCACGGTTTTAAAACCGACCGGGACATGTATCCCGTTACGACTGATTATCGATTGCCATTTTATCGTCGATGTCTCTCGGCTGTGACAGGGCGATCCAAAAAAATACGGGGCTTAAAGGAAAAATGTATTAAACGGAGATCAATATTTCTCTAATAAAATGCAACTATTTGTCTCGACGTGGCTGCGTCGTCGGCATTTAGTGCATTTAATCCGCTTGGATCAATTGTAAATTCCTACATCCGGAGTGCATCCAGTCAATAAACAACATTCATTACAAACAAGCTAAATAGGCAATCTGTCTTCAGCAGAGGATCAAACTTTAGTTTCAACAAACTTTAATTCGATCGTCTTTGTCGTCCTAGGCTATTTGTTTGCAACCGTTTTAATGCAATGCTCGTCCCGTAAATTGCACGCTTTATCGCATCGCGCTTTTATTGCCATCGACAGCCTCGACAATTTAATAATAGGTTCTAAACGCATCGCGGCTGCGCTCCCTTCATTTCGGGGATTTAATTATCCACGGTATCATGATAACATTCACGGAAGTTAATTGTATTTCGGCAAGTTTCGCGCAAAAGTATTGCAACGGAAAATACGCAGCTGGATCCCCGAAAATTAATTATCGTCGACAGTCTAGTTAATGTGTTAATAAGTCTATTAGCGATGCCACGCAGCGTAAAATGTACATGCATGGCCACGTCGTATAATTAAACGTGTCGCGGGTATGAAAAAGATATTCGAATACATCATCCGTTACTTTTGCTTTTTTTTTTCATTCCGGTATTCGAATTTCAGATAAAACATTATTCCGATTTTATTTTACGTTGTCGTTTCGAGAATGTCTCAAATCTGTGTCGGTCAAAGAAACGAATTAATGGCCCTCGAGTTCGCCGGCAACCCTCGAAATGTCTTTCGTGGCTTTTAATTGGTAGTCGAAGAATTATTACACAAAGAATAATCCCGAAACAAAACGCCGCCGCCCGTGCAATTAGCGTGGCGGAAGATTAATCTGGAATACAATTAATCGAATGGAACTAAGGCTGAGCGATCGTCAAGGATCCGGGGGGGTTTCGTTTCCCGACGAAACGTGAGTGAAGCTTAATTAGGAAGTTCTTGGGCCGGGACATAAATTAATTACGCTGGCCGAGGATACATTGAGAAATATTAACGCTTTAAAACTGCCTCTGGCCACAGTTGCCGTCATAACGGTAAAGAGTGTTCCTCTTTTTTTTCTGCGCTCGTAACTTTACCCGTTTTCGCCCCTCCGCTTTTTCCCACCACCTCCCCCATCCCTCCCTTTCTCCCATCGGAATTCCCAGCTAGTAATATTAATAAAACGTGAAAATTATTATGCAACGGAATATTTGATATCCTATTTCCACCGAGGGAAGTCGCGAATAAATATTGTTGCTGCTCAAACCGGCCGGGGGAGGACGTTTTAGACATTTTTTATCGCCCGCGACCACCCGGGATCCTCGTTTAAATAGCAGCCAGCTGATTTTCAGGATTCCCAGGAAAATGCACGCTCGCGCGAAACCCCGGGAACTTTTACTCTCATTCGTCATTCGGTGCTCGAAAGTGTCACCAGATTTACCATATTCCACGACGCAGAGTGACCGATAGGGGACCACAGAGATTTAATCTCGGCCTGAATATCACACTCTTGTATTATCCGCAGATATATCGACCGACTCTTAAATATTTTTAATCGTTAAAAGGTTTCTCGAAGCAACGATCCCAATTACGCGACTCGCCGTAAATCGGTCTCGGTGTTTAGCGAACTGGCGCAAAGGTGACGAATTTAATTAATTAACCGAGCGATTTAAGAGTCGGAGCGCGACATTTACGAGCGGGCAACTTGTAGCCCGTTTCTCGTTTTTCTCGCTTTTAACGCGGGTCGCATTGTTTTCGACCGCACAAAGAAAACGAATAATTTAAAGCGACGGCTGGGTAAAATCCGACGGCGAAAGGGTTTGTGCGGAGGCGACAGGTCGCTGTTCTAACAGTTACCGCGACCTGTCGTCGTTTCAGCAACGACGCGACATGCTCGTCGATTTAGGGGGTCTCGCGTGGGGGTGCATGCAAGATGGCTGGCTAATTAAGACGTCACTTTTGAGCATCGGTTCCTTGGGAGCCCGGAGAGACGGAGTTTCTTTCCTCTGAAAGGTGGCTTCTAAAAGACACCACGAAATTACATCGCGGCGTCCGCGAATGGACACCGTAAAATTAACCTTGCGTTGCTCGTGTATAATTTACGCCTTAAATAGCGTTTAAAGCGTGAAACGCCATTTAGAGTGCAAAGCTTTACGAATTACGAAACCCATTAAATTCACCGCTAATTAATAGCTTGTACGGCGAAGGAGGTCGGCCCTTTGAAAACGCCGAACGACAAACGGCGGCCGCGTTCGAGCAACGATCGCAATCTTATCGCGTCGCCGGTACTTTCGTGCTGTTCCGCTCGAAACGCCGTACCACCTGGATCGGGCAAATAAAAATCAACCAGACCCGCGGTCGCTTCGACGCTAATTTAGCGGGCAACGTCGTGTATCGATGGTTCCAGGCTGCCTTCATCGACGATGAACGATCTTCCTTTGAATACGTTACCAGGTGACCCGTAAATTTCCTTGGAGAATTGGTTTTGGAGCGCTTCCACGGGCAAAGCACGTCCACAAAAACCCTCGACATCGGCAACGTAATTGGCTGTCGAATGGATTTAACGAGGACTCAAGATTTATGCGTATTTCTTTTTTTTATACACTGAACGAAAGCTCGCTAATCGACTGAATCCCCCGTCAAAATTGAGATCGTAATTGTTGGCTGGCTCTAGGTTGAAAGGCCATTTGAAATTAAAAATTATTTATCTGACATCTCAATGGGCGAAACATCAGTGGAAACGAGATACGAAATTAAACGGATACGTGATTGATCCTCGGTTGCCGAGATCTGTCGAAATCGGAAGAGGTGTTTCATTTCCTTTTGGGGGGTGCAAAGTTACGGATTTCCGACCGTATCGATGTCAAGGATTACGCCGAGCTGGCAACCCTACGTTTCGTAATTAAAATTTACCGATCTATAAACTGTCTCGGTAATGGATTCGTCTTTGACGTTAAAACAAAATCGCTTCGATCCCTCGCGACAGGAAGACTTTTGTAATTGTTTTTTTCTCTCCCCGCTTATGGGAGGAAAAAGAGCGGAGAAGAACGTCAAGCTTAGGAAATTGGCTCTGCCAACACGTTCTCAATTTGTTCCATTATAACTTGGGGTTACTTTCACCCTCTTCTTTGTTAGCTCGCGGAGAAAATCCCCTCTCCCCGGTCGGACTCGCCACTCGCCCTCCGCAAACAGAAGATTTCTATTTTAGGAAAACCGTGCGTATCCCTTGCCATTCCTGCTTTGTACATAGCAGATAAATACCTATACTTTGACGAAACTTGCCACAATACGTCAAGCACCATCTGCGATTTCATGTGTGTTCTCGTACACCCGAAACTTTGGAACAACGACATTAGCGCGAGGGTAACAAACCGAGGGAAACGAGAAAACACAGTCGCGACTGCTGCTATAACATCCAGGTTTAACGCAGATTTAAAAATCACCACGGAGAAAATTAGACGAGCGATAACAGATTGTGCAAAGCCAGGGAAAACCATTCGTTTTTCATGGAATAGTATAGCGCACGTCAACAAATTGTATTGAGAAAATAAAAAATAGAAACGTTGGCTATTCTCTTCGATAGCAGAGCGATACTGCAAACACGTGCACAACTTTTTAACGAGAGCATGGTTCAGAAACTTTATTTGTTAAAAAAATATTAATCTATTGCTTTGAACTTTCCATAAAAATTAGCGTCAAACTAACTTCGTCAAGAGGAAAAATTGAACTTCCTTTATGAAAGCAAAGTAATGCAGAACGTAGCATTCTTCCCTTCGTTACCAAAGAAATTATATTTCGCGTACAACCTCCTATGCGAGAGGAAATAAATAAAGAATTTTGTATTAATTTTAAAAAAACTTCACTATGAGATACTAGTACCACATTTAACATTTAACGAGCCAATCGTGAAAGAGGGAGCGAGACCTCTGCATTCAACGATGCGCCTTTAATTTTTTAGTGTAGGAATTCGAGTAGTTTCGAGACCTTGCACGAAAAGGGTGGAAAAAATGAAAGTTGTGAATGGTACGAGAGATAAAGTGACCATTCATGAAAATATACAGTAGAATTTTTACGTACGATACTTGGATTTAATTATTTTTACGGCACGCGTGGAATTCAGTACGACTGGGGCGACGATGGCCGACTATACCTCGATATTTCTACTTAATTTTACGTTCGGGTCGTTCTACGCCTTTCTTGACGCGAGGGATTTTATTTCAATTGAAATATATTGTAGTTCACGTGATAATAGAAGGGTTAAGTGTGAAATTGTTTAAAAAATATATATTTTCAATTTTTCAAAAGAATACTGTTTGACCAAGCGATTACTAGTGGCACTGTTCTTGAACGGATAATTCGTAGACGATTACCCGAGATAACCGGCGTGCTACAAAGGGTTAATTAATTTTTCTCGAAGGAACCGTAATTTGAAAAAAAAAGGTAGTAGAAGAAGCTTCGTTTCCGACGGGGTATCCTTTGGGGAAAACTCGTATTCTAGAAACACCGTAATATCTTAGCGAAATAATACGAGACAACAAAGAGCCTCGGTCCTCTATTATCATGCAAAGAATCCCGAAGCGGCTTCTGCCATTCGACCCTAACGACTTCTCGTAATACGGTGCACAGCAATTAAGAGTTTTTTTGTTCGGGCAAAGTGTATTCACCCCGGAGGAGAGCGAGAGAATCAAGGGTGGATATGGGGCGAGTCGAGTCGAGTCGAGTCGGTGATGAAGAGGTGAGATCGTAGAATGGGAAAAGGGTTCCTGAAGAACGAATTGTGGTACGGACGAAGGGCCGCAAAGGAAGCGATCGAGAACAAAGCGGCAGGCGAGACAAAAGCTTCTCTTCGGTCGCACTCTTGATTTCACGATCGCCCCAAACGAGGAAAATAGCGATTCGATGCATTCGGTCTGCCAGGGTGGAAAAAAAAAAGGAAAATATTCGCTGGCCGTCGACTCCGCATTCTGTATCAACGAAACATCCGGTCGAGTACGTTCGCGTAAATGCAAAGAGGCCGGGTCAATGCCGTATTCATTTTCACGAACGAACCGATACTCGATTCCCGCCGACATTAAATATTCACAAAACCGGTTAAGCCACGGGGGACTTTCGACCGAAAGCTACCGGACTGACGGACATTCAGATTAATCGAACGGTGTGGATATAAAATAATAATATATAATCCCACGATAACACGATTGCCGCGATTCATTCGATACAGATTATTTGTGCGAATGTACAATTATCCATCAATGGCATCGACGTCGGCGGTAATCCGCGAACATGCTGCCCGTACGCGGAATTGCTTTCAAGAGAGATTAGGTTACCATTGCGAGTACCTCGTTGAGCGCGTTTTCAAAAGTCTCTCTCGATCCCTATATCCTGCAATCGACGACGCTACCCCGTAAATCCTTTCCACCGCGAGTGCCCCGATATTTGTCCAAAAAACTGATCGACGCTTTACGAGCTCAAACAGCATGATGGGTCGGAACGATCCGTTCATAAATAACAATTAGTTGCCGCGAATGGCAGATTGGCCGGCCAGATTAACCATGGGACAGGACATCCTGGTTTGTGTGGTTAACCCGACGAGATGTAGAAGCTTGAATGGTTAATGACGAACCACTGTTTACCTCCCAACCACCGGCGAGCCTATAAATTCTCAAATACCGCTGTCAATTTTTTAAATGATAGCAAGAGCGTTAAAACTTTCGCAACAGCGGGCTGATAATACTTTGTTTACAAAGCACATTTATCACCCTTCGACTGTAATTACCGTTCGGATAAAATGTGCAAGATCTCCCGTAACTAAGGGAGGTCTTTTTATATCGTTGCAAGATTTATGGTGGTTCGAAGTGGGGCAGAATTTCGGTAGAATCGTACCGACGATAGTCTCGAACAGCGTATTAAAATGACTGGAGTAACGCAGCTGTCTCGGGGACATAAATTCAACGGTGTTACATGCTCGACACGAGGTACGGGACTTGTTTATTTCGCCCTCCGCGATACGGATATATCGTTCGCGTTCATTTCTCCGAGAGCAGTCGATTCGTTGCAATTGAAATGCGATGTTTGCCCTGCATTCAAGCTGTCTAATGTTTTTTGTTCGTCGACGCGGGGAAAAAGGTGCTCGCTCTCTCGCGTATGGAAATTCACCTGTTCCGGGTCGACGCCCCCCGCGCATCGACCCCGGGATCCATCGAGTCGCGCGGGAATTATTTAAACACGACGAAAGAAAGAAGTTACCGCTCCCGAAATTGGACGGCGTAAAAAGAAGCAGTTCCTGAAACTTGGACGTGAATCTGAGAAAGCACGGAAAAGGGGGGAACCGGAATAAGCGAATAAACGAACGCGGAAAGTTTGTACAATTTTTGCGAAATCTGAGGAGACGGGAGGACCTCCTGCGGGTGACGGGAGTATATCGAACGGTCCACGGAGTTTTGAAATTCGCTTGAAATACGACGGGCTCGCCGCGGATTCCTGGATACACCTGAATCCCGCGCGCGGGAATACTTTCCAGATCGCGATAAGGTAACGATCCACTTTCGGGCTTTTCCAACCAAGACTAACGAAGTTCTCCGTCAGTCTGGAAAATCGAACGGGGCTCCCCTTGGTCGACCTGAATTCGCGTCGCCGAAAGTTCGCGAAAGGAGACAATGCGAAGCAAAGTAAAGGACTCTCCGGCTGCTTCCGCGGCCAATGACGATTTACCGTCCGCGTCCAATTAATTTTCATATCTGGATCCGGCCGACGGTAAAGCCAGTTCCGTTCTACTTTTGTTCCCGGACTCGATTTCGCGGAATATCCTCGGACAAACACGAATATTCTGCTCCCGCGGACGCGTCCGTCGACAGAGGCCCGTCATTGTCCCGAGTCGTGTCGATTAGTCGAGTAACGTATTTAAAATTGCAATTAAAGTTTCCGAATAAACGGGCTACGAAGTATTTAACGATCGCTGGTGATAGAATAAAACTAGTCCCGATGGCGGATCGGTGGTCCTTTTAAGTTCAAAGCCTGCTATCGATTCGAAAGGATTCCGCCGTCCGAATTGCATTTAACCAGAAGAATTACACCGCGAACGAAATTAAAATAGCCGGGTTAATCAGGTCACCAGGAGGCAGACCGATAGCTCGACTTAAATTAAATTCTCGTTGGTCCCCGTTGAATCCATCATCCGCGCTTGCACGCGCGTTTCCGCCCGAAGCATTTTTGATTAATTACTCGCGAGTCGGTGCATTCGCGGGACAGTCGAGAAGTGGGCCGCGTTATCTAAATGATCCCCGCTAATGATACACTTATTCACCTTTTCAAGACAAGATAAACAGGCCGGGGAGAACGTTCGACGAACTTTCGAACGAACCTCCGAAAGTTCATCGTAACTCTCGAATCAGAGACTCGATTCTATCGAGGTGCAAATTAAGCACACGGGGTCGCGGAAATTTACAACGTGGCACAGTGGGACAGATTCCCCGGAAACGTGGTCGAAATTCGAATCAGCAATTTATCAATATTCTGTACGCGAACAAAATCAATTACCGATAGTAAATTAATTAAGTATCGGTTACACTTACTTCCCCAATAATCACTGTCATGATTAGTTTCGTCTCCGCTCGTGCTTCCTCCCGAAGCAATATAACGTATTTCTTTTTCCTCGTCGGTTGTTTCGTTGTTAATTATTGATCTGTACCTTGCAACGATATTCTACCATTGTTCATTTTCCAGGACACTGATAATGCAACGTAAACATACGATGCTCAATATTCACTCGTGAAAACAAGAAAATTATAATTAGCAATTGTAATACGACGACTGGTTCTCTCGAGGTTTTAGTATTTATTGCCAGCAAACTAACTTTACGATCGTAAAGGAGCAACTTTTCGAATATTTTTGTGATTTCTACATATTCTCCACTAAAATACGCGTCGTTTGCTTTTTTAAACATTAAAATCGTCCAATCCGTTCAAAAGTTATGACGTTTTAAAGATTTGCATGAAAATTTGGGCAGACATTTCCAGCCTGAAATTAGATTTTCGGTAAGGAATTTTTTTCTCGAAAATGCGTAGGATTTCGGGGGTACGTGTAATGACCAAAAATGATTATAATCGACCCCTGCAATTGAAAATAATTTTTCCAGAACGATTTGAAAAAATTTTAAAATTTTCAGTGAAACAAATCAATGGTATGGTCAGACACTATATTTTCGGAAAAGAATTTTTTTCTCGAAAGTGCGTAGGATTTCGGGGATATATCTATTGACCAAAAATGATTATAATTTACCCCTGTAACTGAATATAATTTTTTTAGAACGATTTGAAAAAAATATTTTTCGCTGAATAATTTCACCACCTACACGAATTTTTTTCTCGAAAGTGGCTAGGATTTCGGGGGTATGTCTATTCACAAAAAATGATTGTAATTAACTTCTACAACCAAAAATAATTTTTTCAGATGATTTAAAATTTTTTGATAACTTTTTAACGAAGCCTGAATCAAGAAATTGATATTCATGACTTTCGTCTTATTTTGGCCTCTAGAATCTCCCATTAAAATTTTCCCCAAGGGTGGCCTAACACCCTTTATACGTGACAGGAGTCATCAAATATACCCGAGAGCCTCTGGTTCTCTTTCCGCGAATAGGATCGTTTGACAGCTGGTCAGGTAATATTCGTTTTTCTTTTTTAGAATCCAATTTTGCTCAACAGAGGTCGGAATATCAGTATCCGGCAAACTTCCCGAACGCTTTTTCCAAAAAGAACAGACACGCTCGACCGACGGCGATCGTGAAAAATATCATTTCGATAACCCAGGAGGTACCGTTGTAATTTTTTCGGCCAGACCGTTGCGTATATTCCGGAAATCGGACAAAGTTCACGATACGCGAACGAAGGGCGAGTACTGGTTCTGAAAATAGGATTTGCCCTTCCGGGAGTCGACGGCGAACCTGATGCTCGAGGGCGTACACGTTCGAACTTTTATTATTCGAACGAGTGTAGGTTTTGATTTTTTCGGGACGATATCTTTATTAAATAATATGCGTACTTTCACTGTACTTGGTACGCTCTCGCATAAAATAAACGTCGCGAGTTCTTTGGTATTCGACGGTCGCGCGAGTTCGAGTCGCCGACAAACCATCTCCGAGGGCGCATAGTTTAAGTTCCAGTCGTTTTCAGCCCGCAAACGTCTCGAGGAGCAGATAGAGGCGGGGTTTATCTGCCTTCTAAACGTTCATAAAAGTCGTTGACGCCAGCGTACACGTTGTATCGATGTCGAGAACGGTCGGAACGACCGCGCGGAAATTCGAGTTTACGTCAACGACGCCGTTCCCGCGGCGCGGCGCATTCGCGTAGACGGCGAAATTAACTCTCGCAGCGTGGCTGAATCCATTAAGCTTTGCGAAAACATCGCGCAACCCGAGTGTTTTGCGAGTGTGTATATTTAAGGGCTGAAGCTCGCGACTACGTATTCGCGGGGGCGAAACTTGGCGAGCACGATTTTGTTGTGCCGCGACGCCTAACTCGATTCGATGCTCGAGGACGTATTAGCGTCGCAGCGGCAAAGTCGTAAAGTCAACGAATATAGTTGCGCGTGTTTCTGAAATTGGAAGGACTCTTTTATAGCCATACGCCCCCGTGAAAGCACTTCGTTAGAGAGCAATTTTCGAACCCCGCTTCGACGTACGTTTCTTTGATCCGCTTCGCGAGTTTACGGCTCCCGATGCCATTCGAACGGGGAACGACGGGAGCATCCGCGAAAACGTTTTAGCCCAATATAATCCGTCGTCAATTTGTTTAACAGGAGGAACGCTCGTGAACCTTTTTCCTTTGGCAATATCAGTCACGAGCAGCGAAAGAGACACGGTACATTATCCACGAGCGCCGAGCGCCGAGCATCGCCAAACAAGACACTAAGGAAGTCCCCCATTTGCGCGGTATTTATCGAAGATATATGTAAACGATTATGGCCACGTCGTAACCAGCGTCCCCCCGCGGCTAATGCCTCTCTGCCGTTGCCCTCAAACTCCACCTATCAATTCGAAACTTTCGGAGAATCTCGGTTTATGTCAATGGTCCGTTGCCAGCCGCGCGAACGACGAACTCCGCTTTTGCGGTGCACCTACGCCTATTAAGCGAGCCCGACCAACGGCCACCGGAAACGAATTTAACCGGTACGCGTGCACAGAAGGCGGGAAGAAAGATTTTTATAAGCAGTTTGTAAATTCCACTTTTACGAAACGTTTCGTTTTTAGTGGTATAAACTCCAGAGAATTGCGCTTTGATCTCTGTTTTATTGCGAAACTATCTGTCTCGCGAGTGATTATCTAGCTCCAAGAGTAAGTGATAATCGCTTGGAGAAACGTCAGAAGAATATGGAGGATGAAGGAGTATCTTCTCTCCTGCTCGTTTTGCAGTACGATGGATAAGAATAGAATTTTCGCCCAATTAACTTGTCCTGGACCGATTTTCTAGGCTTCCATGAATTTCATCGGGTACAAGATTTACCTATTAAATTCGCCACGGGGAGCAACTTGTTCTGTGGCTCCTGGTATTAGCCATGCATCGATTTGTCCACGATATTCCATTCATATTCAGAGGCTCCAGGGGTTAATAAAGCACCGGCTCGGCCACGGACTATAATAAAATATTACTCGCGCGTGTAGAACCTCGGCCACAACTTGCAGAGATTTTTTAATATTAATTACTATCGCGGACACCTCTGTAGACCAGTTGAAACTTTCAGATAGTCGTTGAGAACTAAGATCGCTCGTCAGCAGCGCTGTATGCCATCAGACGTGTGATTGAGCTCACTGTTGGCTGTTTATCCGTTTACGGGATGGCTTTTACGTAAATATTGCCGCTGCCAGTGCGGCGTTTGAACTGCACAACGGAGGCCATTGGGATTGGACTTCCATTGACCGATCATTAATGTTAATTCCAAGCAGGAAAACGGAATCGCATATCGCCCTGTCCAATACGGCGGGAAGTTCAAACGAACCTCACGGTTTACATTAGCTCGTTGGTTCCTCCTATAGTGCGTCCGTCCTGAAAGCGCAGCGAGATCTCTCTGTCTTCGACTCGGTTCCATTAAGGCCGATGCAAACGCCGCCTCTTGCCAGAGTTAAGGACGAAATTGGATTTCCTGTCCCTGGTCGACGATTGTGGTCTCTTCTCGCGCGCCTCTCGTCCTCTCCTTTTGCAATTCTTTCGTGTCCTCCTTAGCTCAATCTCTGCCCGAGAGGAGCACTCTTTTACTCGACGTGCTAGCACGACCGCCGAGAGAACTCTGACCCCTTTGCCGGATGACGAAACCGCCCTGATCCGACCATGATCGCATCTCCGCAACTCTGATTGCACTGCCCACGGAGCGTACAAACGTTTATAGAAATTATACTCCCCTCGTCATCCAGCGATTTACAAGGTAATAAAATACAGTCGTTGATAGGTATACTTTGTATCTTTGGAACGATCTAACACACTAAGTCTCAAAATCTTAAAGGCTGATAGCTGAAATATAAGTTTACAAGAATTGAAAGTTCAATCTGGCCATTTATCAGACGTTGCAGAATTATTATGCTGTTCCTGGAACCTCCGAAACATGAAACGTAGTCGGTGCTGACCTACTTACGTGCAGTGAGTCGCATGATCTACATGAATTAACAGTAGTCTGTCGATGGCGATATTTATAGCTTGAAATAGCTAATCAATTCAGGGATTAAGCTACCATATGAATATGTGACGCAGCCGGCTGAAAATTAATTTCGATTCTTTCGATGTAAATACCACATAAATCGTTGGTCAAAATATATTAAAATACGTCTAGTGTTGTATGGTAGGCGTTTAAAGTTCGTTTCGACAACTCCTCTAACCTATTTTCAACTTTAACTCGCGCGACTCGATGCACGTAAGTAGGTTAGTCCCGTCTAAGTCGGACGTTTCGAAAGATTTCAGGACCGGCGAAGTATAAAATAGAGTTTGTGTCTCACGTACTCGAGTACGGTTCTCATAAAAAATCAGTGGTTTTATAGCGTACTCCACGTTTGAGGCTGTTGGCCCCTGAAACCATACTGTGCCGAATCCGAATAGGAAACGCGTCCCAATATCTCTCAATACGTCTCGCAAAATACCTCCAGTTCCACTTATAATTAAAATACGCGAGATTCGGAACATTCCTGAGACGCAAAGACAGATGGAATTTGGGATATTTTAACGACGCGCTGGAATACATGGAAATGGGGAATATTTCCAAAGTTATGTCCACCGCGGGGGGGCGTCACTTAAATTTTTCACGCTCGACGTAATTTCTTATATTTTACACGCTCGTTCAGCGCCGGACAAAGCGTCAGGCTATATTTCTGTAGCCGCGTGTACGATCGACATACCAGAGAGGGCAATATGTCAGAGGATTCGGTACTCTTCGAACGGTCGAGTTTCAATCGACGGTGCTTCTCGCGAAAATGTTTGCGCTGCAAAAATATGAAAGCCGAAAATTTTTGCATACACCCATCCATTACGCGCGTTAACGTTGATCGGAGCTCTGAATATTCCCGAATGACGACCAATATCGCGCGCTGATGAACGACAACGTCATTCAAACGCGCCGCGAGCCGAATATTAAAAATATTTTTAAAATCGCCGCCCGATAAATTGTCGGACTCCGGTGGCTGAAATTATCGCGACCGCGCCGCAAATGGACCGGAACGGAACGAAGACGACGCGTCGCGGGATTCCGGGACGCCCGGTGTTCCTTTTTCGCGTTGGTGGATACGGCTGATCGTTCGTCCTCTCGCGACGCGGAAACTTAATCTTCCATGACGTGCTGACTTGGTTCCGGAAGTTACCGAATCTCGAGGGTGCGCTCGCGTCTTTCGTCCTGGACGGCGGCGGGAGCTCACCGGTAACAAGAGGAACAGAAACTCGCGCTGCTAAACCATTCTCCGGGGTGCTATTGTTTGAAACACCTTTCGGACCTATAAACTATCCGGGCGAATTCCGACGGGGAACTTTTCTCAGGAATGCACCGAGCGCATCCCGCTGCTGGGGAACGTTCGTTTCAGACGTCCGAGCCGTGACCGCCGCGATTGAATCGCCAAGGCCTTCGACTTCCGGCCGTCTCGAAACTTTCGATTAATCCTCGACCAATTTCCGAACATCTAATTATCTCCTCGCATCCCCGCGAAACGGGGAAGCGTTCCCTGTAATCGTTCGAGCGGATTCCCTCGGTTCCTCCTTCGTACAGCACACTTCAAAGCTTCGAGAAGTCTTTCGAATTACTCGTTTAACAGTCGGAGGACTCTTCGAGGCGCTCGCGAGGTCGATGGCACTGGTACGAGTTTGCCATAGACGCAGTTCCGATCATAGAAAAGTTTCCCGACCACTCGACCGCCGGGGAGAACAAATTGCTACGAGCCAATAAAGGAACCCTGAGTATACATTCATCCCTCCCCTCGATCCATGTCCACCATTCTCGACGCGTGTTGCAAACGAGGAAAAGCAACCGAGGAATTAAACAACAGAAAGCTCGCAATAACGGACGGAAGTGGTCCTCTCGAAGCGGCTGGGTCCAATAGGCGCCGGAATAATGGATCCATAGTAGCGGGGGAGAAAAGTGGAAACGTAAGAAATCTTTGATTTTATTTCTAAATTACGTTTCAGCGAGTAAAAATTTAAACGACGGTGGAGGAATGGCGCAGCAAATAAGAAAATAAGGGAACGACGAGCATTCCGCAAGTTCTCGAGAGGTCGTACGTTATCCGGTTCGCGTTGTCCGATTGCCTAGCGTCTGCGCCGCGGGTAGCCATGCTCGACTTTCTTTCAGACGATAACTTCGCCGCTCTCGAGGATATCCGCAGCGGAGATCAATGGTATATTCGCTACTCTGCACGCTACCAAGCCGCGAAGTCGCTTTCGAAACGTTTCCACTTTGTATGCGCGCTTCCCTTTATCGCAACAATCGGTCTCACGATTCCCGGCGCTATCCGCTCCGATAAAATTATGATCTTTACTCGACCGGGAGCCATCGCGATAACGGCTTACATCGACTTTTAACCGTCGCGTTAAGGGAATATAGAATTTATGGAACATTTCCCAAGAAGTACAAAACCTGAGAATAGGCGAATTTTATCTCGTAATACAATATTACTATTATATTCCACTGAATTTCCGAGTTCCAGCACGTGGAATTTTCTCACCGCGGGTAGCGTGCACGGACGCACGCGTTTCCGTAATTCCGGGCACTCGAGACTGCGAAGAATAACGGGTTTCGCAGCGAACTCTATTTCATACGTAAACTGTTGGCCCTATGAAAGGTTGGGCCAACCGGGACGGATAAAAGAAACGCATCGTAAAAGTACATAGAAGCACGCCAGCATCGTTCCAGTGAAAGGGCACGGGAGTATGTTTTGATCCGGGCAGCGATTCGTAAAAAATTCAATTCCAAAAAGACCGATGAAAATTTTAACGAGCTCGTTGCGCGCTAGGATCCTGACAGGGGAGATACTGCGTTCGTCCAGACAGTTCGAGGCTGAAACGAAAGGTTATCGTTCCCTTCGCGTAGGGGCCGGCACGAATCCGTCAGGCTTTCAGACGTTCTCAACGCGAAACGTCGAGTCCCGCGCAGGGATTCCGAAACGATTGATGACGGCCAAAAGAAACTATGAAGACTCAGATAGCACTTTCGAGGGCGGTTGTTACACGGAAGACTTAGGGAGTTCTGACGCGGAGATCAATTTCAGTCAACGGAGCATTTGTTCTCGTAAACATCGGGTCCCCTGTCTCCTAAGAACCCCCAGGTACCCTGGATTCTGTATCTATCCCACCGTCTCCTCAACCATTAAAATTTTCATTAATCTCTCTACGCGTTCGCCCGAAATTCTGGCAGTTGTTTTTGAACGAGAACTGATTTACACTTTTAATAAAACAGTTGGGGGTGACGATAATCTATGCTTTCGATAAATGAAAAGAAAAATAATATTAGCAGAGTGAATGTTCAGTAATTGGGTCTCTCGACGCGTATCGTTGAAATTGTTTTTCTCGATGACATCGCGTTACGGGATATTTGTTTTCTTGCGTCCATCGCGCGTCGGACGAGGGGCAGCGTCCAATAATCCGGCGATTACGCAACGAGGAGGATTCGTCGAATAACGCGCGCAGCTAGCGTCGTTGTTTGCGATCCTCTTACGTAATTATAAATCACGCCCGATGAAATCAGAAGTTCGTTACATAAACGCGACTTTGTCCGCGGCAGTTACCAGAGACTGGGCGGCGACACGCGTGGGGAGGGGGGCCGAGGAAGGCGAAACGCGCGCGCGAGATAGAATAGAAATTTCGAAAGTTTCTTCCCCGACGACCCACTTTCCCGGTCGAAAGTTTCGAGCGGTCGTCTCAGACCACCGTGCCGCGACAAGCTTCCCCGGCGCAAGGATATTTTTCTTCCCTTGATTCCCGGAGAAATTATTACTGGCTCGCTAACGGCCGTCCCTATACCTATACATCGGCCCCCCAAAAAGTAATTTATGGATTCGGAACAATAGCGCGGCGTCCGCGGTGAAATATACGCGGGCCAGTCCGTGCTCCCGTGAAATTCACTACGTCGTTAAGCTCCTGTCGCTATCTTATCCTCGAAAAACTCCACCGATTAGTTTCGATACTTTCCGCGGCCCCTTTAGTTCGAAAATAATTATAAATTTAATCATATGGAAATTTTTGTTCTATCGGTGACTCTGCGAACGATATTCAAAATCAACAGGGGGCGGGTGAATTATCAGGGGATTTTATTCCGGTTCCTGGGGGTCTGAGTACCGGGGCGGTCGGTGCAGCTCGAAAATCGGATTTCACGGGGCATTTTTTCCTCTCTTTGCGACGCGCCCGATACCTGGACCGGCGTGCATCGTTACCACCGAGCGAAATCATGAAGATACACACTCGTTTGATCGTCCGATCAGCCGTGACCCCGGCGTTATTGGCCCGCTCTGGCAGTGGCTCTTCACGGCACCGAGCGAAATTCAATTTCTTCGAGCGCAATCAGCACCTCTATCCGACGCCTCGTATTATTTCGCCGGAAAACTGGCGACGACCAGCGGCGTGCACCCGGTTTCCCTCTCGCTCACGCCCGTCCTCGTTCTCTTTGTTTCGCCTCTTTTGTGCAGCCGGTGTCGAACCGATGAACGGTGTATCCTGTTCCGATTGTTGCGAGCACGCCCGGCAGATCTATACACCGGAGGAAGCAACGAGTTCCGCTTCCTATCCCGACGCGGCGGAAATTCAATCGCGTTCTTAAGTGGGTTCCGTTCGAACGGACCAAGTAACGCGATACGGGGATGCCCTCGCGGAACGCTCCAGTCTGGCTAATTTTCTGCTCCCGCGATCAACCGTCGGGAACCAACCGTTTGATAAAGTCCCCGCGGTGGGATTTGTCGAGATCCTGAGGGACCTCTCGCGCGGGATTTGTGAAGATAGGCGCGTAACGAAGTACTTGAAAATCTCCATTATCCGCTGGAATAGGGAAACACTACGGTAGATTAAGAGGAACAACATCACGTTTGAAAATTACGTGCCTGATAGTTGCTTATTCTCAGAACTAAATACCTCGAGCATACGTAAGGGAAGGGTTGTTTTTAACCTTCGTCGGTTTCTGGTAGAACGGAGAAGCCCCGGTACCATGATTAATATCGTGCCGTGTCGCGTGGTCGGCGGAGGGCTTATTTTTGGCGTAACGAGATCGAAATCGCGGTTAACTCGCCTCGCATTAGCCAGGTTGCTTGATTAAATGTTTAGCCGACTGTTTAATCAGGGCTCGCGCGAAACGACGCGTAGAATAGAACTTGCGGTTTAATTAAAGTCAGGTATAAAGCAATCTTTATGCGTGCTTGATTATTAGTTTGATTACCATGAAAATATTCGCGACGGGACACGCGTATATAATGGAGAACATTAACCTTAAAAGGCATGGACGCGTGCGGACGCGGTTTCGCGAAACACGTCAACCGTTAATTTTTTTTAACGATATACGCCTGCTAATTACTCTCCCTGAAAGTGCGAGCATTTTATTAACGAACATCGCGGGCACTGGCCAGGAATTCTCGTTTTTGTTCGAACGCGGACACCGTGAGTCCTGATGTTCGGTATTGTATTAATTATTTATAGAAATTTGCGCCTTTATCTTCGCGATAAAAATCTGTGCGCTGTCCGTCCAAGAATAAAAGGGAATGTAGGTCGTGGCACTACTTATATCGCAGGGAACCCTTCGTGCCTCGATATTTCCTTTGCGCGTTATTACGGGATAACAGCGTATTATCGCAAAGTTCATTCCCGCTCGAGAGACACGGTCAATTGCCATTCTCGTGGGCTGCCGCATACTCCGTTATAAATTTCCAGTGGACAGGGATCTTCTGAAATTCCGTGGTGCCTGGTCTTGTAACTTAAAAGACCCAGACTCCGGGCCAAAAGTTTACGAACAATGCCGGGGGTCGCGGTGGGAGGGTTCGAAATACGAACAAAGCCATCTTGAATGTACGAGCTTCACAAAAGATAGATACGTGTGTTGATATTGTGGGAAATGTTCGATCGCGAGAAGTTCCGGTGTAGAGCTTGCTTCGAACTTGATTCGAGAGCGAAAAATAACGTTTATGGTAGTGCACGAGATCCGACGATGTAAAATAAGGCAGACTGTGGGGGACCAATTTTGTGTGACAATGCCGGGGGAACTGGGAGACGGTAACGTTCGATACTAAACTCATTAGGAACAATATATCTTTCCAGTTGTAGCGGCGTTTAAGTTAGATAAACATTCCACGGGAAGTTCGTAACGTTACTCGGATAAGAAATGCACCTGAAAAACTTCGTTGCTGTCGCTGGTAGTTTAATCATGCAAGACACAGAGTGCGGGGGAACGCGTTAAAACTCTTGTAGAGAAATTATTCGGTCCCTGCAAAGAGTCATTATGTCAGAAATTTCACGGAATTATTTTATGTATTTGCGCCCGAGAGAGACGAAGTTTGTAGCAAGAGTTTGCGTTCGCCCCGAGCCAGTACGATGGCTAAATATTTAGGGTAGGCTTTTTCAGCAGCCAGAGGGTCAAGTGGCAACTGTCTTCTCTTAAAGTCGAGTGGCTGTGTCGAGAAACAGCCACAGAGAAAATTGCACCCGCCGTCGTGGCACCGTACTCGCTGCCACCGAAACAGCGCTGGATCCGTTGCTCCCTTTCCTAGGAAAATTGCCCTAAGGGAAGAGTACGAGGTCGGTCCAACGGGAAGCAAAATCCTTGTTTCGCTGGCAACCCTCGCACAGAAACGGTACCGTAGAAACAGTCAGGTTTCATATTAATCCAGAAGCGATCAGATTTCACGTTAGTACCGAGGCAATTTGCTTCAATAGGTTTAATAGCAATACGCAGAAGCAATTAAACTTCATCGACTGCAACCGCTGGTATAAGCAAATAAATCGTATTATACGTACTGTTTCCATTCGGTTACTCTTCGATCATAAGCTGCCTTTAGTAATACTCACTTAAGCGATGCAATTTACGTACGGAACAACTGAAAAAATTTTGTGGAATAAAAAACCACCCCCTCTCGCGCCCATCTGCGTTTCGTTTCGTATGCAAACACAGGGTTGCGCCATTTCGGATTATCGAGGCACTGTCGCGCACGAAACGGCTCATAAATTATGCTTGGAAGCCAATATTCGATCATCGGTCGAAAGTCACGCTCGTCCAATTACGCGATTAACAGGCTGAAAACGGAATTACTCTCGCGAGGGCGAGCGCAGCCGGTGAAATTCGGCGCGCGGGACAGCGAGGATCGAAAATCTGCCGAGCGCCGGCGAATTCCGCGTCCCCATCGATATCGTTATCGATATCCATCGTTTTGGTGGGAGGGGGAGGGAGGAAAAAAAAATCATTCGCGCGGCGCGAATCGATCAGCGTGAAACGCTTAAGCGTGGAACGCGCGACCGCGCGTCGCTGCACGCTGATTAAAGGTCTTTGTGTGCCCGATAAATCTGCACGGTCGATTTATCGGTGTTGACTCAAATTTCAGTCTCGATTTAAATTGCGCTGGCCCGGGTTACCTATTCGGATCCACGCTCGTAAATCGTGGAAATCATGCGCGAGTCAAATAACGCTCGTCGGGCAAACAGCAATCACAGCGAAACGGGTTCCTCGCGAAGCTTTTATCTGGACAGAGCTTTCGATGGAAACCGTTCCTGTAAATCGCGGTGCTCTAGTTAATCGTGCCGCAGTCTTGATCGCTACTGGACGTGACGCATTCCCGATTTCCTTCCGTCTCGATACTTGAAACTGCCTCGTCGTCCTCTATTTAACTACCAACGAGACGTCCCAGTCTGACGAAAAACCACCCAGACTCTAGAGGACCGGTATTAACGTGAATTTTGACTGGAACTTTACGTTTTTCTATTTAGTATTTCGATAGTTGGAATCAGTTTTTTGTTTATTTCAGTGCGTAGATTCAGCTCGCTGAGCATTTGCGTGTCGGGCACGTTGATTCTTCGTTGGCGAATAATATTTGCGAAACTCTGTAAAGCAATGGCGGCAAGTTGCAATGTGTTAAAAGTCGGTCGCAGCGGCGATGGATCCAGAAATACCTCGGCACCGAGTGAGCTACAGCCCCATAAATCCGAAACCCGTACGATAAAACGCGCTGACACGGCAGCGACTGTAATTGCACCGAGTGCCTCGTAAACTGTGCATTTACATGGGGCGCGTGCACACCCTGTAAACAGCGTACGCGATGGAATGTCGCCCAGTGTTCCACTCGGTGAACAAACTTTTCCGCTAAAGTCGTTGGCACATGCACGGTGCTCGGCCCCGTTCGACGTCGAACTTCGTTGCCACGCCGATATCTGGACCCTTCCTCCGCTCCGGTGTCCTGTTTACGCGCTAAAGCATCTGCTCGTTGCGTCGTTCGGATCGTGGTCTCACTTAGACTGCCGCCATCTCCTTGCTGGAAGCACCTTCCAGGCTTTGGTTTCTGCGGTACCCGTTCTCTAACCGTCCTCAAAGTTTCACGAATATACGACTAATAGCTAGAACAACCGTGTCAATTGTCCTTAGTCAGCTTATAGTTAACTCTCGGGGAGAGACCAATCATGCTGTTAGCACCCGCATAGTTCCTCCGACCCAACACGAGGCCAATAAAGTCTTATTTGCTAAACCTAAACCGCGAAAGTTCTCGTTTCTCGTACGTTCAACGATGCAATTTTAATTCCATCTTCAGAACGGAAGCAAAAAGTTTACACGTAAGAGGTTACATAAGAGTGTTTTGAGCAGAACGAACTCACCCATATTTCATCGACCCTTTTCTGATACGTCAATTTCGATCGAAAATGGCACTGCTGGGCTCTTCTCCAGAGAAAGTTAAGTGATATTTTTCCAGCCGTACCCGAAACAGAACTGGCGACGTTGTTAAAACTGGCACCGTTCCCATCGACGTAAACCCAGTCGCGTGTACTTAAGACTCAAACCAAGAAAACAGAAAAAATCAGTAGATTAGTCTTCGAAGGAGATTTGGTCGGTGCTAGGTCAGACAAAAATTACTCTGTTCATATTTCCTTCGATTTCAGATTAATTTCTGCCTAGAATTTCCGGGGGCTCCGTAATCCTTGAACCGTATGCAAGGATTAGGGTGTCGACTCGTTGACTGCGCGACAGTACAGGGCTGTTCGGGAGTTTCGAATCACAATCGAGTGAACGTGCTGGCCGGCCGGCTGTCAAAACAATGCCATTTCTCACGGCGTTATGCGCGGCCCATTTAAGGGGCCACACCACCGGCGCCCTCGCTGTTTCGCTTCATTTCACCCCCAACGGAGCCTTTATCTCAAGGCAAGCGCGATTCGATCAAATAATTCACGCTCGTTCGCCTACTGCGTGTTCGCCAAGTTTCTGTTACCAAATTATCGGCTTCGCCTCGCACCAAGGATCACGGTTCGCTTCTTGGCGTTAATCTCGATGGATACGCTTATCCTAGTGTCTTGATACGGCCACTGCTGCCAAACGAAATTAGGTAGTCCAGGATTACGTAAACTCCGAGGCCACAAACATTCTTTCACCAATGCCAACACAAAGCCAGCTCGTACGTATTGTTAGAAAGAATTGTATTCTATGAACTGTGAAAAAATTTAGTTTCGTGACAACCTAAGGGACAGTATTGTGAAATTGGTTGAATTTCAGAGCAACTCGAGCCTCAGTTCGGATTTAGCGGAGCAATTAGCTTTGGCGGCGAATCGCTTTTACAATCCTCCTTGTCGACTCGCACAAAACTAACTTTAGTTATTATACGGCCGCAGTTTCGTCAGAGACATTTTTAACTGCGTGGATTTTCTCCGATACGCGTAACCAGGTCGTAGTAACCTTTGTTCGCCCGTGGACGTTACGGCCTCGTTTGATGTTGTTACATTTTTTAATTAACTCGTAAATGCCAAAGGCCGCTTCCCTCGTACCGTGATAAAGCGAATAAACCGAAGATGTAGTCGAAGCAGTACGCGATATTGCGCGAACAAATATTGATGATATATTCGACGGTCCCCAAGGGACATGGTTTTCAAATATTTGTATTCTGATGGGAGTCCACGTGTAGACAGTGTCTAAAATTTAGCCATCAAACTATGACAATAGTTTTCCTCGGTCGAAACGAAGACCCAGTGGTAGGCAGATATCGACAGAAAAATTGTTTCGTTAAAAATCTATACGATAGTCTCTGTGGGCATCAACGAAACAAAATGGATTTATTCGACTCATTAAACTTGCGGAAATCATTTTTCACGCAATGAGAAATGATCATTTGGCTTGATTTCTTTATAGAATTCTACCGTACTGAATTTTAAACAGTAATTTTTGAATGCGTTCATTATTTCTGGCACGCCTGTGCAAGCTCTAATTGGAAACATCGAAAATACAGAGCATTAATTTTCAGGAGAATAATAATGCTGATGAACCGAAATTTTCGTTCTGCGTCGATGATGGCACGGGTAACAAGGGAACAGACTAGTTGGAAATGATCGATAATGAATTTTTAATCGTGATTAAGGCTCGTTTCTTTGATGACGAGCTCGAACAAAAATATTATCGTTCGAACCAATTAAATTATGAGAATAAAATTATTTTATTCAATTTCGCGCAATGATCGAACGAGAAATTTCATTAGCCAGTAAGCAGAACATTCATTTTCATTTTCGCGTTGATGAATTACACCATTTATACGCGATCGATTATCAGGAGAAAAATATAATTGGATGAAATCACGCACAAACGTCGAATTCAGAAAATGAATTGAGCATGCACTTGTAATGGTTTGGCTTCGAAATAGCAATATTCTTTCGAGTGCATATTCGGTAATTGCTGTTCTATGTTACCGTAGAGAAGCCCTTAGAAAACAGTGGAAAACTCTTCGAACGATGCGATTTTCACTGGAATGAAATAACAAATGGAAAGGAGGAATTTTAGCCTCTCGGAAGCATTAATTCCACTCGTGAAAAAAAAAAGGAAAGCATACAAAGTAGCAGACCGAGATTAGAGAACTTATGGATGCAGATAAATTAGACACGAATATAAAGAACACGTGTAACTGGAGCAGTATAGTTCCGAATGTCTTGCGCTATGGTAATGGAATCACGCGAGTGGTACAATCATGTGGCACGGAGGTAATACATGAATGTATGATTAAATCTATATGGAAATGCGATCCGTGTGAAAAGTACAGGTGTCTAATTGAATGATCCATAACAGTAGTGGCAATAATAAAATGTAAAAGTGTAAAATATCGGTGCGTTGACTGTAAATATAAATTTCTACGAACGCAAACAAATGCATGAATACCTGTTAATAGTTACCCCGAACTATAATTCAACATAACGGAGAAGGAACTCACATGGTCCGTGTTACAGCGTCATAAAATAGGCACTTTCATCGTCTTAACGGCATCCAGGATTCGCGAAATGAACAGTCGTTTCGCTTCTCGATGGACTGTTCAAATTGCAAATATCGGCGAACATAACAGGTGGAAGACAAAGATCAAAATATCGGTTACTTCGGTGAAATGCTCGAGTATTAGGGAGGCAAGCCGTTGCGGAAATTCGAAACGAATCTCCGTGTGGGCGTCGCGTTAATCCTGCATTCGAACTTAATCCATAATGGAAGTTTCCCGGTCACGGAGGTTTCCGTGTGTCTATCGATATCGGCGAAGGATCAAAATTTCAGAGAAATCTCGTGAACAAACATCCTCCGGAGCCGCTTCCAATCGACACCTTCCAGCGGGTTTCTTTTCCCCCTGACTCTCGTTGGTCAGAGCGGATTAGCCGTAGAAATTCCGAGGCTGGTGTCAATTTCTCACGGTAGATCCGAATCGTTAATTGGAAGCGCTTATCGTCGAAGCGCGTCGTCGGTGGCGTCGACCTATGCATGTACAACGTAATCGCGAAGCCATCCCCAGCCCTTGGCCACCTTTCCTCCTGATATCGTCCACAGTTAATTACCGTCCGTGTAATTGTCACCTTCTCCGGGAAATGGCTTCGTCGATTAGTCTGAGAGCCCAACACGCGAAGGACGTTGAACCACGTCGGGTTATAATTCTCTTCCCTGGCTTGTATCGTTTCCTTTACGGTTTCTGTTCTTCGTGCGCTATCTCGCGCGGTAAATGGAAGCGGAATTATTATTAGCAGAACGGATGAGACTCATTCTTCTTTTTTTCTTTTCCCTTCCCCGGGCCAGAAAAATAGCCAATTTCCTTGAGTGAGTTGCGCGCCGCAACGGTATAAGGTCATCAGCGTTACTTTTAAAGTGTGCCGCGGTAATATGTAAATTTCGTAAGTGCATCGATAAAACGAATAGCTTCTGTGTGCTCGGCGCGAGTTATGCGAAAGAACGGAATATTCTGGCGTGGGGGGAACTGAATTTTGATCAGAGAACGCCGGCTGTTTACATTTCTAATTCGTTGAACGTTGCCAACGCTTTGTAACACGCGTTTTAACTTTCACGGAAAATTCGAATGAAAATTTTAAGGGCGTAGCGACTGATGGAGCGTATGAAAACGCAATAAAAATTGGGATTATACGGAGTAAAGTTTTGTACATCTCTGATCGATATCAATATCCAGCTAGGTAAAATTTCGATTGAAACGCTGTTACAATCAACGACTTCCCATCCCTCGTAAGAGAAACGTTTCCTCCAATTACTGCATATCTGAGCACTCAAATACCAATCGGGTATTCGTATTTGTGCCAGCAACTCGCTACCGCCAATCATCGTGCGAAACTCTATTAGAAACTTGTATTCGCCAATCGACGTTCGAATTTGCTTTCAATTGACCTTTCGTTAACCGAAAAACACGAAAACATAGTCAGCTACGATTAGATCCATACAGAAATAAAACAGAAATGCACCAGCGTTTCATTACAGCTGGAATCAATAGATTAACCCCGTTATTTGTACAATTTACAAACGAAACAATTTCTAAAAATATATTTGGGAGGTAAAAGTAACCCTTTGTTCCAAAAAAATATTTTTCACGATATTTAAATGTTATCCTGGATGCAAACCAATATCAGTTTTTACATGTTTGAAAAATGCGTATTGTTCGACCAGAAATATGTTCGTAGAATCATTCGAGCAGCATATACATATGTTTGGTCAATGTTTTAATAAAAAATTAAAGCGTCGATCTACGTTGTTGGTGGATAGGTTAACGCACGACCATGCTATTGTAAAGAAATAGGAATCAGACAATAAAGAACAGGATGTTTGCGAGAAGCAACAGAGTCTTGCGGAATTCCAGAATGGCGGACGGGCGAGCTGCAACAGACAATAGCAGACGATAAACAGACTGGAGCACTCGTCAGTGCGTCGCCATCCTGCTCGAGTGGTTTGGAGATGTTTCAGCGAGGACAAGCCAGGACTCGGTTGTAAGGATTTTCCCTTGTGGGAACCACCGAGTCAAGAAGACTAGAGATCGATCCTGAAGCATCAGAACATGGCAGACCCAGGGGTTCTTAACCTGAGGTTCGTGAACTGGCGCGTAGAAATGAAATAATTATTTAAAGAAATAAAAGTGGTCGATGGCCTCTGGTCGAGATTAAGACCTTGCCAGGTACAATATAGCAGGCTGCTCGAGCGGACTCGAGCGTTTTCGACGTTGGCTTCCTGCTTAGTGACCCCTCTGAGCTGGTTTACATCGTGTGTTTGATACGCGTACTAAGTACTTGATTCGTATCAATCTGTAGTAACCGGTCCGTGTAAACGACGGCGTGCCATGCTGGTGCAATAGATACGTTCAAAGACGGTGCATCGTACCCGGCTTACTGCGCGTCAGTTTAGCTCGCGTATCAAGCGCAGCACGGCGTAAACTCTTTGTCGACCTCTGCTTCGATATTGAGAAAAGGAAATATATTTTCTCGTAGGCCATAATGCGTATAGGAATAGAAGTTTCTTTTCTTTATTTCTTGGTGTAACGTTTACTGGGTTTCGGGTTGCGCCATCAGTTAGAAAACATCCTGCATATTTCTATATGCGAGATACCGTGATAATATTTGTTGTGCTTCTTATAGTTCGCGGGACGGAAATTCGTCGAGCGCTCCTCGAACTTTTATCGACACCCGCTGAAAGTCGTCTCGACGCGGCAGCATATTAAACGCGAGACTGCTTTCAAATTCGAACGATACCCCCGGCTCCTCTTCCAGGAAAGTGTATCTCGCCCTCTTCCCACGGATCGATAACTCTAAACTTGTCGTCGATTTCCTTATGGGTGAACGTATCGCTCGTATCAGCCCCGGGAACCGTCGGATATCTATTTACGCTATAGCGAATCTCCGCGCAGCGAATCCAGAAGACGCGAGCACGGTAGCTGGGATCCAGTCGAAAGGTTATTAGATCCTGACGGCCCCTCGTTTCCCGATCTCGTTACCGCCGAGCTTAGAGGGGTTTAAGCAACCCGTCCAAACAAAGTTTCTGCATGAACTTGGAGAGACGCGAGCGTCCCCTCCGCCGTACGTCATCGGACGCCGCCGCGCCGGAGCTCGCAGGATAATTGGAGTTTCGAAACGAGCCGATCGCTCCCGAAAGGATGATTAATCGAGGTCGCCAAGCGATCCAGGACGACGGTGTTGCCGGCAATAACCGATTCGTCATTAGTGGGATCTTCTCAGACGCGCTTTATCATCGATTAAGACCTGGAACTTGCGAGGAAACCGTCCCGCGCGTTATTTATCGACGCGTACGTTATCCGGATTCCTCGATTAACTCACATTTGGCTGCAGACATCCAGCGATTTACGAAATTGCATGTGCACGAAACATTCTTCGACTCTGACGTCATAGTGTGAAGAATAGCAAAGAAGAATCGATTACATCGTTGTGATCGTTTCGCATTTATTTGTTTGCGCAGTATAAGGCCACACATCGTCCCAGGTGATATTTTTCCAAACAATGTACAGTGCGTTCGCCCTTCTAGCTCGGGTAACAAAGACTGTACGATAATAATAATCGATACCGTCCTGGATAAGTGGAAGTTATACGAAACTATTCTCGGACCGTTTAATCGGACCTGGCGCGTTATCAAAGGCCGTTGGAAGATACTTGGAGGAATCTCATAATAGAATACCTGCACTCAGGCTAATACGCCAAAAGTCTTGGGAACCGAAGTTTCTTCGTTAACAATCTAATGATCGTTTCACGATCGCGCCTGGGCGAATGTGCTGTACGGCGGTTCCGTGCGATCCAATTTGAATGTGGCACGATAAGACTCTCCACGACGAGACTGATCTAGATTTCCCTCCTATCGAGGACCATAATTTATCGAACTTATTTAGATCACCGGAACTGTCAATTTGCCGGATTGAATTCAAATTATATTTACAACCAACAAATATTACTTTACAGTTGGGAGACGTTCGCGGAATTGTTCCCATTTTTCGAGCACTTCTTTCTCGATGGTCTACGGAAAATCGATCCACGATCCTTCTACCGGGAATGCTTTCGATTCCGGAGTAATTACACACTCCGATTCTTCCATCGGTGGAAGCGAGGATCCGATCTACTTTCAAGTACACAATAACTCAGAGTTCGAGAACGAATCGTCAAACTGTCCGTGACCACGTTACTTCTCGGGGCCAGTATATTCGTCGGTGTCGAGAAGAGAGTTAATGGAAAAAGCGTATCTGTAACGTGTCTACCAGCCCTTCATCCTTAGTACCTCCGGCGTTCTTTTTATTTCCCTACCGCGTTCCGGACCATCTAGCCCAGGCTATAAAACGCTGGTCGCTTCAACCCCTTCCTTACCTTCCCTCTCAGTCTTTCCTTCCCACTCGGTCTTCTCCGTTCTTCTCATTCCACCCTCTATCAGTCAGCCACCATCTTTCTCCCTTAGCCTGCATCCAGCGCAAACACGCTGTTTTACAGCGACGTTACCTCGTCCGTTCCTTTTTCTAACCGGCCCTTCTTCGCCCCGTGCACCCCCCTACCCTGTTCACGATCCTCTTTGGTGGTTGTTCTTCACCCTTGGTCGCCTCGCATGGGAGCCGTAAAGTTCGTTGCGCAAATAACGAGATATTCAAGGGACGTTTGCTGGCCACGAAACTTCTCGAGCACTGAAAGACACGTTTGTAGTCCGAGAAATTTAACATAAAGATCGCCATTTGTCTGACGATACGCGTCCACAGACTGTCCGCGATACGTCTGCAAAGTTGGATCGTTCGCGGACAATTTGCGGAATTGTACGGTCTGTATTTTGACATGTGTTCACACGGGAAATAAGGGACGAAGTATTATTTCGGTCGTATAATTAATAGGAATTGTTGAAACTTTTTTAGGTATATAGCGTCAAAGTAAATGTCAAAATAAACATGGAAGATAGCAAAAATTATAGTAGGTGATATGGTCATTAGATAGAGGATGAAATGTCCTTTAAAATGAGCGTTTGTGAGAGTCGATAGCTTTATTAGATCCGGAGATATGACAATTTTTGTTTCAAGTCGAGCGTCAAAGTAAATGTCAAAATAAACATGGAAGATAGCCAAAATTATAGTAGGTGATATAGTCATTAGATAGAGGATGAAATGCCCTTTAAAATGAGCGTTTGTGCGAGTCGATAGCTTTATTAGTTCCGGAGATATAGCGATTTTAGTTTCGCGTCGATGCGACGGCTAGTTCCGGAAATATAAGTGTCCTTGTTGTTTACTACGGCCTTGCCAAGGTCGTTGACCGCGCGCGCACATTGGAAAGTAGGTCACTCGGCCAGATGGTCACGTGTCACGTGCGAGAAAGAGAGGTCCAGCGCGACGCGTCAGACGAAGACAGCGATAGTCGAATTAAGAAAAATTACCATTTACATAAATTACGATATCTCGGAAACGGAAAGTCCGATCGACAAAAACCAAAAGCCATTTTAAAGAGGAAGGTTCACCGCCGCCAACAATGGTTCAATTATTAATAAAATATTAGTAGTTTCGGAACTGCATGCGTCTAAACTTTTAGTATTTTTAATACGCGTCTATAGGCTTTCGTACGTCGTGGACAGCGAGATAGCGGAAATTAAAAAAATACCTCCTTACATAAATTACGATATCTCGAAAACGGAAAGTCCGATCAACAAAATTCAAAAGCCATTTTAAAGGGGAAGGTTCACCGCCTCTAACGATGGCGCATTTATGCAAAAAGCATGTGTAGTTTCGGAACTGCGCGCGTGTAAACTTTAACTATTTTTGATACGCGTTGTTGACTGTTCTAAGACAGTGGAAACTGAAGATTCTCTTTTTCTACAATAAGAATAAAGACTAATAGTGGGAGAAACAAATTACCAAAATTGCTGAAAACAAGCCCTTGGAAACAGTTTAGTCGTACCGTTCTCAATGGTAATTGACGCATCGTAATCCCACAGCACCGACAAGGGGGACTTTAATTTATGGACTAGTTCCTTCGTAAACTAAGGTACTCTTGTGCAGTGTCTACAGACTACAGAATGCATTAGACTTGTAGGCGTTGCACAAATTAGGAAAATGCCCCAAAGTTTGCATTGGGAAACTTCTGTTCCTATCTCCGAGCTAGATTTCTCAGGGAATCTTCCAAGTAGAATCCGAACTCTATTGGAAAATAACTTCTTTTTAAAGAAACAGAACTTTGTATAAAAAAAATATGGAAGTTCCATTCGCGTAACAAATTCGATTGAAATTCGTGAAACCGTTTTCCCATTCGGTAATTGTGCCTTGAGAATACTTTGAAATATTTAAATTGGAAATGCACAGTTCGAGAGACCAGTTACGTAGACCAAAGAAAGTCATTCAATTTGCAATTTATCTGTTGCTCATTTTGCGAGGTAAGGAAACTCGCCACGAGCGACTAAGTGTACACGCGACGCTAAATACTTAAAATAATTTTAAAGCGAACGAGTAGCTTTTGTATTCAACGTGTAATTTAACCTGCATTTACTCTGGGAAAATGGCGAAATTAGTTTCGACTCTTTGCTACGGTGAAAGAAACGTATGCACTCTAAAAGCGTTTTCCGTTCGAGCTCACAATGCTTTTGATGCTTTTAGAACTTTAGAAGGGCATTCTTAAATCTTTTCGTTCGGTGCTGACTATATAATGTTACTTTATGTCGACCATTTTATTACAGAGGTCGAAAGGAAACTCGAGAGAAATGGAAAATTACGGGGCAAACGGAAAGAAGGATCTTGAACTGAAAACGCATTGCCCTGTTCTGCAAATTATTTTATCCGTGAATTTTTCATTACAACCATTATACTGTCGTCCAGTCGAGTTCTTATGTATAAAATTAATCCGACTTCTCGTATCGCCTACAGCGGATCGGGCTATCGCGTAATCGATTTCATCAATCCCCTTCGAGCGTACAAAGAGTACGGGAAGCCTCGAGGAGGTTCCACGAGCGTAATGCAACGGACCAAGCATTTCGAGAGCGAGCTCGATCGATAGAGGGCCGTAATCGAGACGCGGATCTTTCCGTTCGTCACGGATTGGATGGCACCCCTGGTGTTTCCCTTCGAACACGAGAAGAAATCCCTAAGAATTTTATCTCGTGGAGTTCGAAATACCGGTGTCCCGTTACCACGTACCGTCTGGTTCGGCCAAAACGCTGGCCACGACGCCAGCTTTCTTTTGCTCAAACTCGTCGGGAGGTCGTGCAACTCCATTCGCGGTTAAACCTACCTTGGGAATTCGTTACGTGTCGGCGCGTGGCCCGTTTGCATGTCGACTTCTCGACACGGTCGGTGCACGCGGGTCTCGTTCCAGACCTCCCTTTCGTTTCGTTCCTCTCCGAGGGCAAAAAAAAAGATGCGCATTACGAATGTAGAACTCGAGATTGGAGGGACGCGTGCGCGGAACGCCTCCGCCACGGGCTGGCAATTAATTTCGCGGATAATTAGAAATTCCGCGGAAAAGGAATTACGTGAACGGCAAAACAATGGCAGTACGACAACTCTCTACCACCCCCTCCCTCAGAAAACGAGAAATTTCTTACATGAAGCACGACTCCATTCTAGGCGAAATACCTTTCTATTCTCTTTGTTGATTTCCTCATAGTAATTCTTCTTGTTATTATTAATAAAATTCTTGGCGTTGAAACGCCTAGGATTAGTGTGTAGTCGGACACTGCATAACGTCGTTAGAGTTTTCCAGTTAAATTTCCATAGGACGGCGTACTTTTCCCACCACTTTACATACGGATTTCTCGGGCGTAAAAGCAACAGCCGCAAACAGCAATTGGATTTACTGCGAGCTCCGCTTCAAAAGAACGCCTGGGAGATTGCTAGCTCTGGTCGAGCATTTTCGTTAGCATATAGTAGAATAAGGAACCATTATACTCTCGAAGTATATATCCTAAGAGATTGTACGTACTATTTTCTCAAATATTACTTTAGTAAAATTGAACGTGTTAACCGGGAAAGTACAAGCAGACGATCCGTAGCTTCCATACAGCCCCGATAACGGTGCTCCTGTTCCACGGATGCGTTTTAATAAAGCCAGGGTTTACGAACAATGTCAGATCGCGTGCATACAATGTTTTTTACGCGTGCTCGAGGGAGCCGTTCGCGAAATTGGAGGGAACGTTCGTGCGAGCCGAGGGAAGACTGCGTCCGAACAATTCCGTCCGCATCGCTCGACTCGCGTTTATTTCAGTGATTCGTTAGTACTTACCGTCCTTTTGTTCGTCCAGCGGTCCTCGTTCTCTTCGTTTGGCCCGAAAACACACTTTACCAGGGTTTTTCGCTCTTCTCGTTTCGCCGGAAGGTGCTCGCCGCGAGCGCTAATTTTCCAGCGGGGGAAAAAAACTTCGAAAAAGGTGTCCCGTCCGCGGCCAGTTAGCCTTAATTTGGACCGCGGCCAGCTACCGGTTATTAGGAGAGGACCGACCGAATCGCGCGGATTAAACTTCCAATTTCCATAGTCTTGGGAGGTCGTGAACTCTTATGTTTTCAAGAATGTCTTAATGTTTGCAAGAATGCTTTTCCGCGAGTCTTTCGTACCTATAGAGTCTATCGAACCATGAATTAGTCGTTTAGGTGTATTATTACCACTCGAACAGTGCTGTGGTTCGTACGGGGCGCGTGATCGAAGCGAGAATTATAAATGTTACGTACCTTTCCTCGTCGATGTGCACGAGCCTTTAATAAGGGCTGGTTGTGGAAGTCAATCACGTAACTAGCGCTGCACGGGCTAATGAAGGTCCAAGTTTTTTCCAGTCGTTTCGTCGGTTGTAAAGTTTCCATTAACGAGGCGATCGATGGAGTTCACCGCGGGGCTCCTCGACTTCCGCGCGCGACCAAAGTCGGAGCTCGAACGTTTCACCGTTCGAGGATCACCTTTCCTGGGCGCGATAAATTAAACGATCGTAAGAAGCTGTCGTCTCGATCCTGCATCGTTGCAATTTTTATCTGTTACTCGCGAATAAAATTAATCCGTCCATTGTCACGATAATTAAGTTGCCTATTTTCACAGTATGCCGTTTCTCGTGTAAAAACGCGTTTCAATTTGTACGAACGTGTATACACGTTTCAGCCCCAAGCTTTGGACCATTGTCACGAACACTGGGTTGCACGCGTAGAACAGTACGTGCTTAATAATTAAAACAAACATCGCCTAATAATGAATTGCATGCGGGCTAGGAACGTTACAAACATTAGATGAATAGTTAAACGTAAAGAACAGATGTTAGGTACGTTTTCTACATAATTTATAGTGTTTCTGAGAATGAGTTGAACCCTGGGGCCGGAACTTTGTTTCAAAGATTCATAAGCCCTTGGTTTGTCCACTAAATACTGCGCTGCATTGCGTGGATCTGCGCCCAATGTGTGCTCAGCTTGAAGGTGGATATTCAATTGTTAAGGTACGTATCCACTTGTTGCGTATCCTCCTATCGAATTGATGTTGCGTATCATTCGACGATACGGTGCAACCGGTGTGTGATTTTTCCCCCGTACCGTCGCTCCGGATGGTGGCCTGTCGATACACGGAAACTCTGATCTCAGTTTTACCTGTTATCGATTGCAATCGGTTTATCTATAGTAATAAAATTTAGAAACGCAATATATTGTACACGCAACGAGGCTACGAAAGAAACGGGTAGCCACCTTAACGCGGTGCAAATGGTGTCAGCGGGTCTGGACCCTCGTTAGTTACTTATCAGCGGGCAAAAGGGAGCAGTCGCGAGGAAAGGATCGCGGACTGGGCCGGAATAAAGGGTCTTCCACAAGGGCGCGCGCTCTGCAAAAGCTGCAGTCCGCCTTCCGGGATCCGTTCGTTTTCGCGGGACGAGCTCAAAGACAGAAATCGGTACAAAGGAACTCCGACGCGATGAAACCGAGCCGGTGAAAGCGCCAGGCGCGTCCCCCGGTGAAAAGGCGCGATGCATCTTACTCCTTTCAACGTATTTATTTAGTAAACATCGTAATGTTATAGTATGTACAATAATATACCTATCTAGTCTAACGATATCACTGCGATTACAGATTCTGTTCGTGTATCCTTCTCTCTCGCCTTGATTCATCCGCTTTCGCTTATGAGCTACAGGCTGTCGAGTGTGTCTCGTTACTTTTACAGGTTTTTTTTTTTTCTTTTTATCCTTTTTCACACACCGCGACACTCGGTCTCGCTTAGTCGAATGGTTGATTTCCATCGGCGCTCAAGGAGCGCGCTTAACGGAAAATACGATAACGTTGTTTCGGATGCGAGCGTTTCGAACGAAATTGATGCTCCGCTCGAAGTTGCTGCATCTTGAATTTGGTACGAGCGACCCTCGAGCGCTAATGGGAACGAAGCTTTTAGCCGGTCGCTCGACACGGCGGAGGAACGTCACCCTGTTGGTCGCGGTTCGAGTCGAAAGGGTGGACCGACGCCCCGGTATTTGCGGTGCCATCGACGCTATTTTTTCTCTCGCCCCGTACGTTTTTCCCTTCGATCCACGTCAGTCGCGATATCACTTTTCCTTTCGCGGGACGAAACTGGCGCGTGCACCGGAACAAAGTGGCCAACGAGAGGCCAAAGCGATTCGTGCACGGTCACGGGACCAGAATCGAAGCCGACGCGCGTGGAACAACGATCCCCGAATCGAATTCTATTCGCTGGGTGGAATTCAATTCGCGACTAGCTCGGCCAGTCGGAACGAACCGACGAAATCCAAAAGAGAGTTTGTTTCGACGCGTCCTTCGTTCTTCCTGTTTCCACCCACTGTCCCTCTTTTTGTCAGCCTCGTTCCGTCGACGCGCAGCGTTTACCTCGTTTCGCGTTTCATAAACCCCGGGAACCGCTATATCCGAGCCTCGAAAAACTCGCGCTGAAAGCGCCTCCCTCTCCCACGTTTCCATTCAAAAGACCAACGGACTCGTCTTTCGAGGGTCTCCATTTTCCTCGCGCGATTACCAATTACTACCCGCCGCGAATGGAAAATTGGCTAGCCACTCGAAACCTTCCAGCAACGACGCGGACAAATTTCCATCGTCGACCAGACCCACGGAGGATCCTTCGAAACTCTGCTCGAGACTTCGACCGACACCGGCGACGAAATAAGAATTCGCTAACAACCACCGCGAAATAAATACTCGCGCCTCTTTCGCATGGATGCACCGCGGAACGCTGAACTCGAGTTACTTTTAAAACGATTTGCGTGCAAGGAGTCGACTACAACGTGGGCGAACTCAATTGCAACCGAGAGATTACATTTTTCGATGCAACGAGGCGTCACGCTCCGAGACGCTGGCGCGGAAATTTTAGTTACAGCGACGATGCTTCGGGAAAAATTCCGGGGAAACGATGTTTCGCGCTGTAGACCCCATTAACGAGGTTCCCTGGTCTAAAACGCCGAACAGTGGCGTTTCTTTATGAACTTATGCCTGGAACGCTATCGACTTTAGGATAGCGCATCGACGTTTACATCGCGCGAAAAACTTAATTTCAAACGCTGTTAATCGAAGGCTTTGTAAATTCATTTAGAAAACCGTGGAGAAGGAATCACATTGAAGTTTTTAATCCGTCAGATCTTTTAAAAAGATTAAACAATCGCGACGCGTAATTTTTATTCGCTCACGGTTATCTACCAATTCTCATGAGTCCGTAAATTTTTCGTATTTCAATCTAATACTTGAGGATTATACTTCCAAAGCGTTCGCTGCTAAAACAGTTTTTCGAGATTACTTCGTTTTGCCGACTCGTGCTTTTTGTACGTTTGGTCGAATTTAGTTGCGGTCTTCTGTATGCGTGCATAAAATCGTATTCCCTATCCACTGGAAACGCGAAAGGGATGTACGTACGTACACGTAGCGTAGGATATTTTGAATTTATTCCCAGCGCAAACTAATTTTTACGTGTTTTTATTTTCGTAGCGCTTCTTTTTCTGTTTGCTTTAAATTTCTCGCGTGCGAACAAAATTGGGAAAACGAATTACTTTATTTTTGCTTCCATTGTCCGATTTTTTAATCTCGAAATACGAGAAAATTATCACGTTCCTTCGTGCTAAAATAAATTCATTCCGCGATAATGATACATTTCGACGAAATAAATCAAAGAATAACGCGACGACAATATCGCGCTAGAATTACTTCTTAAAGAAAAGCACAAGTATACTACGCCAAGTTAACTGAAATTTTAAAGTCGATCTTGACTGTGAACGAAACTTTGATACTTTATTACGATCCACTTTCGAAACAAGCGTCTATGGAGCAGCGCTGACCCAGCAAAGCCTGTTCTAAGGTAAGCATAGTCGATCGGTCCATGAAAAAGTAATAGCTACACATTTTTAAAACTGCAAAAATGAAAGCTGAATATTGCGCTAACGTACAGTAAAAAAAACTGGGTTTAATCGTCGAAGAAAAACGAAAGATGAGAATAAATAAAATTCGAGCTCGTGACATCGATGGTGCGATACTGATCGAAATTCCCGATTTTCTGTGGAGAAAAGAAAACGTTACACGGTATTACCTCGCTTCTTGCACCAAGTTGCGTTAGGGATACTTGCAACCGGCAAGAAGAGAGGCAGTACTTTAGTCAGGCTTCGTAAGACAGACAGCGAGTCCAATTCTACTTACTCGTAGAGATCCCCTTGCTCCGTGACTATTCTCTCTTTCTCCCTACGATACATCCGCCGTTCCTTTCGACTCTTTGCGTGGGATCCAAGTGGGAGAAACGACCACCACCGTGGTAGGAACACAAAACTGACGAGGGGATTCGATTCGTGTTTCGCGCGGGAACGGTCCGCGCGATACTTTCGCTGCGGGTTATCTGCGAGGATATCACATCGAAACACACACAAATAGAGAGTGAAAACTGTCGTGTTGCGTGTCGCGCACCGGAGTGGTCCCGAGCATCGATGGTCCGCCAAAATGTCAGCGGTTGCGATCGCGCCTGTCCCTTTTCGACGCAGCCCTTTCACGGATTCGCACACAGTCGACGGGGAAGCCTTTTAAAGGAAGGAAAAATGTACAAAGTAGTAAAAAGTCCTTCGGGGCTCAGAGGGGGAAATTGTCTAAAAGTTCGCGACATTCGGTCTGCGGACCACCGTACGAAATACGACGCTAGATCATCGCTCTGTTTCGAGTTGCCCACTCAATGTTATTCGTATTAAAATAACCAGAAATATTCTCCTTATTTTAGCATTACGTCTAAAGTAATTACTCAGCTGCGATTCGAAAATTTAACTAAAATGACTTGTCGGACCATCCCGAAACGGGCAAAACTTTCTTGGAATAACAGATGACGAATAAACCGGACATACAGATATTTATTCGCGAAACTTATCGATCAGTTGCAGATTAGCATTTGCCTGCTGCGAGGTACTTAATTCTACAATTTACACTTTCACTCAAAAAGTAGAGAAGTCTATATTTCATTCGTTATTCGGAATTTTATTCTGGCAAGAATTCTGCCCATCCCGTGGCCACTGTCGAGTCGATGATCCCGCGTTCGGTGTTCGAAGCTCGTCTCGACGAGTCCTCTCGAAGAAGTCTCGTCTCGAAAGACGACACTCTCGAGGCCACTCTGGCCCGCGAAACCCGATTTCCAGGTGAGAGAGGGTTCGCGCGCCGCGTCGAGCGGAGCAGGATGTCGCGCGGCGCGCGTGCACGCATTCACGCCTCGCGTCGTCGGCGTGTAACTACCATCGCCCAGCCACAATTTATAATACAGACGTTTATGTACAGATTTCGTGTTTGCCCGCCGGCGCTAATACCGGATCATCCGCGCGCGCGTGTGTGTGTGTGTGTGTGTGTGTGTACGTCCCCCGCGCGATCGCGCCGCAAAGTGTTTGCTCGGAGCAAATTGACGCGTGTGCGTGAAACGACGATCGCGAAACCTCGACCTCTTCCTCTTTAGAGTTCGTTCACGCGCACTCGACGGAGCCGCGTCGTCGTCGCGAGCACTCGAACGAGGCTCGATCGCGTTTGGAATTCCTCGTGCACCCCCGCCGGAAGCGTTGCATCCAAGACTGCTGCGTCGATGTTTTTCAACAGGAATTTTTTGATTCGCCGTTGTGGATTTTGCGAGTTTTATACTCTTTGACCGTGTTTTATTGGCTCTCGGTGCTCGCGTTTCGTTCGAGCGTGTTTCAAAAGCATTTTTGTCGCCGTTGAACGAAGTATAAACAAATCGATAAACCTCCTTTGTTTCGCGGCCTTTGAATATTTCGCGCTTTAATACGTAGTACCAAAGAATTGGGACAGAGACGTTTGGTGCGTGACGTTAAAAATAATTCGGAAAATTCGTCAAAGTATTGTCCCGTGACGCGAACGAATAAGCTCTCGAATGTCTGGAAATTAGAACGCGACTATTCTGCGAATATCGCGGCGATAATAATATCCAGTAATTGTTTTCAAACGTGGAACGTTTGCAATTCTAACTGTTAATCGGTTGGAACGGATTTGCCCGCGTTTTTCGACCCGGCTCGCGACAATGATGCACGCCTCGAATATTAACATTCGTATCGCGCGTATCCGTCGCCTGGATTGGAAATGTTTTCCTGCTCGTGTTATAACAATCCTATCCAATGTAGGTCATGTTTCGCTTAAACCATCGTCCAGCACGCTTCCGGGTCTAGTTCGACCCGTGCTAGCTTCAGAATTCTTCTACAACGTATTCGTATTCGTTGGGACAAAGAATCGAGAACAGAATAGAATCTTCCTAAATGAAACTCGTATTTTATTTATTAAAACCTTGTACTTGGAAGTGTGAAGTAACGAAATTTATATTCGGATCAAAGTGGACTCAGAATCCGTCGTTCTTATTGCTAGTGCAAGGTTTCCAGAAGAAAGATCCAGGAAGGATTGCGGCACGAAACACTAGGGCCACCCTCGTGGCGAGCACAACACTACGCGACCAGTCTCGGTAGGTGCTGACATTTCTGCGATTCTGTTCTGACCCCGGTGTTGCTGGTCGAGAGACGACTCATGATTCGAGACACTTCTCGGGGAAAAAGTTTTCTTGCATTCGTGGGGTCGAGCAGTCGAGTCACGTTTTATTCTCCAAGCGAATGCTGTCTCGCGCACCCTGCATCTTGGATTCGACCAACCGTAAAAGCGTACCGCGAGACGCTCGTTCCTCGCCTTTACGCCTTCCGTAAATCGGTTTCCCTCGATGCGGATTATCGGGTCGGATTATGGTCAACCTCGGAACGGAACAAGGCGTATAGAAGGGCCAGGCACTCCGAATGGCCACGACATCCGGTATTAGCGTCGACGTTCCCTTAACTAAACGCTTCCCGACCGAGATACGACTCTCGTCGGTGTTTCCGCGACATGCATGCTCGTTGATCTCGATTCCCCCGTCAATATTTTATTATTCTGCGCTCGAGTAAGACCACGCGTACGATGATTAGCTACTAGGAAATTTAATTAGGATCCGCTTCGATAAATATTCCTCAACTGTCAACGCATCGGAGTTATCAAAGTGCATATAAAGCGAAGAAATCTTTTCCATCGTACGTAAATAAAGTTTCGTGTACTGTCGAACAGAAACTATTAGACTGTCTCAAGTTTGAAACGTATCCTAATACAGTTTGTTTCGTATCGAGCCATCGTACGCGTCGTTTTAATCTCTCGCTGGGGACGAGCCGAGCTTCTGGGTCTTCTGTGTCTCGATCAAAGATCGACGATCGATATTAGCGCGGATGAGACCGCCAACTTTCGATACCTCGTGCACGATTGTGCTCGATATAGACGCGGGAAGCGTACGTCGGGATACCGATTCGTCGCCGATTCTCTCGATTCTTGCAAACAATGGCGCGCACTTAACGAGAACGTATCCCGACGGACTTAAACTCGGCCTAAGCGGCGTTGCGGCGACGCTTCGTGTCGTTCGACGTTCGTTTACACCGACGATATGTACAAAATGATCAGAGACACCAAAAGACAGCTCGAGGATAAAATGGGTCCCGCCGTTCCGGTCTGCATCGCCTCCGGTCGTTCGCCTGCAACAAAAGGTCACGCGTTCTTATCACAGCTTGCGTCCCGTCTCGACACTGTTTCGTCCATTTCATTCCCGACGTCGACGCGAATTAAATTTTTACTGCGCTCGATGCACTCGTAAAGAAACTGCGCGAAAAGGGTAAAGCACCCTTCGCGATTATGAAAATAAGGACAACTCGAAAGTATCCCCATCAGTCGCAGTATTTCCAAACGAATATAAACGCCGGAATTCTTGGTGCAAATGTTTCTGTTTACCATTTTGCGCGAGCAACGAGAAGCTGAAAGCATCGTTAGAGATTCTAGAGCCGACGAGGCGACTCTCGAGGAACGTTTCCGTACGCGAAATTAACGACGATTACCGGGGCTCGCCGCGACGGAACTCGTTGTTAATTGAGCGAGGTAGGAAAATTCATTAGACCGTCGTATTTTTTTTCGCGTCAGAGCCGGCGGAACTCTTTTCCAACAAAGAGATACGATCGTCGTACTTTAACGTATCGAGCAGCGGCCGCCAGCTCCGTGAAAACAAGTTTCGTCCATGGAAGATCCAGCATTATTCGACGGAGGAGTTTCCAAGATTGTTTACGTTGCGGATGAAAAATACACCTGAGCGTAGCGGGAGACCGTCTAAATCATACTCCCTCGACCGAGTCGTTTCGACCGCAGTGTTTTCGAAAAGAACAACGGGGGAGAACAACTCTCGAAACTCGGAGACGCGGAGATACAGTCCGAGACAAAACACAGCGACCAAAGAGTCAAAGTTGAACGTCGCTCGAACACGATTTTATTCGAGTAAGTTAACTCCGCGCTGGGGATCGGAATTGTTGTTAATACTGTCCCCGACTGTATCTTCCCACCGATATTTCCCAACGACGCTTTGGACACCGTAGTTTCGTAAAGGCTGGCGACCGTCTCGAAGTTCCGTTCGCCGCTTCTTTCTTCGTTAAACGTCGCCCGCGGCGGCAAAGTATTTTATGCGACGGATCGAAATGCAATTTCCGCTCGATTTCGGTTCGATCCGCGCGACGTCGTAAGAATTCCTCGACCCGTGAACGCCGGAGTCCCCGTAATTTACATGGACAAATTTGTCGTCGACGATCGACTGGCCTCATTGTCCGCCAGGAAACGTTGAGTTACGCTCGAAACGCGAACGAACATCGATCCAATGGCGCGTTATTCTAACAGAAGAAAAAAATACTGTAGGACCGAAATTCAATATAAATTTGATACGTATGCTTGCAGGGTGGACCATCTAACTCCACCGTTTCAAATAGCTCCTAAATTGATTATTCCATATAAAACTCCATCAATAATTTAATCTTTCAGAGAGATTTCTAGGCCAGCGTTGATACTTTTAATGGAACTAAACCACCGTTCGAAATGGTATCGAATTTTTGAGCGAAAGGGTATTACAATAGAATATTTATTAAATTTGGCGTGTCACGTAAAATTTTTCTCGGTTTCTCGAGCAGAAAAATATTCGAAAATGTTGTTCGATCGTTCTTATCATTGGACAGGGACCCTAAATTGCATTTTGTCTTAGGCTGTTCGAAGAACACGCCACTGCATCGATCCACGCCCGGTGAAGAATTTCCGCTATTAAAAAAACAAGAAACTTTCGTCCTGAGCTTTCCGCGAAAATATGCGACGGAAATACCGCGCGCTGCAGGACACTGCGAGAGTTGTCGTTGAAGAATGCTGATGAAAAATGCCAGGACGCGTTACAGTTGCGGATGCAATAACAGAAATGACAGGAATTTCATTTGAAGCTGCGTTAACGAGACTAATTTCTCCGACGCGTTCGTATCGGGGAACCGACGAGCACGACGACAAACGTAGACGTCGCGTCGAAGCTCGATCCCACCGCGACGCTCGAGACAGCGTCGCTGAATAAACATGTGGAACTTCGCGACTGCATAATTGCCAAGTTTTGATAGGCTGATCGCGCGGTCCCTCGACGCTTGCAAAATCTAGGGAGGACGGACGCCGACGGTACGGTCAGAAATCGTTCATCCATCAGGAACGAATTAAGGGTCGTTCCCGTCGCGAGGGGGAACGAAATCGATTCCCTTCGTACCACGCAAACGATAATTAAACGGGGTCGCAATTAGCCATTCGTTGCTTGTAATTTTACTTTATTTCGAACCCTGAAAAGACGCTCTCGAGGCAGCGTCTAATATGTCTGATGTTCACGAATTAGGAAACATCTATCAGAGCAGGTTGGTGTGAAAATTAATATCGTAGCGATCCGTTACCGAGACAACGAGGAAATGGTCATGAGCGCCCAATGGGAGCATCGCGTAGTCACGTGTATAAGCACTCACCATTCAGGACATGAACTTTGATGGATGCCGTATTGGCGTTGCTGGGTTTGCAGCTATACTCCCCGGAGTCCGAGGGTTGCGCCGTCTGGATAAGGAGCCAAGAGGTGGTGATGTCTCCACCCTTTTCGGTTATCACCGAGACGCCGCCCCTGACACTGTCGTAGCTCAAGACGTTCTCGTTGTAGTACCAAAAGATATAAGCCGGTGGCTCCGAACTGAAGTGTATGGTGCACGTCAGGTTTATCGTGCTCCCGGCGCCCACGTACAGATCCGGACCGCCCAGTATCGTCGCTGTCGGCACTAAGATAACAAACGAATTCCTTTTTTCTTCTCTCAGACAACTAAAAATTAATCTAATCTTCATCTCAGACGATCGAGAAGCAATACTCGTGGCTAGGGACAGCAAAAGCATTACGGAGTTTCGTCCTGAGTACTGATAGATCGCTAACGTTTACATTAAAGTTAGCAATCAAGCGTTACATACGGTTACGAGCTTTTCATAGCGGGCGGAGAACATTTATCGATCCACGATAGTAATATAAAAATCGGTAATACGTTTCGTGGGACGGTGAGAAGTCTTTGTGGCTCCCCGTTTCCACATATCTTAGTCGTGGTCCGCAAGAAATACGGTGTGGCTCACCAGGGTGCCATATGACATCCAGCACCCGTCGCGAGTCTCCGCAGCAACGGGTCTAGAACGAAACGCCATAATACTTTGGCTCCCGCGAACCAAGGATATTACTTTCCTTTTTGTTCTTCCCGCTGTCTGTCCGTGCGCCCTTTTTCCACCCCGTGTCGCCGATCGCGACATCCACGTGTCGCGAAAGCTGTTCTCGCCCGAGAGGACTCGAGGAAACGATACTCGTCGAAGAGAAAAGGACCCGGACGATGCTTCAGCGATCCGCGAGAACTAACGAGCCGAAGCTTGTTATCGGGGCTCAAGGTCGTTGTAATTGAAATAATGAGGACGGCATCAACGACATCACGCCCCCTGCAATTACGTTAGGAAGTTTCTCCCCGGGCGTCGTTAATGGACGAGTCGATACGTCGTGCGATACGTCTGGATCGCTGTTGCGCGAAATGTTTCAAGAGCAATCGAGAACCCAGGGAACCGTAGGTACGTACTTCTGTGAATCCTTTCAAGAGGAAAGTGATATCGATATCAATCGCACTTGTACGATAATCCGACGTTCCCGTTCGGTGCACGATACCCGTCGGAAATAAATGCAAACATGCGTCTAAGAATCTGAATTTCCGTTTAATTAATTATTGGAAACGTTATTCGACGATCAACGTGAAAAATATCGAGGACGTTCACGCGATAATGAAGCTTCCAGAGGAAACGCAAATTCGATAGAATGAATTTTACTTTGTGCTTTGTCACAAGCTCTCGTATTGTTTAGATCGCGGGCGATTGTCACGCGATAACATTTTCGATCGTGTCGTTTAGACGAGAGAGCGACCCGAGGGGCGTTGAATGGAACTTACCGACAACGTTCAAGCGAAACTGATGCGACTTGACGGGGATGGTGGAGATCTGACATTCGTAGAGTCCCTGGTCTCTCTCCTGCGCCCATTTTATGCAAAGAGTCCATTCAGACCACTCGTTGTTTTGGCCTTTGTTTTGTCCGTGGAGCGCTTGGAATCGCTGATCGCTCGTGTAGGTGTACGCCCCCGCCGTTATAATGTGAATGTCCCTGTGCCTGACCCAGGAAACCTTTGCAAACAGAATTTCAAAGAGGAGTCAATGATTGTTATCGCTGGATGCCGAAAGGAGTGCAGTATTCAATAGCGCCGATTGATCGCTAAGTGAATTCGCTGACAACGCGATACGTTTGCGTTTGAACTTAAAACGTTATTCTTGCTTTCGTCTCCCTTCGTTTGAAAGTCGATAGCCGCGATCGGTGTTCGAGCCACACTCGGTACGGGCACACTGAAAATTTTATACAATTTTTATGCGAGCCAATTTCAGACGCTGGAGCAAACTGTAGCGCAATTCAGAGCTTAGATTCATAATACCGGCGCGGGGAAAGAGCTCGATACCGTAACAGGGGTAAATATATTTTCGCAATACAATTTTTTGTTCAACTTTTGCTTGTCTACATGGAAATATACGCCTTCCTTTACGGAAATTGCCGCGGGCAAAAAGCTCCGTGGACAGAATTTACAAATTTTGTCCAGAACGTTATTGCAGGAAGGGCGAACAAAAAATTCCGGGTTAAGGGGAACGCGTTACTGCGAGCAAGTAGAATGTGGATAGCGTCGAATAATTCTGCCTCACGGGGGCTGACTATAATGTCTGTCTATAAAGTCCGACTTAATACGACTCCTGCGGAAGGTCTTTTCTTCTTTCGACTACTGGTTCTGGCTTCTCATCAAGAAAACAAGTTTTACTAAAAGCATAAAGTTGTACCACGTGGTTAATAGAAGGAAACATTTTCTCGGCGGTATCTAATGTCGTAAAACGACGCTTTACCCAATAATAAATCGGCGAGAAAAATTTACCGTCGGCCAATCTAAAGTAGAATTTACCGGTGGATTAAAACGAAGCTCGGTCTAATATTCACAGTTCATTTTTCATATTAGATTCAAGTTTATTTTAAGAGCAATTAAAATATGTTCCAGCGCGGTAGTTTAACCGGAGCAAAAGTTACGCTTTCTAGTCGACCTAATTATTAGTTTCGACGCTCCGCGAGCAATGTTTAATATTTATTCTGCAGCTAGTTAGAGAATCTGCGAGCAATTGTTCGCGGACGAATGGTCGTCGACGCGAAATCGATAGATCGAACCGGTTCCGTCGTTCCGTGGCGTTAAATATTTCGCGAGGTCAGAAGTTCCGGCACGAGCGAGCTTCCGTCATCCGCAAAGGTCTCCCGCGCCCGCCCATGTAATACATAATTCGTTTCGACGAAGGAGACATTTAAACTTCGGCCCCAGTGAACTTCGACGTCTTCGGGGACGACGGTAATTTCATCAGCCCTGCACACGGCTACGGAGCTCTTACCGGCAACGGGAAAGTAATCTAGCAAACTCTGGGTAAGTCTGGCGCGGGAAAGTAGCTACATCCGTGGCGGCGCGAATCCACACCCCCAAATCTTGATACGGAAACACCGTAACGCCGAGGGTACCTCTATTTCTGCGTTTACAGCGAACCGAAAAACCTGTTCCGTGAGTTCGTTCCCGGCTGAAGTCACCAAGGAACGTGGAACGGTTTCGCCACGCTGTTCGAGTACACGTCGTCTCGCGGGGAGAAGTGTTTTCGCGCCAACCTCCGTGCCGGGAAGTGCAATTGCAATTTTCTAACCCGCACGATGGACACGGAGAAACGATCCGACAAATTCGTTTTCGCGTCGGGCGTCGCTTCGTCTTCTCAAAAATAATATCGTAACGGTGGAATTGTCGAAACAGATCGACCGATTGGTTACGAATCCAATCGAGACGAACGATCAGACGTACTATTATATTGGCCGAATAGGAGAGAGTAAAATAAAACTAGGACGTCGAGTGCTTTCGCACGAATTGTCGTTTGTGGAGCAATCGAGATAAAAATTCGATAGAATTTATCTTTTCAAAATAATTGTTCCTCGAGCCCCTGAAATAGCCCCCTCTTTTGTATTCAATCTTGTTGGCTCCGATGGAAAGACGTACGACGTCGAATAAACGAGGAGTTTGATGAAAAGTGTCTGGAAGCAGTCGTTAAAGCGAGTGGTAGTTTTGGATGGATTGGATTGGAATGACTATAAATGGTCCTGGCTCGATTTGCCAGGTGGAGAGATTCATGGAATTGGCTCGTGAAGCGAAACGATTTTAATTAGCACGTCTATGTCGATATTACTCTGAATAGACGTTTATTTTCGTTCCCTGTCAATAATCCATCGGAAGACTGGATTATTCGATCGTATAATACTCCGAAATACTCTTCCAGCGAGGCAGAAGTATTTTTAAAGAAGCATGGTTTTCGTGTAATAAAAGCTTACGGTTCGAGTCACTTTCTTACGTAGCTAACTATTATACGTACAGAACGTGGTTCGAAATTGCATCCTGCGCAAAAATAAATACCGTCCTATTTATATTCCGTTGTCTCGACTGCAAAATAATCTTTGCAATCTCGTCCGCTTCGACGAAGCAAAGTAGAAATCAGAGCGCCGGACCACGGCGAAGAAATCATTTCGTTGCCTATTGGCGCGAGAAATTGACTTTGCCGTGGAGGAGCTATTAGCAGTACCAAAGGAAGAAGGTGTGAGTCGGATGATTGGTTCGTCCAATTCCATAATCTAAATCGCTCGAGGCGCGAGGCAGACGTATAATGCCGGTGTTCGTATTTAATCGAACACGGAACTAAGACTACGACGGTTCTTCCGTTTACGGATCGTCCTCGCGAAACGAAACGCTTTTAATTAGGTCCTGAACGGACAAGGAAGCTGGCCGTTTAAAAATCGCAACAACGAGGCGTATAACTTTTTATTCGCTCGCGCAGCAAACTTCCCGACTCTCTCCTGGCACGAGTTTTCAACTTTTATATTAACTTTGAACGTCTTTGACACTGCCGGGACAGCTTCTTTTAATACGAGTTTGTCAGTTGCTAAAAGGCTGATGTCTATAGAGAAACTTGGGCCGTAAACAAAGAGAGGACAACTTTCGAAAATGGCCATTTACGAATTCTATGGACGGACGAATTTTTATACGACGCGTTGGTCGTAAGGAACGTTGAGAATCACAGCGGAATACCGAAAGGCAAACTTTAACAAGCACGGAATGTCCATTTTGGATTGATATTCCATTCGTTGCTAGACGTGGCGCTATCCTGGAGTTCGAGACGCGTTCTCCGACGTCAGTGGCGAACAGCGATCGGCATTAATAACCGATGGCGGAAGTTTGCGAATGGCGCGTGTCAGTCGGGCGGAGAACGCTCCAGCGAGCTTATGAACCTTCATGGTCGCTAGCCGATATATCCGCCGTAATTCATCCCTCGATGGAAACCGGAAAAGGCAGCTGTCTCCCGGCGACTTTGGAGCTATGTACGCGCACGTACGCCGCGTTGGCACCACTTAGCGTATTTACTCGAGCAAGTTTACGTCTAGCAACGTCTGGCCAGCCGTTGCTGCTGCCACTACAACGGGAATAGAAGCCGTTTAGCGCTTTCAAACTTACCCATCGAGACGTCGGGGCTCCGGGGCGCGGGGGTGGAGGCGAAACTAAGGAAAGACGTCCAAAATGATGAATGCCGAACGTTAAGCAAAACTGGTACGGGCATAACTGCAAATGGACTCGCGCATTCTCCGACGCGCGAACTTGCCAACATCGCCACCGACTTTTACGGGGGTGAGTATGGTAACGTTCTACGAGCCGAGACGAATTTAAATATTCATTCGGTGCATAGGAAATAATATAATTCACGTTAACTGTTGTTTAAAAAAAAAATTGCATAGTTCCATTTAAGAACTAAATGCAAGAGCGTATTTTGTTTGATGAAAAATCGACGTCATCGAAGAATTGTATCGTCCCTATTACGGATCTGAATCGTATCAAGTTCGCGAATCTTCCGTCTGAAAAGAGCTCGAGGTTGTTCCAGTTTCTGGAATCACCCTGTATTCCAAGGGATGTACCGTTGGTCTCGTGCAACACGGTTGCAACTAGTGTCAATAATTCCGGGGCGGAGGAAAATGAAATGCCAAAAGTGTTGAGGTGGCATGCAAAGTGGCGAGAATCACGTATCGAGGAAATCCGTGTGACCTAGCAATTCGGACGTCGAGCAAATGGAATTCCACGGCTGACGCGGGACAACGAATGAAATTAAGGGCACGTCTGCCCCCGACTGTATAATGAATTTACTTAATACGGTTTACACACTCCGAAATGCCGAAATTGAACGGCCTCGTTTCCATGCTATGCCCGTGTCTGCAGTCGCGCGATCCCGTGCATTTCGCCGCGATCTCTGTCGCGCTCCTTCTTTCGGTGTAATCCTGTTTGCCTACGAGCTTTTCGCAACCGCGGAACTCGGTTGGGAAGCTGCCGGAATATTTAATGACGGAAGAGAGTTGCTCGATCGAAGAAAAACCCCGATGGTCCGTGTGTGTGTGTGTAATTCGTTATTGGTGGCACAATCGAAGCCCAGGCTATTTGTAAAATGTAGCGAAATTTCATCTACGGGAAATTAACGTTTTACGTATATAAGAAATGGAATATACAGTAGAGTTTCGATTATCTGGCACGCGAATATCCGTAACGTCCGGAGAAATATATCGGTGTAAAAAAGTTTTTCAAATCGTTCTCAAAAAATTATTTTATGTTGCAGTGGTCGATTACAATCATTTTTGGTCATTACACATACCCCCGAAATCCTACGCAGTTTCGAGAAAAAAATTCATTACCGAAAATTCTATGTCTGACCATACCGTTGATATGTTTCACTGAAATTTCGTGCGTATCTTTAAAACGTCATAACTCCTGAACGGATTGGACGATTTTGATGTTTAAAAAAGCAAACGACGCGTATTTTAGTGGAGAATATGTAGAAATCACAAAAATATTCGAAAAGTTGCTCCTTGATACTGCAAAATGTGAAAAAACCCATAAAAGTGGTCCAATCTTCGAACAGCCATAACTCCTACAATAGTGAATATATTTCAATGAAACTTTTTTCTGAAGTAGAGCTTATGGGTACCTACAAAAAAGTATTAGACAACTTTTCTGTAGGGGGTCAAACAAAATTATCAAAAATGAAAAACTAATTTTAGACAAATTTATGTGGACAAATTTTTCGGCGAAAAAAAATTTTTTCAAATCCTTCTAAAAAAATTATTTTCAATTTTGGGAGTCAATTACGAGCATTTTTGGTCAATAGACATACCCCCGAAATCCTACACACTTTCGAGAAAAAAATTCTTTTCAATAGCGTTGAAAACAATTTTCAAATTTAGCGTTGGGGTTTCCCAAACGTGTCGTTAGTTTTTGATTTCCCATAGAAATAAAGTTAAAGTATATGATGGAATGAGAAAACTTCTCGTGATATTTCATTCCTGTGAACCATTTCATTCTTATTGTAGTCGTAGAATTACATCGAATTATTAAACAAAATACTTCCGTCGCTTCGTATAAATTTTGCGCCTGTTATTCCGAATTTATCGTGCGTTGCTTGAAACTTATCGCGAACCGTTCGCAATTTATCTTGGCCCACTTGCAGTTCGCCGTGAGTCACTTGAAACTTTCCGTGGGTCACTCGAAACTTATCGTGGGTCACTCGAAACTTATTGTAGGTCAGTCGCAATGTACCGCGATAGATCGGGCAGATATTTTTCCCAGCGAATGTTAAATAATTTGGGTGCATATCCGAGCGCAGTTTTTCCGTTTATATGGATCACAGAAAAGCACACGACCTAATCGCGTATTTCGTGTTTGTTGTGCCTCGCGTGTGTCGTGATTTCGTTCAAATTTTCGCAAAAGCTTTGTTCCGCTTTTCGACTTAGTTTTTCGATGAAGAATCATCCCGTTCTCGTTTGTACCGCCAATAACGGACCAGCATACAATTGAGGTCAACTTCATTTCGGGGTTTTCCTGGCATTTTAACCGCCGTTACGTGAAATTCCAATCTCCGGACGATTACCGCGAAACGACAATGTCTTCTCCGTTCTATCCTGTAATTACGAACTTCGAGAAGAAGTTCCAGTCTCGAGAAAACCCTCCCGCAGGTCCACGAACAGAAAGTTTTCCCTATTTGTCTGAATATCGATTCGCGTGAGCATGCTCCGACACGATTACGTGTATACGCGGTGATAACCTGTGATGCACCGACACTAAGAAAACCTTTCATTCAGAATCCTCTTAGTTTTATCGCTGTGCAACGTCTGCTGCGGACAGACGAGATATTCCAATTCCACGCTTAAAAATACAATTTCATCCCTGGATTAATGAAACTGAATCATTCGATCATTCTTCCTGTTCCTTTAGCTCGAGCAGTCGGAAGCTGTGAAATTAAAAGCGATATCGTGCATCGATTGCTATCCTTTTTCGTATCGAGCCATTTACAATTTATTACGGGAAATTTATAGTAAATTTTATTATAATAAATTTATAGATATTTGTATCGCTTTGCTCATCCTCGACGACGATAATCAATTCGATAATCAATTGAATTAAAATTTTAATTCAATAACGTGTTCTCCATAAATTAATTATGCCTCTATTTATACTCAATTTACAGTATAATAAAATTTCAATTTAATAATACATATTCCATAAATTAATTATGTCCTTAGGAGCAGCCCGTTCCCTACCGATCCTCGATTCTAGAGAACTCGGGAGCCACGATTTTCGATTTTTAAGCCACGTATTGTGTTACTACGCGCGACAGTGATGCAATAATCCGAGACCGTGATCGCGAAGTCATAACTCGAGTAGCTCGCGTACCCTTGGTCGATTACTTTCGATCGACCAATACCTGTAACGGCGGTACCGCGAGCTGCGATAAAATTGAGTTTCCAGTTGCCTTGAAGGTCGATTAACGTCCAATCGAGCCCGGGCAACTCGATTATTTCCTGCAAATCGCTTTTCCTAAGGTCTTTACGGAGACCGGTTTTCCTCTCTTACCGAGCCGAGAGTATACCACCCTACCCTCCCACGTTCGCTGTAATTACCTTACTGCCACAAATTTGTCGAAACCCCGTGGAATAACGCGGAGAAATCGCGAAAGCATTTTTCTGAAACATTGAACTGTCACGGACAATATTTCACGTTACACGCTGCCGGGCTTGCTCGAATAGCTTCCGAATACGAAGGTGAAAAGATTCGCGGAAAGCTGGGGGAATTCGAGGCGACGGAAAGCTGCAATTTCGTTCCGGGCTCGATCGGCGATACGTGACAAATAAACTTACGGTTTTGTCGCCCAGATTGCGAACTCTACACGTGAGATAAGCGGTCTTTCCGATCAGGGCTGTGACGTTTGTGTTCTGCGAGTAGTCGAACGTAGGCTCCGCTTTCGACTTGACGCCCGCAGAATCCACCAGCAGCTGATTCCGTGGTCTGCTCTGGCTCGAGTGTCGATCCATGTTATCTATTGTGCGATCCCCTAAGCTGAGCGTATCTGCAACAGAAAAGAAGAACACGTCGGTCAGACGGTTTTTACCGGGAACCAGTCGGCGAAATCTCCCGGTATCTTCCCCCGTCGTCGACAAATAGAATCGTCCTCCGTGAAAGAGTATCGATTCCGTGAACGAAACCGCCACCCTCTCTGTGCGTAAATACACCACGCGTCCTCCCACTTTTCGTAAACATCTCGATTGCTTTGACTCTGTTCCTTCCCGGGTATAAATACCAGTGCCTCTAGGAATCCAGAACAGCCTGATTCTCGTTGCGACCTCGCCTGGTATCGAATACCTTACTCGGTCACAGTTTCAATGGTTGCCCTACGTTCTATTTGCTTTATCCAAGTTTGATGCGTTCGAACCGAATCCAAGCGTTTCGTGCCATCGCTGCAGACTCGATACGCTTCTCTTATATTTTTTCGATACATTATTTTCCGGCGCGCGCGACAAAACAATGCCCGCTCGATGCCATCGGACTCGAACGAACATTTACCCTGACGCTCCAACGTTCTCGCCCTCGACTCCCCCGGCGCCATTTTATTGTTCGCTCGTCGACTAAACCGTGCTTCGCGCGAGGTTATAATTTCTAACCAGCTGCGGAAAAATACTATTCTACATTCGAACGTGAATTTATTTCAATAGCTACGTACGGATAAATTTTCGTTTTCGTATCGAAACGGTTTCATATTAAACGATACTGTATTGTGTATCGCGAATGATAACGATACAGCTAGTAATTATAATAAACCCATACACAGCCTTCTCGCCTATTACACCGATTTCAACTAACTCTTGCGACAATAATTTATCGGAATATCGCTATCCGTGCCGCGAATCTGTCTATCGATCTGTACGTACCTATCTGCGCTATTAATCTCCCTCGTTTTTCCCTCCCCCGCGGCTCTACCCGCCGTCTACTGGTATTCTCTTCTTATTGTACGCGTGCTAGGCCTAGTCGACGCTCGTTTCGGAAGAAAAAGAAATTTTCGATGCGCGAAATTGCTGGAGCGACGCGCCGCTTCGTCGAACGAACGTCTTATTAGAGCACACCGGGAAAATGGAGCGCGTCGAGAAGCGATTTTCAGTGCAGGGAAACGAATAACCTCGATGTGGAACGAGCGACTAAAATGAATATCAAAAGTACGAGTACCGGAAATGTTATTTAATTGATTTTAGTCGAACGATCGGAATTAGTATCGCGAGCGTCGGGCTAAATCGTTTGGTTATTATGGAGATTAGATTTCTCGTCCCCGTTAGACGTTAAATTTCGCGGTTCTTTCCGTGTCGCGGGCGCGCGATGTTTATGAAAATGCGGCGATAACGCGGCCCGAATTCCCGCGAAAGTCCCGCGGTCGGTGAATTGTAACCCTTACATTATCACAGTAGCCGGATATTAATGTTCCTCTATTTCGCTATTTGCATGGTAATCGTTGTTGCAGTCGTTCTTCGTACAAAGCCGAGCGCGCGCTTGTCGGCCAGGCCAATAAAGGCTGGCTAAAAATTCACAGGCGATACGTGGCGCCGCGGGGCAACGTTAATCACTCGGTCGTTGTAAGAAAGGTAACCCAGGGTCCCTATTAAACGGCAAACCAATTTATCGTGTCACCTGAATACCCAATTACACGCGAAGTGTCCATAAAAGCGTTTCTCTTTGACGTCTCGGGAGCGTAGCGTCGCATCGTTGCTCTCTGGCGAAGCTGAAACGCAAAGAGGAAGAAGAATTCTTTAACGAGACACAACATAGCCGAGAGTCGACGGGCCCTTGAGCATATCCAGTTAAATAAGTTGTTAGAGGGAAGAATAGAGACATTCTGAATAGAAAAGCGCGTATAGAGCGCCTATAGCTCACTCCACGGAGAACCATTATAGCCGCGGGGTGTAGCTATAGCCAGAAAGAGATTGGATGGTATTAGATTAGATCAGAGCTCATTACGCTTCGGCTTAAAAGCGAATTAGGCGGAGAATGGGTCGGACGAGAGCGTCGGAGAAAAGCCACCCCCCCTTGCCGACGGGGGCTGTATCGTCCCCCGTTGTTTTTCTCGTAATCCATCACCGTGAAAAGAAATACCGATACACGCGCGCTACGTCGCTTGAAAACGCGTATGCAGTCGCGTGAGTTATAAATATACATGAATAGGAGGCGACCCTCGACTCGATGTTACGGCTATGGTAATTTCGAAACGTGCATTCTCGCGTAACTTGCTTTCTCGATCGCCTAGCTCGAGAAAAACGACCGCTGCTTCGCTCTCGAATATCGCTCATAATGTACCGTTAAGGGTTTCAACCCCTCCTTTGAGCGTAATTATTTCAACGGTCACCTTTCATAGCATAGGCATTCTTTCCTTTTATATAATACTTCCTACTTCCATATCGTACTGTCATTTCTTGTAATTAATTCTAATTCTAAATAAGCTGGAACGTTTGTACGAAGAAGTTTGGCAGCGCGTTAAAAGGAACGAAATATAGGTTGTCGCGTAATTTTGTGACGCACAGTGGAGTAAATGGCGGGAAATTTCAACTTATTAACGAACCTGACGATCAAATATCGTTCGTGACATCTGCAGCGTAGAAGTTACTTCTGCTCTTAATTTGTATTCGTATGGGTTTAGAAATCCTATACAAGGAAACTGGGATTATTAAGAGCAAGAACTTTGTGTCGTTAATTGCTACTCTCTCTCGCTCTTTCTCTCTATTTCTGCAAGCTTGGCTGTTATTTAAACGTTCGTAGCGATCAGGAGAACAGCAATATAATAAATCCGTCGCGCGCCTAGTAGGGGGACATTTCAAGATATTTTATGCGCTTTACCACGCGCACGGTTTAATTAATTCTGGAGCAGCAACTAAGCCCCAAGAGCTTATAACGAGCTTTTCCGTGCACTCGGGGGACCGCTCTTTGGCTTTCCCAGAACTCTCGCGCCAGTATGCTCTTCGTTCGCTCATTGACTTTTCAGCAACGCGTCGGCAACGTATTGCATCGCGCGACGCTGACTCCGTTCATCCGATCCTCGTTGAAAACCCTCGTCTAAACAGGATGAACCACCTCGATGATTCTGCTAAATCGCAAATTATTTTCCCAGGAATGGGAAAAACATGGCCCATAATGAGATATTTGATTGCCTACATCAGCTTCTATTTAAGATGTCACAGAGACGAAATACTCTTCTTGGCATAAAATATGTCATTTCTCCACCTAGAAAAGGAAAAGAAGAGAGGGAAGAAATCTGCTGATACGGGGAGTGGCGCGAAAGGTTGTATCTCGTTTCGGGGAATCGAGGTCGCGGCAAAGAGCGTGGACTTTCCTCGCAGTACGTATAATTTACCTACAATATTTCCATTTATCTCGGTGGACGTGTAGTGGCAGACTTTACTTTAGAAGCTCATCAATATTTATGGACACACGATAGCTGTGTTACGTTATGGCCTCTATCTAAGCGCGGTAGCTTATGAAGTCGAGCTATAACCGGAACAAATATTCTTTGGCTTTATGGAGGGAATTGTATATAGATCGTGCGAACGGAACTCGACGGGAGAACGTTAAATCGATGGACGCGGTCCTCCATGCTTCGTGATCGAAAATCCTAGAAGCGACGGCTCGTTGAATTATTATTGCTCCGGCGAATAGCGAGGCTGATCCCTGGAAATTGTTTCGAATGGTTTGCAGGAACCGCGAACACGCTGTAAGGTGCATGAAATCTCTCCGGGCTGCGCTATCGCAGTTCGAGTGGATATTCGTTTATTCAAATGACTGGTGTTTGCGATACGCGCGAGCTCGAATATCTGAATAGCGAGCGGGCGTTGCACGCGCACAAACACATCGCTCGGAAACCCCGAGCGTATTTCGTCGACCCAAGAAAACGTGGACGAGACGTTTTTATCGGAATTCTCGCTAATGAAACATCGATTCGGTCGAAATCGGAATTTTGAGTCCGAGTTTCCAGAATACGCAACGTTTTCTATGAGATCCATCCTTTCGCGCATGAAAGATCCACGATATTTCGTTTCACATTCACCCAAAATATATAAATATTTATATTTATTTAGAATTCCATCAATAGTCACGATATTCCGCTCGATTCGCGTGTTCCTCGGTCGGGCGTAAATTTTTAATATGCATCTTTCTATTCATGCCCCTCTAAATTTTACTACCTCCGTCCGACCCGAATATATTAAATTCGCTTCCATCGGAAAAAATGGCACACCGCCAGAAGTCGAAATAATATTAAAACGATCGACGCAGAATTTATCTTCCATTTCGAAACGTTGATTTCCCAATTTTCGTCGCGTTCCGGGCGGCTGTGCCATTATTTCTTCATCCCTTTCTCCGGGAGCGTCAACAACCGGTACTTTTATCTCGTACAAGCATCCGCCGGTGTTAGGAAAATCCCACCCCGAAGAATTTCCATCGGGTTCCCGAAGTAAAACTCCGTGGCGACTTAACGTTGGGGAGGACGACCGTAATTGCCAGGATGATTGAACGCGGTTAGCGTTCCTTATCACCGGAGTAAATCGCGCCTAATGGAAAATAACGACGAATCTCGTCGGAAGCTCCGCGGCGACCGGAAATAAAATTACTCCCGCGGGCCGACCGTGATAAATTGCAATGACAATTTTCGATGACTTATAGCCGAGTGGTTGTCCGCGACAAATTGCGCGGTCGTTCGTTTCGCGGTGGAAAAAAAAAATGCTGGGTATTCGTGGTTGCACCGGCGAGCGGAATTCTCTCTTTTTACGGAGACTTCTGGTAATTGGAGCTGGCGTCGTTCGAGTCACGTTTGACATGGACGGTAACTCGCTCAAGTTTGACGACGGAGTTGTCCGGGTCGCCGGTTACGAGCGAGCTACGCTCGAGCAATTGCGCCCGCGGCGCGATCCAACGAAACAACCGTGTGCAAAAACACGCGACTTCTCGGGCCACCCATCGAGCTCATGCGAATTCGAGCGGTTTAAATTAGAGGAAAAACCCGCGCAGTCTGGCCGAAACTCGATGCGCAGAGCACCGTGGAATTCGCCGCGGGCCGGAGGGGGGATCGCGACGTCGCTGCGTAGCACGGTTGATTTGTTCGCTTGGTAACAACGCGGTTGGCCATCTTGGAAAATGGCAGCGAGTGTTGAGAAACGTTCCGACTCCCGGAAAATCGTGGACAACAGGGTCGAGAAACGGTCCTGAATCTCGGGAAATCGTGGACAACAGGGTCGAGAAACGTCCTGGATCTTGGAGGAGCGTGGAGAACAGTCACGAGGATCCTGTTTTGCTGATTTCCCGATTTGCGGATCTACGATCTGTCTCTTGTGCAAGGTAAGGCGTATAATGTTGTAACCTTGAATAGTGCGTGAACCATTGTATAAAATAGTAGTGTATCTAGTCCGCGTACCTGTTTAATAGTGTCATAAATGCTGTGTTGATTGGCGTTGCAACAAGTACCGATATTCATTTTCCGATAAAGTGTCGTTTACGAGCGAGTTGAGAGGCACGAATCACGGCCGAGCAAGCAGCGGTAATTTACATTGTTGATCCGTGGAAAATCCCAATTCGGTCGCAAACGAAACGATTACGTATACGGAGTGTTAATCTATGGTGTGGTATAATCGGAAACCGGACGGAACGTGGTTGTTCAGCTTGTCGAGTTAGATTTCAGACAGATAATTGTATCATAGGTGTGTTTCATGGTGAACTAATCCCTGTCAGGGTCTTTTTTGCGAGTGCTACATTTTCCTTTACAAAATTACTGCAACCACCGTACAGATTTTCCACGTTAACGCGACACGTTACGTCCGACTTTATGACGATAAAGTGGAAAGCCGTTGGGAACAGTCGATGCGGATAGATATCGTTACAGCTATGGTTGTTGCAGTACCATAAAACGTACCATGATACAGAGGGTGAAAATACAAAGGTTTTAAAGACGATATAGTTCAGGGTACCTCAAACTGTGACTTGCAAATCATCAAAGACGAAAGGATAAAATACGTAAAAATATATGACGCAAGGTAGTTTAAAATTATATCTGAAAATTAAGAATTCAGTTCCACTTTAGAGGATCAGCTAAAAGTTTCGCCTACATCTCTTGTTTTAACGACACGGATTATCACGGAAGTTTGTGAATATTTTCTCGAAACATAAGTTTACGCAATTAACCTTGCCAGGCTGTGGTCCGTTTTAGGAGCGCGTCTTGTTTGGTAGTTAAACGCTGATGAGTAAATACATCCTGAGTGATGGTTAACCACTTTCTGTGTATTTAAGCGTGTCCTTTGTAAAGCCTAAGCGCGTTCTGTTCCTGCGTCTTGTACGACGGCAGAGTGCAAATACATCAAATGGGACGTGTGCGGATGTTTGACATGGAACAGAGGAGTTGATCGATACGATGCGGTGGGTGTATCTGTTTGCTTTCTCGCTTCGCAATCGCGGAAACTTGTCCCTCTGATGACTTTGGGATTATTGAACATCAGATTTACGACGTTGGCCCGTGTTATCGTGTATTGAGAATGGTTTCCGAATAAGCGTCCTAGTTGACTCGGTTGCATGGAGTTCTATATTCGCCTTGGTCGGTCAAACTTCGAAAATATTTTCAGTCTACAGTATTATCATCTGTGTCTCTGTACAATTGGTTTCAGAATCTCCACTTTCCTTACTGTTTTCGCAATCATTTTCGTATACATGAAATGTAAACAGCAAAGATTGCATCAAATTTGAATGCGAAAATATTCGAAAAATTGGTTTCGAAGTAATGACGTTGTTTGCTTATTCGCGATACCTCTGAAATAAACATACGACGTTACTGTGCATTGAAATTACGAAACGGTAGTGTGAGTGAATTCGTAGAATTAATTCGAATTTTAGTTTGGCGACGCGTGACACGAATGTGTGCAAATATTTGTCACGACCGCGTGAAATTAGGTTGGGAGTTTAGTCGGTTGCGACGAGAGAGTTACAGAGTTAAGAAAAGAGAGTTTCAAACTGTGGAGCAATGATATCCGAAAGGGAGGAGTCGCAACCCCTATAAAGCGATTTAGAATCCGAGGGGAAGGCGGAACAGAATGTTTATGTAGAAAAATACGAATGTCTCATACATTTATTTGCATTAATACATTGATCACTAACATAAAAGATACATTTTTCTTTGGAACTGCTTTGGAATAGACTGAAATTCTAATAAATTCCTTTGTTTTAGGTGCAGGGGGTCTGTCTCTTTGTTTTGGCAGCCTCTAGTAAGTATTCGAAGAATCCCAGGAGATTTATGTGTAACTGTGCAATATTGTATAAATATGTGTTTATATTGAATAAAATTTCCCTACCCCCCTCCTAATGGAACACGGAGAATCTACTTTCGGTAGATCGTTTACTGAAGCAATCGTTGATCATTCTAGTAGAATCTGCTCGAGAATATTGGTCGTTAAAATCAAATACCATCCGAGTATTAATAATTCGTTGAACGGAGACATAGTTCCTTCTCGGTTCTCGTGGATCCGACAACGCTTCGTAGATAATCTTCACGGTGTCGACATCCCTGCCGCATGTCGAAGGTCGAAATTACTTTCGCGCGGAATCCCCGATCCGACGACGTTATTGCCGCACCTTGGCCCAAAGGATTTGCACGCGAATCGCATTGGCGTTTCGAGATTAAGGTATTTAAGGGACTCTGGCTGCGGCAACGGCCCCCGTCCCGTCCACTCCGCATTTCGCCGCAATTTCTAGGCAGAACCAACCGAAGAGGAAGAGAGAAAGCCAGAGGGAGAATTCCCGGTTTCGTCGCCGGTGATCTGAATATTTAGATCGCTCTGGAACTTCGGGGAGAACGACCTTTAGCGGAGCGTAGAAAGATCGTTTTCCTGAGAGTTATGATCTTATTTCGAGCCCCCGCGGCTTGTACTTCCGGGCTACGCCGCAGCCCGTGTCCGGAACGAATTAAATCGAGTGTTCGAGATATACGTAGAGGGAAATTAAGAACCATAAAAGCGTTCGATCCACTGGTCTTCGTTCGACACACGAAAAGAAAGTCGAAGCTACTTTTCGTGATTTAATAGTTATATCGAGTATTAGGTTGCGCCTCGTAGAACACGAGGAAATCCCTGAAACAAGAAGAAAGAGAAAAGATCTTGATAGTCTGTAAGGAGGGGTGGTATAAAGAGAATTATCATCTTCGTGTTATTAAAGTCCGGTGAAATAAAATTCTGATAAAATTTACGTCGGACGTTTTTATCGCAACCGGCTCTAATAACATGGAGATGATCATCTTCTTTATGCCCCTTTTCCTTACGAACTATCAAGATGTTTCTCTTCTCACGTTCTACAACTATTTTCATTTCATTTATCGTGGAAGAATTGCCTCTGCCAGCCTTCTAATTAATTAATAGTATTTTATAAATATGTCTCTATGCCAGAGGGAAACAACATCGACCGTGTGCGATGACAGTAATGTAGATTTTGGATATAGATGGCGAACCAGTTTCGAGGAAAGTGGTCAAAGTTTAGGGACGCTTGATGGATTAGCGCTAATGACCATAGTGTTTCATCAAAAGCGGTCGCGGCGGAACAGATACGAGTCTGCCAACTTGTTGGCTCGAAAGCTGCACTTTCGCGTACGATCGAATGGAATATTCGCCGCGGATATGGTTTCAGAAAATGCAAGGGTTCCTCGTTGTTCGTTAAGAGGGAGTGAAATTTGTCCGACGGTGTCGGAAGCTCGTGCCGAGAAAAACGATTACAAGCTGTTCTTTTCAGGGCGCAGTTAATTATCGCGGGGCCGGTCACGTGCGTATTTAGTGTAAATCAGGGGAATTAAATGGGGCTAGATGAAGCCGCGAGCGGGCAAATCGGTCTCCGGTACAAAGCCCCGCAGGACCGATAAATAAGTTCGATAAGGCGTTCCTTATCTTTTAAATAGGCAATGTAATTTAATCACGCGGGGGCGGTCGCGTGACCGCGTCACAGATTTGTCTCTCCGTGTTGCTTTGGCCGAAGCTATGCGGCCGCGTTATATTTTTCTTTTTTCCCTTTTCCACCTGGCCGCAGATTGCGGGAAATAAATAGCACGGTGTACGCGTACGTGGTCTGCCAGCATAACTTTCGCGCTCCGCCGCGGGGATGATTTGTGTGCGGGGGCAAGACGAAGCGAACAAAACGACGAGAATATTGATATACGCGACGCGATAAGTTCCGTTCGCTTGTTTCAATTTTCAAACGAGACTCCGATGGAATCTACGCGGGCTTCGTCGTACGTTGATCCTTGGCTATAGTTTCGGTGTACAACTTATATGTACCTGTCTGGCATAACCGCCTGGTCACGTTCCAGGAGCATTATGTGCGATGCGTGACAGAATACATACCGGCGTTTCTCGTTTCGCAGTTTGTATATTCTGTTTGTACGTCGGCGAGCATCCGGGCGAAAATTTTCGGACGAAAATGTCCAGCAACCGGCGTAAGGCGCACAGCTTTCGAGCGGTTTGTTTGGTCGATAAAATTACAATCTGAATTATACGATAGAATAATGTTCCATAACTGCTCGATCGAGTAAATACAGAGTTCGTGTTCGTAGCCCCTAACGAATAAATTTTTGCTCCCCTTTGTGCCACGGTTTCGCCTTGACTCGTACTCGCGCACCTCTCACCTTTCCTTTCTTCCGTATTTCCATTTCACTCTATTTCTAGCCTTTGTACATTTATTTCGTAGTATTACGTTCATTATTTTTACTCGGGTAATACGTTCTTCCGTTTTTTGGTTTGTCTTTATCAGAGCCGACGAGATGCGAGCGTAATATTCAGAACAGTAGACGAGCATTTGTATGTCAATTAGGGCCGAGCCACGCGCAAGAATAGCAAACGCACGGATTAAAAGCTGGATTATATTACGTGCAGCAACCAAGCAGTAATTACTTTCGTTCGAGCGATTCACCAAAGAATTTCGAATTTAATAACCATCGTATGCTGGAAATGAAACGCGTAGAAAGTAAGTTTCGACGATAGTATCGCTAATCGGAAAAAAATGTTATGAAAATCGGAATAGGATTTCTGAAATAAAACTGTAAAGCCTTTGACATGCATGGATTATATTTACACAATAATGAAAAGCCCTGGACGCTCTGCAGGGAAGGTGAATTAAATCCGTCCGTTTTGCCATTGAAAAGGTAAAAATCAAGTGGAAAATTTAAATAACAACGACGTGGCGCTTTTGTAATTTATTTGGCCGAACAATCGCCGCACAGGTCCTAGCCGCGTTATTTGTTTCGTTGGCGTTCTAAAGTTCCGCTCGCCGGGCAATTATAGGAGTAACAAATAAACAACCCCCGTTTCAATGGCCGTGCACCGTTAATGTAAAAACGTCAAAGGGGACAATCGTGTCGCGTGCAAGAGTCCAACCATCGACGTTTTCAAATAAATGTCGTTTCGATTTCAATTTCGTTAACGACGAGGGCCCAGCGTTTGTTCTTTCCAACGAAAATTAAATCTCGCCGATGGATTTGTTAACGAGTTTGTTCGAACGATACTCATTACCAAAATGGATTCAGTCTTAAGATTATAATTTTATATAAGCCGAGGACTGGTATCGTGCATTTAGATTTTCGACTAATCGTCTCCTAATCGATCGATTTTCCGAGTCCTCCGGTAAACGTTCCCATCTATTAGGAAATCATTATTGAAAACACGGAATAATGGGGTAATGGAGAAAATGGCGTAACGGATGGCTCGGTTCGTAGCCGCGTTCAGCTGGGCGACTAATATGGATCGTGTGAAAAATCTCTTTGGAAAAACCGTCCAAACGATAAATCGCCCTATCGTCGCTGAGGCAGCTCGGAACGTCAGAGAGCGTCCCGGCGCGCGTCCTTGCAATTTATCGGCGCATAAGCTGCACGGTATCGGCCCTATTAGACCCGTTAACGATCTCGGATCAGATTTCATTGCTTCGTTCCTTGGAAGCTGCATCCCCTTTGCTCGTAGCGTGCGACCAAAATAAAAGGAAGAAGGCGCGCGAAGTGGAGCACAAGGGGGAAAGCGGAAGAGTAAAAAGAAAGACGAGTGTTGGCCGAGAGGGTGGCGGGAGATAAAAGCAATTAATTAAAGCTCGAACCCTCCCACCATCTTTACTTCCCTCGCGTGTCCCTCTTTCTCTGTTCTTGCACCGCGTAAATCCAGTCCGCGAAGGTCGATCCTCCCGTCTGCCGTGAAAACGAGCCGACGACACTTCTGTATCCATTATGTGGGGATAAGTGGGCCACGTCGCGAAATAATGGAACGGCCATGATTTTGTGAGTTTATCGTCACCCGTCACGTGACACGGAAATGCAGCAGGCGACTGGCGCAGGCTCTCTCTCGCGTTTAAACGGGTCGAGGGTGCTCGCGCTTAGGCTCGTAATTAAAACACGCTGGGACTTAATGTTTCCTACTCTGCGAGGGCTGAAGTAACAAGCCCCGCGACGCCGTCAGCGTATTTCACCGCGAGTATTTCCGGAAGTCCGGTCGATTTGTCCAGTTCTTGGCGCCTTTTTGATTAGACTCTGGTGCTTTCATCCTTTTTCTTTATCGCGATATTCGCTGTACCGAGCAAGCGACTTTGAGTAGCCAATATATTTCAGAAGGGAGGAACACCATCCTTCTTAACCTAATACATATTTCGTTCACATTGAAGTTTTGCTTGCGTCATTTAACCTTTGCGTCACAAAATTCTGTTTCATGTTCCGAAACACAGTGTCCTAAATTTTCTCCTGACCTAGTCTCCCTACTCCGAAATCTTTAAAAATTCAGACAACTCCTACATAAGTCAACCACTGTAGGTTAGCCAGTTCACTTGTAACTAGACACTCCACCGTTGTATGTATGCCACTTCATTTTTAAGTCGACATTCAACAGTTGTACATCTTCGCTTCCAAGTTTCCCTATATGGAGCACCGAAGCTTCCTTATACCGACTATTGAATCTTTGCCAGTTTATTTCAATATTGACGTCATAAATCATTCCGTCACTGAATCTCTGCCTGCGAGTTTCACCGCGACCTCCATACTTCGAATTATCGTACATCAGAGCGTACGGTTCGTTACGTTTCGAATACCGTGCACATAAATATTTGTCGAATACACATTTATTATGTTCGTTTGCTTGTTTGCGTCGATTCTTCTCTTTATTAAAAATCGTCGCGACCGACAAAACTAATCCATCAATCGAGCACACATAGATTCATCACCTTTTTGTTACGTCGACCAATGAAACAACCTAAATATTACCGAGGAAAGTCACGCGAAACGTAGTCTACAACGCAAACATTCGGTCAAAGTCAGTCAGAAACAAACAGTCAAATATTCAGGAACACACTCGAGTCAGACACTACTAAACCGTTACATGTGCAAATTTACACAGTCACGTTCTAGTTGTTATGCATTCAGTTGTTAAATATACACAGACTGTTGTTCCGAAGTTCACACGCGCAAAGTAGCATTCTTCAGCGACATTACTTGTTTATCTGAACCACAGCCTAGTTTTGCTTCGATAATACTAGTAGGTAGCCTGCTGTTATTAAATATAATATTATAATTCCTGACGAAATACTATTTTCCCACAGTAAATATTGTAGTAACCAGTAGTATAATCGTTTTCAACCATTTTGACTGTTCTGTCTAGTTTCCCCACAGGCTATGTCCTATTTCAGCTCGTCTCTTAGGTTGTCGTGGCGAATCTCGGTGGTTTTCTGTGACTGTTGCGTTTGGAACAGGAATCTAAGTCCAATAGTTATCTGAATCCAGATAAATTACTTGAAAACGATCATAATACAGAACTCACATTTCCATAAATATCGTATAAGTGAAATTTTCGAGCGTCTCGATTCCCTTATTATTAACGAAAGTCCAAGGGACGACGACGTTTCACCAGCTCCGATTAAATGTCTCGTTTAACTGCAAGTTTATGTATTGTTATACACAGTACACAAAAAAAATGAATAGAAATGTGTTAGAAAATGTGAATTTCGTGCCAGGAAAAAACGATAGCAGGTGTTCGAAGTATCTTGCGCTCATTTCGATGCATACCTCGGCACGTTTCTTGTTGGAAATTCTCACATGACCAAGAATTCCTGAATTTTCTTTTATTTCTCGGCAAGAGAAACAAACGTAAAAATTGCTATCAGAGGAAACTCGAAATAACTGTCTTGCACACCGGGTTGAACGAAGAGGTGTAAAAAATTTAAATCGTTCGTAGTATTACTTTCGACGGTAACTTTGTGGAATTGAAAAATCCAGCAATTCGCGTGCAACAACTTAATAATTACCGAGCACTTTGCACACGTTGGTGCGTTCCTTTCGAGGCCAGTAATGAGCCGCGCCCCGGACAACGAGGTGCAACTGGGTATAAACTCCCTCACGAGGAAGCGACGTTTTATTATTGCAAAAAGTTATTTCAAGGTTCGTCATACTTTCCAAGTTTCGTAGGGGCGAAGTAAAACGATTCCGGGGGAAGTTTCTTACTCGCTTCCGAGCGAACTTTCCGAATCGACGAAGCATCTGTCAGCCGTCGGGGGCGTTTATTTTCGAGCACCAGGGTCACCGATAGGCTGGACTAAATTCGACGGCGCGAGAATTTCCGCGAGATCGGGCTAACGGGTATGAAATTAGCGTCGACGATGGAAAGTGGCCGCGGAATGGACTCCCGGCGGAAAAGTTTCCACGGGGTCGTCGCGGCGCTCGTTATTCGCGACCAGTTTCGCCGTTCGACGTCCCGAACTTTCCTCGCGATGCACTCTGCGACGTAATTAAGTCGTTCGAAACCCGAGCGGTGCAAAGTTATTTTGATCGTCCCTCGTTTCGTTCTAAAATCATTTTCCAACGCGAAGAAGTGCCAAAACAGATGTCCCGATTCGCCTCTAAAGTTAAATAAAGAATTATTATCATTAGAAAGGCCTCCATCGGTTGTAGTTTCCCTGAAAAATGCAGTTTGACGCGTCTGACCATTACTCGCTGATTCTACTTGCGCTGACGTTCGCGACGTGTATGAAGTTTCAAAACTGTTTCTTTCGAAAACAAAGCATCGAGTGCGATGTATTCTAGACTCTATACTACAAGGCGTAGAAATATTTCCATTGTATCGTAATCTAAATTTCGGTCACATGCAGAAAGAACGGTCGAATAATATAATTTAGAAGGATTCGGTTGGAAACGGGTCGCGTCGTTTTTGTCCATCGGCTCTGGAAAGTGAAACGAAATCCTCGCAGTTTCCATTTCGCTAATCCCCGTAATGACCTTTTTTCCACTCGACTCCGCGCCGAGGCGGACGAATGAAAATCGTTCTTCACCGTAGATTTACCTCTTCCGTGGACAATGCACCTAGTGCGCCACGGCAAAACCAACCGACTGTTATTTTGAACGCGGATTGTGTCCAGGCGTACTTTGAAAGCACGCAACGAGCGTCCTGGAACTTGGGACCAGAATCGTCTTCTATTTTTTTGTTTCATTGACGCGATATAGTCAGCATATTTACCCTCCTTTCGATGCAAATATACATTCACGGTTCTGGGATCGAGTCGGTGCAAATACACCGAAGAACGCTTCGTCGTGGAACTTTGTTCGGTCACTTCTTTATCGGGGCAAAAACGTCGCAGGAAAATTATAACAATTCATTTCGATGCGGTGAAAATGTCGCGATCGTTAGTCTCGAACCAGAGCGACGGATACGGAATAGCGCAATTTATCATCCAGATAAAGGAGTCGCAATGGTACCCACGTCGACCGAGTTCGATAGCGCGCGCTGGAACCTGCGAAATTCGCCGACGACGCAGCCAGGCAATAAGATAAGATTTCTAAAAGTTCTGCGTTTCCCTGGGACGTTCGTACGGAAAGGAAACGTCCAACGAGGAAATCGCGCGAAGACGCAAACAATGTCACTCGCTCTTTTCAACTTTTCACTCGGTGCGCTGTGACAATGACTTCATAACCGGGTCAACGCCGTTTCGACCTAACAAAATAGCTCCAAGTTACATCACAGAATAGATTCGAAGAAAGTTTTATACGTTGGAGCATTGATTGAGAATGTTAATGGAAACCATGCACAATTCGATCAGGAAAATTTTCAGGAAAAAATCCTTACCTAACAAAATAGCTCCAAGTTACATCACAGAATAGATTCGAAGAAAGTTTTATACGTTGGAGCATTGATTGAGAATGTTAATGGAAACCATGCACAATTCGATCAGGAAAATTTTCAGGAAAAAATCCTGAAGATATTTGTTTGTCTTCTGAAGTATTTCGAGGACCGAACGAATATTTAAATGGCACTGCGGATCAACACTAGAGCCGTGAATGGTACTGCGAACGTTTTCAGCGAATCGGTGGCTGGATTTTAACCGTTTCGGTAACGCGAAACTATCAACGAAATCTGTCGACCGAAGCTGTATTTTTGTTCGCGCTCCCGGCACTCCGGAGAAACGCGAAATTTGATCGTTTTTCACGCGTAAATTCCGTCGAAATCGAAGAACGGACATAATTGATTTCTTCGTTGGGGGGCGAGAATTCCAATGACAACTGTTTTGTTTAAATTTGGGCGCTTCGTAATTGTTTCGCGGTTCGAGATACCGACCGATCAGGAATTAATTTTCTCCCGTAATTCCACAAATGTTCAAATTATTTATTTGGAATACAGTTGTTGATATTTGTCTACCGTGCATTATCACGAACTACGTTCGATGTTTGAAATAGTTCGAATCGAAATACTCCTACGCGTTTCGCGAGTTTTATCATCGCACGAAATGGAAGAATAACGCGAAATCGTGTCTCTCGGATGCTAAGAAGGAGGTACGCAAATTTTAACCATAACGTCACGGAAGAAGACTTCAAAAATTGTCGCGAAGCTGCTGGTTTCCCGGCTTTCCCCGCCGTTTCTTGCTTTGCTTCATCTCGAACAGTCGCGCAGTTATCCTCTCCGCCGTGGGAATTATGCTCGTATTGTTCAGAATCATTTACCCGCGGCGAGCGTAAAGGTAACGGCATGCATAAAGTCGCGGGATTTCATAGCCGACATTAGCATAAACTTTACTGCCGCTTCGTCGTGGAAACATTGTATCGCGCGTTGCACGATCCCGCGATGCGGATCGAACAACGCGCGAATCCCAGGCGTTCGTTCGGGTATCGCTGCAAACTTCGCGGAAACTCATCCCGCGTCAGTCGAATGTAAATGAGACAAGCGCTCGTAATTAACACGCGGACCTGGCGAAATAATATTTCGTAATTAATTGCAATTAGAGTCAAAACGTTCGGGGCAAATTCGGCGGTAAATTAAACCGAACAGCCGCCGCGCTCCTGCTTCATCGTTCCCATAGAACGGCGGAATTAACGAGACGGAAGAATTGACGCGATCCGTTCGAGTAATTCTCGCGATAAAAATAACGATCGGAAATCTGTTATTGGGTTACTCCTACGACAGAAATCGTCACTGTCGCGACGCGATAACGTGTCAATCGACGAAGAAATCGCTTTTCCGTCGGAGAAGTTATACCAGAACGTCCATTATCCGATAGTGAACCTATTAGTATTCGTCTGCTTGTAATTTATTTAGCTCGGAGGAAAGGGAATGATAAATAAGCAATTTTCACTATGGAAATTGTTTTGGGCTATGATACGGAGGCATTAAGAACGTACTAATGGTACGAGAAGGAAACTCGACGAAGCGACTATTCGAGGAAACTTGGTACTTTCGGAGGAGTCGTTGATAGCTGGAGGGCGTGTAGAGTTTAATTTTCGCGATTTTCGACGCATTAATATCCTATCCACGGTATTGCTACGAAAATCTGCATTTTTCTCGCTAATTTTTGCGATTAAAACGAAACGTTCCCAAATACACCGTAATTGCCCATAAACGCAGGTAAATATTTCGTCGCGAGCGATTCCATATTCGAATTACCTTTTTGTTTGGCTTCGTGTATGGTCAGGTATTTAAATTGGAGTAATTAATTGCACGAGTTAATTTAGTTTGCTTATTTGGAAAAGAGTGAGCTAGTCAGAGTCCAAGTAGTGGGAAGCATAGTTGTTTAGTTCCTCATTCGAGCGTTCCAATCAAGAATTTTCGATCGATAATCCAATCGCGTAACCCAAACCCCCGACGAAGCTGGCTGCAACGCTGGTGACCCGTCAGAACTCTCGTCAAAAACGGCCACGGTTTGCGTTAGAAAGCCCCGAACAGTGTTGTAGGTACGAGAGATATTTGTGCGTCATGGATCGTATGGCTGACTATGAATGACAAGTGGTTGGGACAGAGCGGACGGGATCGAGCAAATGTTTTGATTAGAGTATCGATTGCGGGAGTAGAGTAAATGGAAATGGAGTCTCAGGATTCATGTGATTTTGGGTGTAAGGGTACGAACTGGTCAATCTTGAAACGAGATTAAACGGATATCAGTCGTAAATAAATTCTGTCAAAGTGATATAACGGGAATTTCACATTTTGAGAAATTAATTACTGACAATTTGAGTAAAATAGATGCACGCGTTCACTCCTAAGTACAAAGAGAAATCTGATTTTTCGCAAGATGCTTACAAGACAAAGAAGCAAATACGAAAAGAATTGCTAAAGTGAAAAGAGACACTTATGGCGGCTTAGCATGCTACAGTGAGTTTTCTTTTATGAAAAGAAGAAAGTAACTGTGCAATCTTTTACAAAGACATACTCCTGACAAAGTGAACAATCCAGCAGCTTCTTCGGCATTAGACATTCTCGCATTCTCAAACAAATTTTATAGGGTTGTTCAACGCGTCGCAATATTATTCCTGTATTCGAATTGCATGGATACCGGAGATAAATTTAGATACTTAATGAAATATGCGAGTACTCTACCGATAGGATAAAATAGAACATGATCAAATATGTATGCGTTCTACATATTTAATGCATGAACGTAGGATTCGTCGTCAGGAACTCCGACATTATCAATCAGGAAATTGAAAATTGAATTAACGCTATTGCAATATTCACGAAACCTTCTCATGTTTGTCAGAGGCAAGAATTTAGGAAATACGATATTGTGAAATGCATTACTGATCAAAACTCGCGAGCTCTCTACCGTTGGGGGGGTTTGGGTCCCCCGGTTTCATGGCTCGAACAACTTTCTTCCAGGTGAATTCGTCTGGCTGGATTCCCTATGGTGCTCTCGAAACAATGAAAAAGGGTCATCGACTTTGTGCTCGCGGGGGAGCGTTAGTCGCGATCCGGCGTCGTGTCCGTTGGAAGTTTCGCGGCGTTGGATCGAGCGGTTCCGAGACAAGCGTTTAATTTACCGAAGCAAATTCGGATCGCGAGCAGAGACCGCCGCGGGCGTGTATAGCGTCGAACGAAATTGCCAAAGTTGTTCGTCCAGAACGACAATGGCGTAAACGAGGTGTAAAGCCTGGGGTACGAGGCGTCGTCCCGCGACGACGGCTAGTAGACGCGTCTGATTTTCGAGCGCGATCCGTCGCGAGACGCGTAATTAGTTTACGAGAATCGATATTAACGGGCCTCCCGTGTACACGACGGCCGTCGTGTTGCGTTTCACGGCGGAAAGAAAAACGCTTTCCATCCCCGTGTATCATTTCCGAGGCAGAGCCACGAGCAACCGACTTATGAATAATGCATACGATAAATTCGCGTCGCACGCACGCATGCACGCCGCTAATTCCATTAGTTGTACCATTTTGCCGCTCGATAGCTACGACATTTTCGATCGAGTAACTCCTCCCGGCAATCTGTCGGATCAACGAGTGTTTCCAAGCGAATTAATACGCGCGACCGTTCCCCGAGTTCGTCCTAACCTCGTTGTTCTTTTATCGTGGAAAGATTATTGGTACTGGGTCAGCTTTTTCCGAAGTTCAATGTCCACGAGAGTAGGAACCTTTAGCGAACACAGCATGGGGAGGAAGGATCCTTTCGCACGGTCAACCTTACGAGTGACGAGCAACTTCCAGCACGATGGCTCTTCGACCTGCTCGTGCGAAAAGAAGCTTATTCTCGATAGAAACTCTCAAGAGTGAAACTCTTGATAAAACTCTGGACACTGGATAGAAAGAGCAAGTAATTTCGTCGTACGAAGGCTGACTATTCTGTGGGAGGGAAAAAAACCTTTCGTGCGAAGCGTGGTTCGTGTGGTGCTGTAGTCAGCCTTTGCGTGGTAAATTCGCTTCGCGATGTCCACATTCTACTTTCTTGAGGCACTACATTCCCCTTAATACAAGGCAATTCTTTCTTTATCCCCGTAATAGAACGTTTCGCCTAATAGACTCGAACGAAGGTTTTTATACGTAGAATATCTGATCTGCTATTGAGTGAAAATTACTGTAATTTGTCGACGTTACGTTTAATCACCAAACTATACAAACTTTGACGTGGCCACGGAATTGCTTAGATGACTATTCTATTGCAGAACGTTTCGTCGTATATCTCAGTGCCTAGATTATTGAGTTTAATGATCTCCTTTCGCCTAAAGTCCAAGCTATACCCGAAGTGCTCCAGAGTTCGTATCTGGGTCATCTATTACGCTATTCCGCACTGTTTATTAATGATATATCTACCTTGCAGCAGAGACGTATTAGTTACGGACGATTAGAAATTATTCAACATAGCGAACTATGGAGGAGGCGCGAGACTCGGTGGGATCTTGAAAATTTAAATTCTTGTGCCCACAATATTCCATAAATTTTAGTTTTCGAATATTAATAACTCCTCTGTATGTACTGACATTGTTATACCGCGTAGTGCATCCCGTTTAGAAGCGATATGAATAAATAAGCGTGCGGAAGAAGAGACTCGTGTCACGTTGACCACGACGGCGTAATAAAATGGCGGTATTTTGGTCCTTAAATAGTCCGTTTACGCCCTGCGAAAACCGCGTTTTCGGTGGCGCCTAATAGCCATTCAAAATTAGCGAGATCGAGCGGATTATTTCGGGGAAACGGTTATCGTCGAAATGTTCAAGACTGATAATTACCTTCCGTGCACATGAAGAGAATGGCAGCAATGGACAGCCTCGCTTGCCACCTCAAAGCCATGTCCGCAAATGTTTGATGGCGCGTTCACTTTGGTACCGAAGCGATTCACATCCTCTTCATCGGATGACAACGCACCGTCCACTCACTGACATGTACCAGCACAACGCGGGGGGGGGGGGGGGGATATCCTTTATCGCGGCCGCGTTGTCATCGCGCGAGACCGGAAATCACTGTTCACCGACGACCACGAGATCCGACGACCCGAGGCTCGCCCGCGATTAGTCGGATCAGAGTTCGCGCGTCGCCTCGAACGCGTCGTCAGGCCGTCTATTGTCTCCTGGATCTTCCATAGGCGGCTATCCTTTATCCACGGGCAGTCCAAGCGGTGAAAATAAGCTAGCACGAACGATTTTATGCGTAATCGAGTCTCACGCGAGGGAGTTTCGTGTCGACGGTCGCGACGATCGGGACATCCGGACGCCTAACAGATTCGTTGAACTCCTACGACCCCTGCGGAGCGTTGATCCGCCGTGGCACGACACCTATCGAATCTCGATCGGCCAGTTTCTGCGCAAAGATAAAGAGTTCCAGATAATTCCGTGGTCACCAACAGCGTCACTAACCCCCTTTCGTGTCGCGGCTCGTGCAAACTTTTCGAGCGTGGGGACTTCTCGGGGCCCGGTCGAGGGGCCCGAAGCAGAGGCGCGACACGGTTTCACGTGTCCACGGCGCGGTTCTTTCTATGGAAATTCCCGTGGAGGCGAAACTTGGTCGCGCACGGTTCACACTGTACGCGCTGTCCGGCGCTCAGAGAAACGTTCCGTACTCGGGGGTCGCGCGGAAACACATTTCCAAACGGTGCTCGATTCGCGATAATTTTTTTTTTTTTAACGGGAACCTCGCGTCTGTGTACGCGACATATCGTATATAGGACGACGGGACACGCACCACGTCTCGATTCGGTGGCAGATTTACCCTGACTGGGGAGATTCTCGGCCGTGGGAGCATGCGCGCTTCCGAACCACCTCCTGGTGATGGTGGAAACGCGCAGAGGGTCCACGAACAGGGTCCGCGCACACGTAAGGTCCACCCGCACACCGAAACCCTGTCGCACGTACGACGTCACCGACGCCACCGGGGCTCACCCACACCCCGACCCTCGGACGTAGGTGTAGCCTTAAGGGTGGCCCGCGACGTACGGGCACTGTGTGTCACGGGCAGAAAGTGTGGCAGGCCGTGCAAGGAGTACGGGATCGAGCCACGAGATCTACGATACTCTTTGGAGCCCGCTCTCGCGATGGGACCACAGATTTAGCCGCATGTTCATTTCGCGCGTCACCATGATCGCCGATCTGCCCGCGATGAGACGTGGATCGCGCGATAGCCGAGGATATGCGAGCTGTAACCTCCCTGCGTGCTGATTTCGGAGCCCGGGATCTACAGGATCTCCCATTGTCGGTCCGGGACGTAACTCGACTCACGGTGACGCGTAAAAATTGTAGGGTGTAGCTTGTAGAAAATCGATCGATCATTTTCCAACCTCCCTAAGAGCACCCCCACGATAAAGCGTTAAGCAGAATTTTACTCCCCGTGTAACTAATAAAAATTTCAGACTCGATCGTAAACCAACTTCCGTCCGCGATTCTGCTCGCTATCGATTTCATAAATTAATGGGTTCCAATTTATGGAGGGATGGAAAAAATTTGATCCGTAACGCTCGAATCACATTTGCCGGGGTACGCGTGTAAATTCCGAGGAAACGGCTCGTATACGCGCTCCGCTACCGGTGTACTGTTTATGCTAATGCGCTTTGTATACGATAATGCTACAATAATAAGGAAAGCTAGGTAATTGCTGGCTCGGTCGTTATCGGGATAGCAGCCTGACAAGTGCATGTTTCGCGCGGTCGTTCCGTTTTTTCCACTTTTTCCTTCTTCGCCGAGGCACACGCGTGACGGAGATATTGAAGTACACGGCTCGGATTCTTGAAGGTTGTCGCGTGATCTTTTAGCGACGGTTGCGCAGAACGAACCGCTTTGAAGACCTCGTACGAAGCTATTCAACGTCGAGTCGCATTACGCTTCACGCCTTTTGTCTTTAAACATCGTTTATGAATAGTCCCGAGACACTGGTTAGCGTGGTACCCACGAAACCTCGTCTTTCAGTACTTTCAACGTTGAGCTTTAAATAACGTCATCCCCCTCCGTATCCTTCCGTGGATCCTGCCGTTTTTGGAAACGTCGGAGCGATTAACGCGTTAAAGTAACGCGAGAAACGCCCTTATACGAACTTTGGATCTCAATGCTGCGCCGCCATTCTTTTCGCTCGCATAAATCTGTTGCAACGATCGTCGAGCACGCTATTAATGCACGCTGTTAGATGAACCAGATGAAAGTGGACACGCGAGTTACGCCGGGCGTTACACGCGACACTGCCAGTTGCCGGTGATTAGCTCGACTCGATCATCGTGCGAAAGTAATTTCATGGGATTGCGTTACATACGCGGACACTCCACTTTGTTCGTTTCGTTTGCCGATTGGATCGTGCCGTGTTTGTTCCGTGGATATTAAAATATGCCGAGGAAACCCCATGTCGACGATAACAAACTCCAGTAATTATACTCTGCACTCTGCTCGCTAACCCAGACCTTCCACACATTTTCATAACAGGAAATGTGGAACAAAAATTACGGTTCTTTCGTGGATATCGTTAACGGATAATTTAGAAATTAAATAACGTTGGTGGTTGTTGTTTTGCAAAGGGCGTATGGAAGTTCGCGAGCAATGCGTTGCGGAATTGAAATGAAAATTCTCGAAACGAGGAGGAGAATGGTTCTGTAATGCGACCAATGAAACGCGAGGGGCCATTATGCGCGACAGGTTGAAAAATCCGCTCGTAATTTTAATTCTCGTCGCGCGTCACGTGCGATCAGATACCATTAGACGCGCTCATGGCATCGTGGAACGTTAGCGTATGCGCCACCCGAGACGGATGTGCATGCAAAATATGTAAAGAAGGTATAATATTTTGACGACACCCGGGAAACAAATGACGTTGGCTGCGGTCGTATTACGTGCGCCTCGAGCTTAACAACTATCTAGGAAAGTTTGATGAAATCTACTTTATAACCCCTCGCTTTGTGAAATATTTGCAGGGAAATTTCGCGCACGTGTGACACTGATGTAATAACTTCTGCTTTTCGCGCAATGAATACACGTTCCGCGTGCGCACACACTCGCGTGCTATCGCGTGCGAGAATTATGAGCCAATGTCGATACAATTCGTTCGCAGAGATAGCAAGCTTCGATATCCTTTTCACGGTAATAATGGTAACTCGTATATCGTACAAAGACGATCCTGCTTGTGTTAATTATCCGTTGCTAAATTCCTTTCCACATATGGTACGTCAAATTCAATTTTGCCCGAGGACTACGCGTTTCTAATGCATTGCCATGTTGCAAATCGTCCCTTTTACAAAGAATTACATAGAGAATTGTATAGTTAAGAAGAAAGCTTGTCACGACGAGTAAGAACGATGCGATGTCTCTCGGGGATCTTTCATTTTACAATTTTCTAGGTTCGCAATAACCGTCAG